>NC_133172.1:38657521-38958657 GCF_040802235.1 Manis javanica
AAAAACACCACCTGCAGAGCACCGGCCATTCATCAGCCCTTGTCTCATATGATTCTCAACTCTGTGAGGCTCCTAAGCAGACAAGAGAAGCAACTCGAGCCCACAGGGCTCAGTTCCGTGCCCAGCATACTCACTGCTGCATGAGGCTGAGCTGAGACCACAATAATATAGGTCTTCTGACTGATCCCACGTTACTCTCACACACCTGCCCCTTCACTAACATACAAGACGGTCTTTTAAAATTCATGTCCAAGTCTCCATTCACACAAATCTTTACCTTACAAGGTTACTGAGAGCAGAGATCCGTATGTTTGGTACATATAATATGCAGAATATTACCGTTAGTTGTTAATATACTTACTACTTTTAGAAATACCACTGCTGATAATATTTATACTAGTATAAATAGCACCTGGCTTCTAGACCATGAAATGTTACTAGCAAGACCACCCAGTGGTGCTGGTATTTAATGGATATTACGCATAGATGAATCTTACATATACTGTACTATCTTTCATATGGTTCTTGACCAAGAAAATGTTTTTAACTTCTACCAGTATTTAACTCAACAGAACATAAACAGTATCACCATTATGAAAAAAATAAAATTTACATTTAACAGGATCATTATTTATTCAAAAAAGAACAAATTCTTTAAGTAGTAGCTCTTATTAATTATACTTTTCTACTTTGTTTTGAACCCATGGCTCCTACTTCACTATTGAAATCCCACTGGTCTAGAACTGCAGAGACAATGTTATCACAGTACATAATTGTATCTCAGTTATGAAGCAACGGTTAATGATAAAAGGGCATGGTTAGCACCATAAATCCACAGTAAAAAAGAGTAAGGACGTTTTAAAATTAACATTAAAGGAAATTAACTTTAAAGGCAAGGGCAAAGGCTAACAGAAACATAGCTGAGCTGTACTGAACATGAAAACACCTCGGTATTCTTTACGAAGTGTCATGCTGACTTCAGTATTTAGACAGAAAGTCATATACACAATAACTCTTTACCTAAAGTTGTTAGATAATCTTTGTCATTTTTTTGGATTTAACAGAACCAAGCTGCACCTGGCAATCTGCACCTGTTTGGGAAATGGGGATGGCAGAATGAGGAAGGCATTCTCATGAATAGAAGAAAGAAAAAGAAAGATATTTTTAAACAATGGCTCCTGCCTGATGGAGAGATGTTTTCCCCAGAAAACTACAAAGTCAATAACATTCTACTACGAGAATCAGTCGCTCACAAGAAAGAGGAAAGAAAAGTAATATTCTGCCACTTCCCCCATTATTTTTTTATTCTGAAGAATAATAATTTATCTAACAGAGCCAAAGAGAAGGAAATAATTTTTTTCCTTCCTAAAACAGAATCTTGAAAGTACCTGAATAAAGAACTAAATGAAACAAAACTTTTTCATTTAAAAAAGAAGAAAGAAAAGGAAAAAATATATATCTAACATTTCACATCCATATCAGACAAATTCAGACAAAGGAAATGCTCAGCCCATACAAAGATCTAGAGTGATGGATTTAAATATAAATAATAAATGTGAAATAAAAGTAATGATTTTATTTAATATGGTCCAATAAATAAAAATTTTAAAGTTGATTTAACAGAATTTTTTTTTGACCATGGTAAAATAAAGGCTGAATCTCTAACCAAGATCCTAAACTGAATATGCCCAAATCTGAGCTCTAACCTTTCATCTGCAAAACCTGCTCCTTGGCCTTCTCAGTGTGGAGACTCCATTACTCAGGGGCTTAGGCCAAAATCCTTGAAGGTCTCCATGACTCACACCCGCATCCAACAGGCCAACAAAGCCTCTCAAACCTACCTTCAAAATGCATGCAGAATCCACCTCCTCCCACCACCTCCACCCATCCAAGTCACTATCACCTCTGCTTCAGCACTTGCCTCCCACGGCCTATTCCCAACCCAGCAACCACGGATTCTTTCAAAGTCACATACATCACATCCCTCCTCTGCTTAAACCTACTATGCAGATTGAAGCCAGACAGATGCAGACCCACCTCCCTTACCATTCAGATTCAGATCTAGCCCTGTTCCCCTTCCTTTCCGGGGCTCCAACCACCATGCGCCTCCCTGCTGATCCCCCAGTGGGTCAGGCACATTCCTGCCCTGGAGCCTTTGTAGTCCCTGTTTTCTTCCACCTGAACACTCCTCTCTCACATATGCTCATGGCTGATTTCCTAATTTGTCTCAGCTAACCTGTCATCATGTCTTTGATGCCAACATACAGCAAAAATATTGAAGAGTGCAACTGCCGCCCCTCCTACCACTGCCTCATCTCTTACTGTTTGACACCCCTGCCAGAAAGTAAGCTGCACAAGGACATTTTTGTTTTGTTTGCTGAATCATCCTAAGATCCTACCTAGAACAGTGCCTGGCGCACAGTAGGTGCTCATTTGTTGAATGAATAGGAGGGAGTTTTATTCTTCCATTTGTAGAGTCTGTTCTCGAAGGCTTCCTGCACTCCCCTGCCACATCCGCACCCACTGGCAAGCAAAGACCAAAGCAGAAACATTCCCTTCTGACTACCAACTGATACTTAACATTTCTGAGAATGCACAGCATAAGGCAGTGACAGTATAAATGGCATGGATTCAGATCACTTAGTCCACACTAGTGCTTTCCCTTGAATGGTCAGACAAAAAACAGTGGTATTTTAAAAGAAACAGCCCATTTTTCAGGTAAAAAGAATCCCAAACCTATAGAAGTACATATGGAATTTTGCTATACTTCAATGTAGTCATCATCCCATTTCATTAAAAATTTTAAATTTATGGTTAATTTCATGCATTTAAGGACAATTTTTATCCCCTAAACAAAATAAGTGTCAATTTAGCCATAAAATAAAGGGGCTAAGCCAACCAAATATCAATTCTGACCCTAAACAATGAAAGCTGATCACGAAAATAACCACACAGAGGGAGAACTACAATGATTTGGTGGCGGGGGAGGGGAGGAAGAGCAGGGAAAGAGGACGTCCCAACTTTGTCCTGGGAAAATCTGGCCAGGACACACACAGACTGGGCACCAGCCACACCCTTTGGGAGCTATGATGGAGGGAGCCTGGAAGATGCTACACTGAGAACCCACAGAGGTGGAGGTGGAACAGCCAATGCAGCAAGACGGGCTGGATGGAAGAGGCCAGCAAAGACAGACTCACAGCACTAGGGCTCCTCTCTGTCTGCAACGACTGATCTGAGCCCGACTGGGAGAGGCTTTGGCAACACTGACAGGTGCTTCAGAGAGTGTCGCAGGGTATGAGCAACAAATTGTTCTGCTATGCCATTGGCAGTCCTAATGAGCCTCCACGGACCTCAACCACCCGAAAGCGTTAACATGAAGGGCAAACTTCAAGGCGGGTGGGCAGCAGTCTTGTGGGACTAAACCCTTAACCTGTGGGATCTGATGTTATCTCCAGTAGAGACTATGGAATTGAGTTAAATTGTAGGGTATCCAGCTGGCGTCCAGAGAATCTGAAAATTGCTTGATGTGTGGAAAACCCACTCACCTGGTGTCAGAAGTGGTGTTACAGAAGAGTAGCGAGAGCAAAGGAAACACAGGAAGAGTATTTTTCCCTTACAAGTAGATACTTAAATATTCACAGTACTGGGCATTTCTGGATCATTTTAAATCAGTATTCTCAAAGAATGGCCCCTTCAGGATTTTGCAGATGGTCTGATTCTTAGTCTTTTACGGTGTTCATGCTTACTGTATTAAAATGTCTACACATCTGTTTTCTGCTGCTAATTGTTAATTTACTAGTTTCTTTTCTTTTAAGGCATCAGCAACAAGATCATATCTTTTCATGCACTCAGGGCTTTGTGGACTCCCAGTTGGGGAATCAGAGCTTTACAGGCCATGGGGTCACCCCAAAGAGAGCTGTTACTCACTTCTCTTGACCTATGCCTTACGCTACTTCCAGGATACGCTCCTGTAAAGTACATAGACTCCTGTAAAGTGCCTCAGATCCTCAAAGCTAACAGAAGACAAAGGAAAATACGAACGAGCCTCACAGCCATCCATTCCACACCTTCTACCAAACTCCTTCCTAGTTTTGAGTCCTTGAGACTGGTATCCTAGGGCAAGGGCCAGCAAACTTTTTCTGTAAATGGGCTGGACAGCGAGTATTTTAGGCTTTTTAGACCATTCTTTGTCGCAACTACTCAACTCTGCTTGAAAGTGGATAATATGTAAGCAAATGAGCATGGTTTTGTTCCAATAAAACGTTGATCAAACCTTAGCTCAAACTGGAATTTCAGATAATTTTCATGTGTCACAAAATATTTTTCTTTGGATTTTATTTTCAGTGATTAAAACATTTAAAAAACCTTAGCTTATTTGGCCCACCGATTGCCTAGCTGGCCTACGGTATCTGAACTAGACCTATATTTACTTACCAGCCACATGCCCCTGGCAGAGCTACCCTTACCAGGCCTCAGCAGTGGAAACACCATAACAAAGAGTTAACGAGGAGGGACACAATAGGCCTGCTGACATTCCCCTCACCTCAAGATTTTTATTTGGAGAGTAGTTTTGGGGGAACTGTTTTATGAATGACGAAAACTGTCCAGTAAATGTTCTTCTGACCTAGTGCACAGCACACTAGAGGGAACTCACTGCCCTTTGCAAGTACAAAGCAAACACTAAATCCAAGTGAATTTTTCCTTTTCCTTATCACCCACAATCCAAAAGCCCAGTTATCTAAGAAATACAAAAGGGCTGAGAAAGAGACAAAAAGATAAAGACAAGGCCATCTGTCTTTTCTCCAGTATTTTCTTTTCTTCAGGAATCTCTCCTGATTCAATGACTTGCACAGGGAAAATGACACCAACTACTTTCCCTGCAGAATTTCAATACAGTCAAACAATACTTACTACTGCTCATCGTGGAATTCTAATTTTACCACATAAACAAGGATGATCTCTTTCAACTACAAAGATCCTGCAACCCAACAAATGCATATTTAACGCTGCTGTATCTGTTGGGATGTTGCCAAAGGGGGGAATTTTATATACATCAGAGGAAATAACTGATGCTATTTATACCTTTTTTCTTCAAAATGAACAAATAAAAATGTTATTCCTTTTCCTGTTTTAAAAGTTTTAATGTGACAGTAAAATAATTCTTTTTTAATTTTTAAACAGAATGGGTAAACTGGAGAAGACAGGGCTTTGAACCCACATACCTGGTTCCAATCTAGAATGTTCACTTTTACTAGCTGAAGGTGAGTAGATTTACCCTGAGAATAAAATCCAAATCTCTCCTCTCAATTTCCTCATCCATACAAAAATGATAATCCCTACCAACATCAAGGGGTTGATAACTGTCTTGCCAATGGGTTTCGGCCCTGGGGCAAGTTCCTTGCGGATTCAGTGGAGACCAAGGAATGACAAAGGAACGTTGTTCTTCGGGTAACCCGGCTTGTTCTGCCAGAGATATGGGGGACATAGGTGGAGCACTAGAATGAAGTCTGCATCCAACAGTCTGCAGGTCTGTAATCCTCCTTCTCTCTGCCTCTACCCAGAGCACTGTGCACAGCTCTTTATGTAGTGACTCAGTCAATGATAGCTTATAGCCTATGGGTGTGGAAGCCATAGCCTAGCAGCAGGCCAGTTACATCATTAAGTAGCTTAAGGTTAAGGTGATAGGAACTTCGATTTTCCCCACAATAATACAGAGTATTCTACAGACTCCACTGATCTCTATCATTGTAAAATGCTATTTTAGCTTTTTTCCAAAGATGCCAACTTGGTGACATTTTGTCATTTTTAATTATAAAAATATCAGTTTCAAAAATTCTTCTAGTAAATAGCTGATATTAAATTATTACTTATTTAATCACAACTTTGTATCATTCAGTAAGAACTTCTGGAAGACAATTACAATTTTTAAACATATGTTATATTTCCTACTATAAAATATGGTTTTTATTAGAAATCTAAGTTTCCACAATGGTATCATTCAAAAGAAACTCAGCATTTAATTTAAAGTGTAAATCTTGCCTTCCAAATCTTATTAATTAGACTTAGTAGGATTAAAATATAGTGTGGGTAAAACTGCGGTATTTCTAGAATCTCTTGTCCGGCCTCAGTGCATCTCCATTATCAATCAGTGTTTCCAAAGGGTGGAGAGAAGTAGTCCATCTCCATATCTATATGTAATTACAACGGCAAGCGAGGGCCTATCTGGACCAGAGAGGTTGGGTGGAGTCCCTTCTTCTGCAGCCTGGTCACGATAGACATGGGAGAGCAGAAATGGATGACTGCTTTAAAGCAATAAAGGGGGTTTCTCCCACTTTATTTCTCCCTTTGGCTCATTTCGGTTTCAAAGGTATTTGGTCCCGGGATTTCCCCCCCAGAGTTACTCACAGGAACAGTGTTCAATGGTAACTTTCATGATTGATGAGTAAAGCCTCACTGGAGGCGTCAAAAGTTGAGGATGGTTCCTGCTCTCTTTTCTTCTTTTGAATATGTAAACTATGGTTAGATGACAATGTCATTTCACTTTTTACTGTATCTGTCAGCTTTCAATTACAACAACAACCAAAAAGAAAATTACACCTTAACAGCTTCTATTGTTTCAGGCACCTCTATCTAGGAAGGGGAGGAAAAGGACAGAAAAAATGTGTTGTTGGGAAATTCTTTACAGTCCTGTGAGACTAAGTGAAAGAGAGCTGGACCGAATCATTATTCATTCAGAGGGTAGACTTCTGGAGACAACAAAGAACTACAATAAATTACCCCTGACAGAAGAGAAATTAAATACCTCGGTGATTCAGTACTAGCACTGGCCTGGATGACTCAGGGTTTGTGGTAGGAACGTGTAGTGTCAGCTCTCCTGATACACAAAATACCACTTGTGTTATTTTATTTTCAATGAGCAAAAAGAGGCAACCTGGCACCACAGAAAAGTATTGGGAATTTTCTGATAAGTTCTCCATTGTCCAATCAAGCAGGTCTGGGATGGAAGAACTATGGGCCCCAGCCTGGCTCTGCCCCACATCAGCCCTCTGACCCTGGGACTTGGGCTTCCCCTTTCTCTGGGTCCCAGTTCTGCCACAAGTGAGATAAGGAGTTTGGCTCAGGTGACTTCTAACGGCCTGCCCACCATGAAAAATCTACAAATGCAGGATATTTTAATCAGTCATTAAATTCAAGGTGTCATTAGAAGCTGCAGCCCCATTTTAGTGATGGGAATTACCTGTATACAGAACCTTAGGCATGACACCAGGCTATCTTACAAGTGGCATAACAGGGCCACATCACCAAGTCAGCCTTCAAAAGGTCTCTGGATGTGGTTCTGGCTTTTCTCTCTAAAGCAGTGGCTCTCATCCACACCCAACCACCACCACCACCACCGGCTGCCCTCCCCAATGCCGCCAGCGCTGTCCCTTGGCTTCTCCCTCAGGTTCTTATCACCCTTTCCCTCTGCACCTCCGCATGGCCTCAGATGGTTTATTTACAGGTATTCTCCACTCCCCAGACTGCCCTCCAGAGGTCACTTGCAACATCTAGAGACATTTTTGGTTGTCACAACTCAGGGAGTGTATCTGTGAGAGCCATCCAGACGAGAGAGGCCAGGGGTGCTGCCGGCCATCCTAGAGGGCCACGGCACAGCCTCTCCAACAATTACGCAGCCCAAAATATCAGTAGTACCAAGGCTGAGAAACCCTGCTGTGAAACAAGGAAGGCTTCTTGCCTTCAGGGCCATGATACCAGCATCAGAGGCACTAGGAACCCCTGCAAAACAAATATAAGAATAAGAAAATAACTTTATCAGATGATTCTAACAAAAGTCTGAGTCCACCCCCCTAACAACAAATAATCCTAAAACCACTGTATATACAGAATTGTCCCACTGCTTTTTTTATGGTGGTATATTTTTATATGGTGGCATACCACACAATGGAAAAACTCCAATTACAGCTATATGGAACAATATGGATAAATCTCACAGACATGATGAACTAAAAAGCCAAATACAAAAAAAGACATAATGCATGACTTAAGAACAGAGACAACTAATCTTTGGTGCTAGAAGTAAGAACACTGGTTATCCTGAGGGGTAGAGGGTGACTGGCTGGGATCCTTACTAATGATTAGAGACACAAGAGAATGCTCCAGGGGCCAATGACTGCAATGTGCCCCCCCTCCAAAATCCATGTGTTGAAGTCCTAACTTCCAATATGATGGTATTTGGAGAAGGAACCTTTGGGAACTGGGTTTAGATAAGGTCATGAAATGGGGCCCTCATGATGGGATTAGTGGCCTATTAAAAAGAGACACCAGAGAGCTTGCTTCCTCTCCCACCCCACATGGCACTCACTCACCCAGGAAAGACCGTGAGCACGCAGCAAAGTGGTAGGGTAGGGTCAGGTCCATGGACTGTTCAACTTTCAATCATCAGCAGCTAAGTTTAGCACAAAATAGGGACCAAATAAATGTTTGCTGAATTAAAGTGACCTGTTCCAAGGTTGGGTGCTCACCTCCAGGTTTTACTGACCTCTCCCCTCCTTAGAACATGTGTGTTTCCCTCCTGTATCATACTTCCTACTTCAGTCCATCAAGAAGCACGTTCAGATACTCAAGCTTCCCACGGCTCCACATGTTCACACCTGAGCATCTTTGCATTGGCTGTTCTCCTTTGAGGAATGCTCTTGTTCCAAATATTCCCATGACTTGCTTGCTCATTTCAATCCCATCTCTGTTCAGATATCCTGTCCTTTTTTAAAAAACAGCCCCGAATCTACATTCTCTATCTCTGTGTCAACTGCAAGTGATGTCTCCATAGGAACATCAGTTCACTGGAGCCGCCTGTCTCATTCACCACTCTATCCCCAAACCTCTAACCGTACCAGTAACATTAACTTTCACATTTATTGAGCACCTACTGTGTGACAGGTATAGATGCTAGGGATATATCAAGGAACAAAACAGATAGAAACCCTCTTACATACACACATTATAGGGAGGAAAGACAAGCAATACACAAGGTAAGTAAAATAGAAGTGCTAAGAACAACTAAGGGTGTAAAGGAAGTCAGGAAGTGGGAAAAGTCTCACTAAATGACTTACAGAGAAAAACGTTAAAGAAGGGAGCAAACCATACGGATATTGAACTGCAAGCACAAAGGCGCTGAGGCCAGAGCATGTCTGAGATGTGGAAGGAGAGGAGCAGAACATGAAAGAGAAAGTAACAGTGGGACACAGCTCACTATAAAGAGTTTGTCTTTATATGAGATGGAAGACAAGTTGGAGGGTCTTCTGACCTGTATTTTAGAGAGATCCTTCTAACCGCCATGCTGAAAATAGGGGCCAGGGCAGAAGCAGGGAGACCTGATGGGAAACTATTTCGATAAACCAGGCAAGAGGTGGTGAGCACTGGCCCAGGGTGGCAAGCACTGGATGTGAAGGGAGAGGGAGCAGTCAAGGAGGCCTCCAAGGTTATTGGCCAGAGCCTTTCACATTACTGAGATGAGAAAAGCAGAAGAGCACTTTGGGAAGGGAGATGGAGGCAGCTTGCTAGCCCTATCTCGACATGTTCAGTCTGACTTCCCATCAATCATCCCAATAGAGATGCTAAGTAGGCAGCTGGATATAGGTCTAGGGAGAGGCTGGGGATAGAACGATGGATCTGATAGCCTAACATGTGAGTACTTAAAACTATGAACTTCAATGAGATCACCATGAATGGAAAAGGAAAACTTCCCAAACACAAATTCACAAAGAATAGTTGAAAGATAAAAGCTACTATCCCCAAGGACACACTCCCAAGACCCCACAGAGAAGATACAATAGGTGACCTTTGCTCCTACTGACACTTTGCAGCCAAAACAAAAAAAAGAAAAATACTACTCACACCTGACAAAGGGGCAAACCAGGACCAGCGGCTCTGTGAATGGGTCGTACAAACTTTGTCCAAAGACTCCTGCAGTCGGCCGTGTACTCTTTTAAAAGGAGAGCCCATAAACTTGGGCATTGCCTTTGCCGAGGATGGGATGCTGTGAGCCCAGAGAAAGTGCAGGCCACCTCCAGGTTGTAATCACCAGCATCTCCTCACATGGGGAGGGGCATTCCCCGGGATGGCAGTACAGGAGACAGGCCGAGGGTTGGGCAAGGCTCGCCGAGTCGTCACCCTCAACCCAAAGACCCCTTCCCTCGAAGGACAACCGCTCCCTGAAAGGTGTACCCACAAGGGGCGGGAGAGCTGGAGGGCTCAGTGAGAAAGGTATCAGGCCTCGGTGGGCTGCAGCGGTGAGGGGGCGCCGATCCAGCCAAGGACGGGCTTGCAGGGCAGGGCCGAGGTGGCGGCGTGGCCCCGTGCGGCCCAACGCTATAGCTGGGGAGGGGCAGAGCCCGGAGGCCAACGCTCCGCCAGCAGAACGAGGGCAGACAGTAGGCACACGCAGGGCACAGCCCGACGCTCTAATGGGGGACGGTGCGTCAGGGCGCTAGGTCGCGGGCGTCAGGCGTCCCTGGCTACCACGAGGCCAACGGAGGTGCGAGCAGCATGGCTCCGGGCGTGAGGACCGGAATCCGTCCAGCCGCGGTGCCGCGGGTTCAAGGACAAGACCTGGGCATACGGACGCGGCCAGGTACCCCCTTACCTGGCACTGAAGCCGTCTCGGCCACCCACGTTCCGGCAGGACAACTTGGCGTCCGCTTCTCGCGCCGCTCACTCCCACTTCCTCATTGGCCAAGGCCAGCCTTCCCAGAAGCCCCTGCGCGGCGCGCCGCCAAATGAACTTTATGGAGACCCGCGGAAGAGAACAAGGACACGGCGGGACCGGGTACGGGGCCTTCAGCTTAGCTGTCACTCTCGGCACACCAGCAGCCAGAGCCCCGCACCTTTCCGTGTGGTTGGGGTCGGCTCCGCAGGGAGAAAGCGTTTGCACAGTTGTCTGAGCGGATTTCTCACCCCCCGTTGAGCGCCAACCTAGCGCCAGGTACTATTCTAGGCGCCCTAGATCCCTACCCTAATGCAGTTCTCAGGCTGATGGGGGAAACGAAATATAATAAATAACTGCCAGTTTGTAAGGATGACTGCGACGAAAAATATAGGTGATGAGAGAGAGAATGCTTGCGCGATCGGGGAAGGCCTCTCTGAGGAGGTGACGTCTGAGCTGACATATGAACGATGAGAAAGCCTTGCAAATGCACAGACAGGAGTTTGTTTTACTTAATGACAAGGTTGTGTAGCAGTGTGATTTGTGGAGCTGTTTCAATTAATTACACAGGTTATAAGTTTTCACTTTTAACGGAGCTCAGAACCTTCCAAACGCCTTTGTCTGAGAGTTGTTCTGAAATATGCTCCCAGAGGCCCTGTTAGACCAGACCTCTCTCCCTAAATTGGGGAATTGCACACCCCTTCTTACTTAAAAGGGCCCTGGGATACAACAGGGAATCCTTACCTTCCCCCATTTAGTCCTGTTGGTATCCAAACACGTTTCAACAATGCAACCCTTTATTAGAAGGAAATCTTTGGTGGAGCCTTATATATAAAACAGATTTTGCATGTCTTTTGTACTTGCCAAATATATGTTTATTTTTTTTTTGTCTTTACTTGAATGATCATCTGAAAGAAACGCAAGCCTTTGAACTCTTGTCTGGTCAAATCAGAGCACTTTCAGGTATTTTTCCTGTTCAGATTAATTCATTAAATACATGGAATGTGCATTCAGTACACTAGACTGTATTAGCAGACAGATCTCTAGTGGACATCTGCTATTGTCCCTTTGGGGAACCATTCCGCCCCTACTCTTAGTCTCAGTGTTTTCATTGGTGGCATGTGACTCAGGCCTAGCCAATCAGAGTTCTGCAGTGCCCTGGCCACTGGGGCTGGTTCAGGGATGGGTCTGAACTCAGTAGAGTTAAGATGTTTCACTCCCTAAAATTAACCTTTTAAATTTTTGTTTGTCTCCTAGTCATTGGGGAAGGACCTGCCTGGGAACAAAGCCATTACAGAAGAGCAATATAGTGACAGAGAGGCTAGAATGCAGTGACACTGTGTGAGCTAGACCAAGCTAAAGGTATCCCTATCCCTGAAATGTTCCATTGCATGAAGGGAAAAAAAAACAACTTTTTGCTCAATTTCAGTTGAGTTTTCTGTCACTTGCAATCAAAAAAATCATGAGGATGAAGGTATTACTTAAACCCAATGTCAGTAGGGCAGAATTCAGGAAGCTTCTCCCAAGTGAATGTGTTTTACATGGAATCTAAAATGGTACTTTCAACACTGTTAAGAAGAAAATTTTCACCATCATATTACATTTCATTCTATAAATTTAAAAAATAACATTAAACTGTTCCATTTACAAAGGCAGAAGCTTAGAAAGTCTTATTTTTATGTTCATTACACTTTGTTTCAAAATGACATAGTAACTTGGCAGAGACTACAGGATTATATTGCAGGTTTTTCTTTCTATGCTAAGTCTGATTGAGATCCTAGACAGTTTTTAACATTAACATGGTGAGGCTCAATGATGAACACTTTTCATCATTGCTCTCGTGTTCTGGGAGCTTTGTCATGTCAAAGGGCATCCATTTGGCTTTCTTTCATTCATTTAATCACTTTAAAAATATTTATTGGGTAACTGCTGTGTGCCAAGCACTGAAGAGTCAGAAGGGAATGAGATTGACAGCTCTCCTTGTGGAGCTCACATTCTAACAGGGAAGATCAGCAACAAACGTATAAACAACTTTTGGGGAGAGTTAAATTAGGGGTTTTTAAGTCTATGGAAAAAAAAGAAATGGTCGTTGAGAGGAGTGGGTGTACTTTAGCTAGGACAGTCATGGAGGACCTCTCTGAGGCCGTGGCATTTGAGCAGGTAACTGAATCAATGAAGGAGCAGCCATGTAACACATGAAGGATCAACAAACGTCAAGGCCTCTGGACAGACAAGATTTCAGAGCAAGCCCTTAGCTCCCACGAAAAGAAAAGTAACACACAAAACCAAAAAACACCAGACCCAGATGCCTTCAGTGGTGAATTCTTTCAAATATTTAAGGAAGAAAATCCAAATAATCTACAGATAAAATATTAAAATTAATCAATGAATTTGGCAAGGTTGTAAAATACCAGATTGATATATATAAATTCTACTCTATATATTAGCAAAAACTAATAAGAAAATGAAAATGTTTTAATGATGTAAATTACATTAACATTGTTAAAAATAAAAATTCATCCAAGTACATTTCAAGATCTAACTGGCTTTTTTAAGCAAATCATGAATCTGGTCAGCATCCCCTCTAGCAAGTAAGGAGATACTCCAAAGAACTGTACAAAGCATAAAGTTTTTATAGACAGGAAGGTGGGGAAAAAGCTAGTCACAGAAGAAAAGAAGGGATTGTTTCAGGCAAGGTCACTTTCTCTTAGGGGGAAGAGCAGGGGGCCTTATAATGTAGATTATTCTGTCTTCTTTTATGGAAGATGGAGAAAGCTCATGTGACAGATTATCTTATCAATGATGCTGATCAGAAAATCCCTGACTGACTGTATTTCTGGGGGAGGTTGAAACTGTAATTGGGTTTAAGTATTAGGCCCTGTTTTTGTGACTTGGCCTAGCAGAAGTGACACCATGTTGGGCCTGTGTATTTCTTTTTAACAGCATTAGAAATATATAAATAGGAACAAACTTCATGAAAAGACATGTAAAATCTTGATACTGCAAAACTACTGAGGCTGACAAAAGACGTAAATAAATGTAGGGAAATACCATGTTTTGAATTGAAGACACATATTATAGCGATGTGAATTCTCCCTAAAGTGACTGACTCCAGGGGCAAATCCTAGGGCAAAATACCTTTGAAACCAAAATCAGTGAAAGGGAGAAATAAAGTTTATTTCTTACAAGCAGTCATCCACTTCTGCTTCCCCACAAGGCAACCAGGTGGCAGTCAACAAGCCCCCACGCAACCTCTCCAGTCCAGATAAGCCCTCTATTGCCCAAGTAATTACCTATTGATATGGAGATGGCTACTCCTCTTCAACCCCTGGAAACTCCCATTATGTGGAGATGCACTAAAGCCAGGCAAGAGATTCTGGAAATACTGCTATTTTACGCACAGTGATGTATAGGTTCAATGTAATTGTAATCATAATTCAGCAAAAATTTTAATAGAAAATAACAAGCTGATTGTAAGCTCATCTGAAAATGCACAAGGCCAAAAATATTCATTCTAGACATTCTTAAAGAAGATTAAGTGAGAAGGGTGACTTATACTTCCATGTATCAAGACTTATTTAAAGCTATAGTAATCTGAAAAGAATGATACTAGCACAAGGATAATAGAAAAATTAAACAGAATAGAGAGTCTAAAAGTGAACTCACATTTATATGGTTACCTGATTCATGAAAAAAGTGACTCAATATGGGTGAGGGCAAAGGATGACATTTTCAATAAGAGATATTGAATTTATTGTGGGGTGCTGGGGGTTACATCCATCCCTACCTCACACCACATAGGAAAAATAAATTCCAGATTAATTATAGAGCTGAATGAGAAAAGAAAGCACAATAAAGCTCTAAAAGACAAGAGTAGAATTCATGACCTGTCGATTGGCAAGTATTTCCTAAGATACAACAAAACACTAACCGTAATGAAAAGACACCATCGAGAGTGAAAAGGCAAGCATTAGAAAAAAATTTGCAATTCATCTATCTCATGAAGATTATATCCAGAATATATTTAAAAACTCCTGTAAATCAAAAAGAAAGATAACCCAATCAGAAATGGATGAAAGACTTGAATAAGTATTTCACAAATCAGGATATCTGTGATGGTTAATTTTATATTTCAACCTTGACTGGCCACAGGGTGCCAAGATATCTGGTCAAACATTATTCTGATGTGTCTGTGAGGGTGTTTCTGTGTAGGATTAACAGTTGAATCACTAGACGGACTAAAGAACATTGCCCTTCGTAATGTGGGTGGGTCCATCTAATAAATTGAAGTCATAAATAGAACAGAAGCTGAGCAAGAGAGAACTCCTGACTACCTTCAAGCTTGGACATTGGTTTTCTTCCTGCTTTCAGACTAGGACTGAAACCCTGGCTCATCCTGGGACTTGAGGCTGTTGGACTGGGACTGGAACTACTATAAGCTCTCCTGAGTTTCAGCTTGCCTTCTGAGAACCCTGATACAATATCCAAATAGCAAGAAATATGTGGAAGGTGCTCAACATCATGAGTCATAGGTGTGATGAAAATGAAATCCACAATGAAAAACCACCTCACAGCCATCAGGCTAGAATAACTACATTTTTCATGAAGTACAATTTCCTTCCATAAATGCACCTTTTTGAAGAGTATGCTTAGATGTGTTTAATAAATGTATTGCATCCTCACCATCAAGATGTGGGCTATTCCCATCATTCTACAAATTTCCCTCATCTTCCTCTGCAGTCAGTCTCCTCTTGGTCCTGCGGCATACACCTCAGGAAACACCGATCTGCTTTTTGTCACTGTAACTTAGTTTTGCCTGTTCTAGAATTTTACGTAAATGGAATCATACCATATCTTTTGGGTCTGGCTTCTTTATCTCAGATTAATGTTTTTAAGTATTCATCCATGTGGATGCATGTATCTGAAGTTCATTCCTCCTAATTGATAGATAAACTACATTTTATTTATCCATTCATTTTTATGGATATTTCTGTTATCTCTAGTTTTTTATTATTATGAATAAAACTATAAGCATTCATGTACAGGTTTTTGCATGAATATATATTTTATTTCTCTTGGGAAAATACATAGGAATGGAATATTTATATATCTAAAGTTAGATATATGTACATATATATATATATATCTAAGTTTATAAAACTGCCAAATTATTTTCTAAAATGATTACACCATATTACTTCCCACCAGCGATGTCTAAGAGTTCCTCTTGCTCCAAATTTCACTAATACTTAGTATTGTCAGATTTTTTTTCCTTAGTTGAGCCCCTCTAATAGATGTGTAGCATATCTCTTGTGGTTTAAATTTTCATTTCTCTGATTACTAATGAAGTTGAGAAAATGGCTATATTTAAAAATTGGCAGTACCAAGTGTCCAAAAGGTTGTAGAGTGAAGATTCTGGGAGATAAATTTCAATTCTTTTGAGTATACACTCAGAAGTGGAATCGGTGGATAGGAATTCTCTCTCCCCACCTAGACAATTGCCTGGACAGTATCTGTCTGATGTAACAATTTTGAACTCTAGAGTCTTAAGGCTTGCCACTTCCAAGGGAAGGGTTGGATGGCAAATTGAAGGTAATTTTACTTGATTTCAGCACTTAGCACAGTAGCAGATGCCCACCCCCCACCTTCAACCATGTGGCAGGCCATTGTGCATCTACTCCTGGAGCAGCTTGCACAGTGGGGGGAGCCAGGGTGGGCCAAGAAGGACTGTTTTTTCCAAATATCAGGGATCTGTGCTCTGATCACTGGTTGCTGCTCCTGATATCAGAGGTACAAAGAGAAGAGCAGCCATTGTTGTTGCACCATCCCCCATTGTTGCAAGCCCCTCCACCAGGGTGGAAGTGATGCCAGGGGATTTAAAGAGCCAGCACCCTATTTCCCGCCCCCACTTCGTTTTTCTTTTTCCCCCTTTGGGACCCAGACATTAAATACTAGGACATTCAGAACAACTGCATACATGGAGAAAATTAGAAAGTGACCACATGTACCCAAGGAAAGGCAAGACTCAGAAAAGTCCTAAGAAGGTGCTAAGTTTACACCTCAGGATTATCCTTGGCTCAGAGACAGCCTGCAGCAATCGAATGAACAGAAACAACCAAAACAAAAGCAAAAAAGAGCAAACAAACAAAAAAAAGAATCTGATTTCCAGAGTTACTACATTACTATTTTCAAGTATCCAGTCTTCAGCAAAATACACAAAGCATACAAAGAAACAGAAAACTATGGCCCATTCAAAGGGAAAAAAAAAATGAACAGAAATTGTTCCCGAGAAATTCTGGGGCTTACTCTGAAACTCAGAATTCTCAAATTCTGAAAAGTATAATAATTGAAGTGAAAAATTCACTACAGGGATTCAAGGGCAGACTTAAGCGGACAGAAGAAAAATCACTGAGTTTGAAGATAGAATGATAGAAATTATCCAGTCTGAGGAACAGAGAGAAAAAATATTACGGAAAAAGGAATGGAGCCTAAAGTACCTGTGGGACTCCATCAAGAGGACTGACATATACACTGTGGGGGTCCCAGAAGGAGAAAAGAAAGGGGCAGAGAGAATATTTAAAGAAATAATGGCTGAAATACCAAATTTGATGAAAGACATGAACATAAACATCCAAGAAATTCAACAAACTCCAAGTAAGAAGAAGTGAGAGACCTACACCAAAACACATCATAATCAAACTTCCAAAGGACAAACAAAAAGAGGGAGAATATACAAATGGCCAATAAGGACATGAAAAGAGGCTTAACATCACTCATCATTAGGGAAATGCAAATCAAAACTACCTTGAGATACCACCTCACACCCATTAGGATGGCTACTATAAAAATAAACATATAAATAACAAGTGTTGATAAGGATGTAGAGAAAGTGTTGGGGAGTGCAAAAGTCTTTTTGGAAGAGAGTATGGAGGGACCTCAAAAACTAAAAATAGAATTTCCATGTGATCCACCAATTTCATTTCTGGACACATACCCAAAGTAATTGAAAGCAGGTTCTCAAAGAGATATTTATACACCATGCTCATAGCAGCATTATTCACAATAGCCAAAACATGGCAGCAACCCAAGAGTCCTTTGGTGGGCGAATGGATAAATAAATGTGGTATATCCACAGAATGAAATGTTACCAAGCCTTTAAAAATGGTGATTCTAACATAAGCAACAACATGGATGAACTTTGAGGACATTATATTAAGTGAAATAAGCCAGTCACAGAAGGCAGATACTGTATGATTCCATTTATACTTAAGGTAGACAAAATTACACAGAAAGTAGAGTGGTGGTTGTCAGGGCCTTGGGGGCAGGGAAGGAAACAGGGACTTACTGTTTAGTGAATACTGGTTCAGCTTTGCAAGGTGAAGAGTTACAGAGACGAACCGTATACTTCAAAATGGTTAAGATGGTAAATTTTATATGTATTTTAACACAAAAATAAAAAATTGTAAAAGGTTGTGGAGCAACTGGGGCAACCATATACTGTTGAGGGGTTGTAAATAGAGACAACCACTTTGGAAACCTGGCAAAATATATTAAAGCTAAGTACACACCTACTCTATGACCCAGCAATTCCACATATGTTCGTATCACCTTTCTACCTGTCTCTCTATCTCTTTATCTACCTATCTACCTACCTATCTATCTCCAGCATAAATACATACATATTTTCACCAAAAGCCATGTACCACAATGCTCATAGCACCATAGCGCCAAAGAGGAAACAACCCCAAAGCCCATTAGTGGAAGAATGGATAAATAAATTTAGGTGAGGTCAGATAGCAGAATATTCAGTAACTAAAAGAATGAACTACATCCACAAATAACAACAGGAATGAATCTCACAGACATAATGGTGAGCAAAAGAAGGCGGACCCCAAAGGATGACTCCGTTTATATAAAGTTCACATCAGACAAAACCACTTTATGGTGACAGATGTCAGAAGAGTGGTTATTTTGAAGGGAGAACGGTTGTTCCCTGGGAATAGAAATGAGAGACTCTTCTGAGATCTGTTAATGTTCTGTTTTTTAATCTGGATGCTGACTGCATGGATGCATTCACTTTTTAAAAATTCATAGACCTGCAATTAATATACGATAAAGGAGCCATGGACATACAATGGGGAAACGACAGTCTCTTCAACAGATGGTGCTGGCAAAACTGGACAGCTACATGTAAGAGAATGAAACTGGATCACTGTCTAACCCCATACACAAAAAATTCAAAATGGATCAAAGACCTGAGTGTAAGTCATGAAACCATAAAACTCTTAGAAGAAAACATAGGCAAAAATCTCTTGGACATAAACATGAGTAACTTCTTCATGAACATATCTCACCGGGGTAGGGGAACAAAAACAAAAATGAACAAGTGGGACTCTATCAAGCTGAAAAGCTTCTGTACAGCAAAGGACACCATCAATAGAACAAAAAGGTACCCTACAGTATGGAGAATATATTCATAAATGACAGATCCGATAAGGGCCTGACATCCAAAATATATAAAGAGCTCACGCACCTCAACAAACAAAAAGCAAATCATCCAATTAAAAAATGGGCAGAGGAGCTGAACAGACAGTTCCCCAAAGAAGAAATTCAGATGGCCAACAGACACATGAAAAGATGCTCCACATCGTTAGTTATCAGAGAAATGCAAATTAAAACCACAATGAGATATCACCTCACAGTAAGGATGGCTACCATCCAAAAAACAAACAAAAACAAATTTTGGCGTGGTTGTGGAGAAAGGGGAACCATCCTACACTGCTGGTGGGAATGTAGATTAGTTCAGCCACTATGGAGAGCAGTATGGAGGTTCCTCAAAAAGTTCAAAATAAAAATACCATTTGACCCAGGAATTCCACTTTTAGGAATTTACCCTAAGAATGCAGCAGCCCAGTTTGAAAAAGACAGATGCACCTCTATGTTTATTGCAGCACTATTTACAATAGCCAAGAAATGGAAGCAGCCTAAGTGTCCATCAGTAGATGAATGGATAAAGAAGATGTGGTACATATACACAATGGAGTATTATTCAGCCATAAGAAGAAAGTAATTCCTACCATTTGCAACAACATGGATGGAGCTAGAGGGTATTATGCTCAGTGAAATAAGCCAAGTGGAGAAAGACAAGTACCAAATGATTTCACTCATCTGTGGAGTATAAGAACAAAGAAAAACTGAAGGAACAAAACAGCAGCAGAATCACAGAACCCAAGAATGCACTAACAGTTACCAAGGGGAAAGGGACTGGGGAGAATGGGAGGGGAGGGAGGGATAAGGGTGGGGAAAAAGAAAGAGGGCATTACGATTAGCATGTATAACTTGGGGGGGAGGCATGGGGAGGGCTGTGCAACACAGAGAAGACAAGTGGTGATTCTACAACATCTTACTACACAGATGGACAGTGACTGTAACGGGGTTTGTGGGGGGGACTTGGTGAAGGAGGGACCCTAGTAAATATAATGTTCAAAAAAAAAAAAAGAACATTGCTCTGTCCTTCAGTTCTGCTTCTTAAAAGGTTTAAGGGTAACAGGTGGGTGTTCTCTCGCAGTCGAGGCTACTGGAGTCCCACTGTTCTTATAAAAGGGAGGAGATACACAACATCTGAACAACTCACACAAAACTCCTGTCAATAAGGCAGAGCTCGGCAGGGAATCGGACTACTGCTCCCTTGACTTTTGCTCAGCTGATTCACCCTTTCTTCAGCTCCAGCTGCCTAGGGCTTTGCAGAGCTTCTAAGGAGGTGCCTGCATGCCTGGTGTGCCCTAGGTCCTATCATCAATCCTGTGAGATGGGTGTGGTGATTTGACTAGTCCCACAGATGGGCCACCTCATGTGAACCCAGTAAGATCATGCAGACAGCTGTCCTGCAGAGCAACTCTGCATCCACCAGGGGGCACCAGGCACCACACTGTACATGCCCAGTACTCAGGGCCGAGTCCCCAGCCACCTCCCCACACCAAGCAGGGGCCCGCTAGCCAGCCTGCCTCTGCTCTCCACAGTGGCTATGTCTGGGTGGAGGGCCTAGGTCTCTTCCAGCAGGGACCCCTCTGTTTGTTCATAAGCCATACTCACTCTCCCAGAGTCCATCAAACATGCTAAAGGGTTTTTAAATCGCTGTTTCCTCTACTCCAAACCCAAGCAGAGCTGTGGAGGAAAGGAATGGTCACACTCATTAGGAAAAGTTTTGACCAATTAGGAGGGCCACATACTGAAGTCAGCACAAAAATCCTTGCTCTATTGACTTCCCAAGCACTTGAAACAACCCTAGTGTCTTGCCAGTGGGTTTCAGCCCCGGGCAAGTTCACTATGGATTCAATGTGATCAAAGAAATTGACAGCAAAACGTTTTTTGGGGTGAAAGGGTTTATTACCCGGTTCGTTCTCCCGGTGGTGGGTTAAGCACCAGCATCTCTGCCTCCGCCCAGAGCACTGGGCCAAGCTCTCTATATAGCACAATAATAGCTTATTGCCTATGGGTGTGGAAGTGGTAGCCTAGCAACAGGCCAGTTACATCATCAGGTGGTTTGAGTTCAGTGGGTATCCTGGCCATAGAAACCCCAACTTCCCCACAGTGGGGGAACAGGATTTCACCTTTGCCCTCTGAGGTGCTTCATTTCCAGGTCTAACTATACCCTTGTGGTTCTCAAGCATTCCCATGATGCCACCCCTCCCCCGGGAAAAACTCAGGGGCATCCTAACTGCCTGTGACCTGTGTGGAACCATGGGGCCTTCTGACTCTCAGTCCAATCACTTGTCAGAGGGAGTCACTCGTGCTCATCCAAGTCCAGCCCACCTGGCAGGATGAATGAGGCTCCATGGGAACATATGCACGGATGTGCTCCGAAAACTCCAGAGGCTGTAGGAACATTCTGGATTTTGAAATTCTTTCCAAATAAGGTATGACAGGGTAAGTTTCTGTAACTGATGGCCAGTGGAAGCACAGCCCTGGGAGTGGCCTTGTGTAGCAGGAGGCTCAGTAACATCAGAGTCCAGGGCTAGCAATCACAATAATAGCTAACGTTGCACACTTCATCAGTGCAAGAGCTTTATGTGTTTATTCATTTCATTATTCCCATTTTATAGTTGAGAAAACTGAGTCCCCAGTGGGTATAACAACTTTTCAAGCTCATATAGCTAGTACTGGAGCCAAGATTTGAACCCAAACTGTCTGGTTCCACGGCTCACATCCTTACCCTCTATGTTGGTCTTCCCCATCTACTCCCCCTGCCCATTGTTGTCTTCCTGAACATCAGACAAATAGCTGTAGCAGGGGTAGAGAGTGGAGCCTCAAAAGATGTTTGATGGAAAAAAAGATAATTGAGGTTGGACTTCCTGAAACCTTGGTGGGTGGTCCAGCCAAAAATCTGATAAATGAGGCGGGCAGATATAAATTACTAGGGAGTGGTGGGGAGTGAGGTGTGACCACTTTATAGGGGGCAGCCATTACTGAGACAATTCCATTGGGCCATGTGTGAATCTTGGAGACCCAGATTTTTCAAGATTTTGATTCTTACAGTCCACATTCCAGTCAATAAAATGTGTGTGGGTGGGATGCAGCCCAGAAGCACAGATGGCAATGTCTTCTCTCTTGTCCCTTCCCGTGTCTGGCAGCAGGACGGACAGCAGGCCAATGACCTTCAGAAGGTCAGGCCTCACACTTCTAAGCGTGAGAATATTAATTCTCCAAGAGCCCAACCTGCTTTGTGTATTGAACCTAAACCTTCTGAGGGAACCAGGCGAGTCCCACTCTACCCTCCTGTCTGCAAACAGCTCTCCTGCCTGACAAACAGAAGCTCTATTCCAAAATCTAAATATCCCCTTCTCAGCAGTTTCTTTGCTCCCTGCCAGCTTTTTCCAATGGCCCATGAATCTGCAGAAACTTGGGATAATCTCCCCTCTGCCTGTCCCTTTGTCTCCCACTCCACATCCCCTGCAGCCTCCTGCTGCTTTTTATTGACTAATTTTTTTGTTTGTTTCTTTCTTAAATTCTGCTGGAGCCATCATGTGGCCTAATCTTTCATCTCATTCCATGTCTAGCTGCAGCCTGAGCTTGGGCGTCTGTGAGCTTTGCAGCCAGATATGAAAAGAGGAGAGATTCATTTCCTGCCTCCTGCCTCTTTTCTAGTTTAAGCCAAGAGCTCTGAAGATTTGTTGTAACCTCACAGATGCTTTTTATGAAATCTCACTTATCAATAGGTCTCAGCAAGGGTCTCAGGATGCAGAACATGAGCGTCTTGGTGTTTCAGACCCCCTCACAGGCTGTCACTGTCCCTCACCTGGCCCTGTGGCCTCTCCCTCCCCCTAAAATGAGTAGGAGGTGACCCCAGCCCCTGGGCTGCCAGGGGCTATAGACATGAAGGAAAAGAAAGCCCACCTCCCTGTCCATAGCAGGGCAAGTCAGTGTTAAGAGTTTTGCTCCAGAGCACCCAGATGGGAAAGCTCAGGTCAGAGGGTCCCTGACAACACATCCTTGCTCAGCCCCTCTCTTCCTTGCTCTATTTCCCTCCCTCCTTCAATAAGTCACATGTCCAGAATCCTTGTCTCCAGCTCTGCATTTGGAAACCTGAGGGCAGAAGAGGATCAGTATTGGGCTAAGTGGGGAGCAGGGCAACACCTAAAACAGAATGTCAGAATACTCCTGTACTTCTATCACTATATGGGAGATATTTAAATCCTATTATCATAGTGAAAAAATAAAATCCTAATTTTCCAACAGTAAGGTACAGTCCCAGTAAATTACAGCACATGTGGACAGTGCACATTAGGCCATTATTAACAGTGCCATACAGAGTATGGCAAAATGTCAACATTTTTTGAAGCTAGGGGATGAGTGCATGGGGGTTCATTTTACATTCTCCGTACTTCTGTATATGTTTGAAATTTTCCATAGATAAAATGTTTATGAAAAGGTAGGTAAAGAAAATGCTATAGAATATTTAGTGATTTTGGAAATTATTCACACTGTATAGTTAAGTGAAAAAACTGGCAAAATCTTCTAACCTGACTCTTTAAAATAATAAATCTATGTGAACATTTTTTAAATATTAAGAGATTGAAATGTACACACCCACTGACCTAGGAGTTCCACTTGTGGGTAGAGAGATGCCCAGGAGCAAGGAGATGGGTAACCAGCCTACGTGTCTATTAAAAGAAAAATGGCTTTTCATCTTGCTATGCTGATGGACAGTGACTACAATGGGGTATATGGTGTGGACTTGATATTAGGGGGAATGTAGTAACCACAATGTTGCTCATGTGAAACCTGAGCATAACATTGTATATCAATGATACCTTGATAAATAAAAAAGGAGAGAAAAATGGCTTTTAAAACTGTACTGTGTAGTCATTCTTTGAAATGTCAGGCAGCAGACAAAAAAATTACTAACACTTCAGTGCAGTACCTTTCTCAATACTTAGGCATATTAATGTAATTCTCACCTTACAAAGCAGACACTACAACTAAGCCATTTTAGAGATAAGGCATAGAAAAATTAAGAAACTCGTCTGAAGCTCATTGGACCACTGGTGGGTCTGGGGGTTGAACCCAGGTAGCAGTCAGCCTTGGCTGTGGAGCCCGTGCTCTTAGCCATTCTACTGTTTAGCCATCCAATAATGAGATGATCCTATAAGTATTAACAAATTTATTTGACCGAATGTTTATTTATAGCACTGTTTTTAATAGTGAACATATGTTATCTCATTTTGTCCACATGACAACTCTTCCAGGAAGGGAGAGACTAACTACTAACAGCTCCCTTTTACAAAGGAGACAACTGAAGCACAGAGAGGTTAGGTAATCGGCTCAGGTCGCACAGCTAGGAAGAGGTAGAGACAGGATTTAAATCTATGTAATCAGGTTCCAGAGCCTGCATTCTCAACCCCTTTGCACTAAATCAGTGTCACACAAGTTGCACATCAGTACAAGCAATACAGTTCAAACAAATATAGAAACCTACAAAATAATGTATTTTCTATAAGAACATACATAATTATATAGAGAAAGTAGTCACATGGGAATTAAAAAAGAAAATGCAGCCACAAAACTGAATTTGCAATATAAAATTAATTCTAACCAAAACATAAAATAGGCCTCTACATCTCTATGTACATAGAGAACAGTCTGGAATATTTACTACCCTGATGAAGTGGTCACCTGGGAGGCAAGGGGTGGAGCGGAGGGATTAGGAGTGGGGGCTATATAAGGGGACTTGAGACCTATTTGTAATGCTTTAATTTTTTACAAGAAGAATATGCTTGTGTATCATTCATAGTTAAAAATTAATAATGTCAAAAATAAGCTACAGGGATATACACTAAAATGTTAGCAAGTACCATCTCTGGGTGGTGACATTTTCTTAGTTCTTTTCTAATTTATAAGTTTTCTGCCATGAGAAAATACATGACCTCAGTAATCAAGGTAGGGGGAGCATGGAAGGGAGAAAAAGGACCTGACAATAAGGTTATTTTTGCCCCCAAGATGTTCCCACCGCCGTCTGGTTGTATCCAGCTCATAGTCCCACCAAGATTGTCTGGTCCCCAGCCCTCCCTCTCAGAACACTTTGCTCCCCACTTGGTGATTCTGAGCCCCATGGTGGCACAGACTGCACTGGCCCATGCTAGATGGATATGTAGGCATCTACCCTCTGCACTTGGCTGTGAACTTCTCCAGGGTATTTCCTTCATGCTGGCCTCAACCTCCCTGCAGGGCCCTTCTAACCCCACAAGCTGGCCCTGGCATGGTGCATTAATAATCACTGGTGGGATTTACACTGTCCAGAGTTCTTTAAAAGTGGGTTGCAGGTCCTTTACATCTACCATTCCCTCCTCATCTGTGACTCCCTGTGAGGCCCAAGAGTTTTCTGACCATCCCTCTCACCTCCAGAACCTCCAAGGCTGTATCGCCAACTTTGGCTTCTTTTTCAATGAGCACCTACTATGTGCTGGGCACTGGGATTGGCCCACAGGGACAGACCAATAAGTGACAGAGGCAGGGCTTGACCTCAGGCCTTCAGGTCCCACATACAACACTGACCCCAGAACCTCAGACACCAGAAGCATTAGTGATTAAATTCTCACTTCTATTAGAGCCACCACAGCCATCATGGTTCATTTCTTGGCGCTCCTTCTCCAGCATGGGTATTCTGAAGTCCAGGCAATTAACTCCGCAACTGCGCTACACTGTTCTTGTTCATTCCTCAACTGAACAAACTCTCAAGGTAACAAGCAGGGAAAATCCAACTCAGATCTCATCTGAGCCTATAAAACCAAGATGTGAGATTATTATATTGCTTCCTGGGCTAAATAAACAAGATTGAACATTTTTTACGGTAATTATAAAACACCTTTTACAGTAACTATATAATGGCTTATAAATGGTTTCCTTCAAGTGATGTCCTTCTTTCTAACGAGATCTTTAACTTACAAGTTTACCTTGTCTGACATTATTTCTTATGTACACACCTTACCAATTAATGTCTTCAGTAAAAGGAATTTTTCTATTAAAAAAAAGCCCCTGTCCTCACAGAGTGTGCATTCTGTTAGGGGAGGTAGACAAAGTGTCAAATAAAAATAAAAGAGATTAGATAATGATAGGTGCTCAGGAAAAAAATTAAGCTGGGCTTCCAAAGGAGAGGGCACTGAGTGAAGGTCTGAAGGAGATGAGGGAGGGAGCCAGTCTGACAGAGCATCCCAGGCCCAGGGAGCAGGAAGTGCAAAAGGCCCTGAGACAGAACATTCCTAATGTTCACGAGGAACAGAACTTGGCAAATGTAGCAGGCAGGAGGGAGCCATGTAGGGCTTTGTGAGCCACTGTAAGGACTTTGGCTTCTACTCCAAGAGAAATGGAAAGTCATTGGAAGGTTCGGAACAGAGGAGTGACATGTTCTACCAGGAGTCTGGCTGCTGTGTTAAGAACAGACCAAAATTCTGGCTGAGCTTGCTGGAATTCTCTCGAAGCCTCTTGAAACTCTGTTGTTACTGCTATTAAATATCATTCAAATTAACAGTTGTAGAATTTGGCTTCTGCCCAAGTTTGAGCCCTGAATAACTATTTTATCTGGGCCCTGATGGACAGGAGGTGGTAGAAGCCAGGAAACTTGAGTCATGGGGATATTCACAACCTCAAGTTCAGCCAGCACACCGAGTCACCAAAGTGACAGCTGTAACACCCCATGACATGGAAGCCTCTAGGTTTCCTTGGCCTCAGGCCCCTGTCTTAGGCCCTAACTACATCACTTTGTTTCTGATGCCAGGCAAATTGGGAAAACCGTACAAGATGCCCCCATTTTATGGCATCCTAAATATGTCTAATTATCTCTGAATCTGCTATGAAATCCTCAAAACTGTTTTCACAAAATGAACTCAAGTGCACTTGATCAAGAATTATAAGCATGGTCTAAATAGAACCTTTCGTAGCAGGAAAGGAGGGAGAAAAGTCAAGGTCCTAAAATTCAAACTAAGGCTCTAGGAAAATTGGCAGGTCATTTCTTCTATTAGCTCGTGCTAACTCCAGACAATTTTCCCAAGGGCCTGTCTGTCTTAGCTGTGAACTGAGAACTGCTTTCTAGCATCTGAGGAAAGCAAGTCTGAATGTCGTCAACCTTTTGATGTGCTTGCTGGCTGTTTGACTAGTAAAACTGAATAGGGATTTCCCCCAGCTTGCAATGACAGAAATGACCACTAAGGGGCAGCAAACACCTAGGACATGAAGTCAGTGCCGTCATTAAAATACAAAGCGCTCAGACTAGCAGATTTAATAAGATTTGCTCAGACATACGTCGCGTATGTCACAATTTTCTTTCACAAATAATTGTTTTTATTTCCAAAATAAATACCTGAACTCATTTGCTTGCTTAAAAAGAATCAGAACATTGTAGGTAAGTCTAAAGCTCCTTTGGTCTTTCAGAGCTGTGGGAGTGTATTCCCATTTGATAATTTCAAACTTCACAGTCACTATTAATCTGGTGGAAAGCCACACATCGTTGTCTTAATAACATCTACCATTGGTTGAGCACCTATTATATGCTGGGCACAGTGTTGTTTAATCTTCACAATCCCATTTGATGGATGAATAAATTGAGGCTCAGAGAAGCACAATACCTTGCCCAACATCACACAGGTGGTAAGAGGCACAACTGGAAATAAAACCCCTGGCTGGCATACTCCATGCTGTACACTCGTTTCCCCTTAGTATGACCCCTCATCATCAAGATGAGTCATGAAAAACTTCCTTGTGAATTGCACTGAGAAATTGTGGAGGAGAAAGTCTTTGTCACCATGAGCCACCACAGGTTGACATACTCCATGCTCAATCACCTGGAAGTTCTCCCTATTGAAGGCAGATGCCTCGACAGGAGAAGAATGCTGTCGGCACTTTGGCAAGCAGGCTTTTGTCTAACTCGTCTCTACACACCTTTGAGGACAGGGACCAGATGAGGAAACTGAGGCGCCAAGAGCAGAAGCAACTGATCTGAGGTTGTGCCATCAAGAGGGGGTAAGTCCAGATTAGGACACTGATCTCCTGATGCCTGGTCTCCTGTGTATCCCTCTAGGTCTAGGGTGTCTGTACTTTTCAAAGAAAAAACTGGCACTCATGTTTTGAGATGGGCCGTTGGAAAGCTCTGTTAGAAGAGCTTGACTCACTGAACTGAAAACCCAGGCGAGTCCTGCTCACGGCCCCTTCGATGTGAGTGCTCCAACAGCGACATCTGGACTCTCTCCAGGTCTTGGCCCTGAGGTCCTCGCTGAGCTGTATGCTCAGATGGGTCCGTGTGGAGGCCCCAGGAGCTTAGCCAACCCAAGCCAACGTAGTTCCAGCAAATCTCAGAATTTTCTCGGATTGGCCTGAATTGGGTCACATGGGTATCCCTACCCTGTTACTCTGGTTGGCCAGGATTGGATCACTTGCCTATGGGGTGATGGGTAGTAGGATCCACACCTAGTGAGAGGTAGGGGATCTTCTGCACAGGGAGGTGAGAGTGCCATTAGCAGATGATGTATGTTATCATTTTACTTTGTTAAAAAATAAAATTCATCCAAGGACATTTGAAGATTTAATTGGCTTTATTAAGCCATTCATGAATAAGGCAGCATCCCCTCCAACAAGCAGAGAAATGCTCCAAGAATTGTACAAAATGGAAGGTTTTGATTGGTGTGGGGGGGGGTAGTTATTAATCAAAGAAAAGAAGTGATTGACTCAGGCAAGGTCACTTTCTCTAAGAGGGAAGGACAGGGGGCCTTAAAATGCACCTATTATATGTGCATGAAAGAAAATGCATTTTCTTTTATGGACGATGAAGAAAGCTCATGTGAAAGATTATCTTATCAATGATGCTGGTCAGAAAATTCCTGACTGATTGCATTTCTGGGGGAGGTTGAAGCTGTAATTAGGCTTCAATATTAGGTCCTGGTTTGGTGACCTCGCCTAGTGGAAGTGACCCCATGTCGGGCCTGTGTATTTCTTTTTCATGACTTGTCTGTTAAAATGACAGGAGTGATTTCTCTGCTGAATTGGATGATAATTTGCAAATACTAGAAGACTATTTCCTCAATTGTTGTACCATTCACAATGTAATGATTACACATTTTAGGTTTAATCTGCATTATCAACATTTCCTGCATCACTTTCTGAAGTCTAGGCAATCAACCAATAATAAATCAAGCCCTGGTCTTCAGTGTTTGCCAATTTAGCTATAAATACTGCCCAGTTTCAAGCTACCAATGTGATGTCACTGAATGCAAAGCTGGGGAGCGCAGCACAGAAAAAATAAAATTCATCCAAGGACATTTGAAGATTTAATTGGCTTTATTAAGCCATTCATGAATAAGGCAGCATCCCCTCCAACAAGCAGAGAAATGCTCCAAGAATTGTACAAAATGGAAGGTTTTGATTGGTGTGGGGGGGGGTAGTTATTAATCAAAGAAAAGAAGTGATTGACTCAGGCAAGGTCACTTTCTCTAAGAGGGAAGGACAGGGGGCCTTAAAATGCACCTATTATATGTGCATGAAAGAAAATGCATTTTCTTTTATGGACGATGAAGAAAGCTCATGTGAAAGATTATCTTATCAATGATGCTGGTCAGAAAATTCCTGACTGATTGCATTTCTGGGGGAGGTTGAAGCTGTAATTAGGCTTCAATATTAGGTCCTGGTTTGGTGACCTCGCCTAGTGGAAGTGACCCCATGTCGGGCCTGTGTATTTCTTTTTCATGACTTGTCTGTTAAAATGACAGGAGTGATTTCTCTGCTGAATTGGATGATAATTTGCAAATACTAGAAGACTATTTCCTCAATTGTTGTACCATTCACAATGTAATGATTACACATTTTAGGTTTAATCTGCATTATCAACATTTCCTGCATCACTTTCTGAAGTCTAGGCAATCAACCAATAATAAATCAAGCCCTGGTCTTCAGTGTTTGCCAATTTAGCTATAAATACTGCCCAGTTTCAAGCTACCAATGTGATGTCACTGAATGCAAAGCTGGGGAGCGCAGCACAGAAAAAATAAAATTCATCCAAGGACATTTGAAGATTTAATTGGCTTTATTAAGCCATTCATGAATAAGGCAGCATCCCCTCCAACAAGCAGAGAAATGCTCCAAGAATTGTACAAAATGGAAGGTTTTGATTGGTGTGGGGGGGGGTAGTTATTAATCAAAGAAAAGAAGTGATTGACTCAGGCAAGGTCACTTTCTCTAAGAGGGAAGGACAGGGGGCCTTAAAATGCACCTATTATATGTGCATGAAAGAAAATGCATTTTCTTTTATGGACGATGAAGAAAGCTCATGTGAAAGATTATCTTATCAATGATGCTGGTCAGAAAATTCCTGACTGATTGCATTTCTGGGGGAGGTTGAAGCTGTAATTAGGCTTCAATATTAGGTCCTGGTTTGGTGACCTCGCCTAGTGGAAGTGACCCCATGTCGGGCCTGTGTATTTCTTTTTCATGACTTGTCTGTTAAAATGACAGGAGTGATTTCTCTGCTGAATTGGATGATAATTTGCAAATACTAGAAGACTATTTCCTCAATTGTTGTACCATTCACAATGTAATGATTACACATTTTAGGTTTAATCTGCATTATCAACATTTCCTGCATCACTTTCTGAAGTCTAGGCAATCAACCAATAATAAATCAAGCCCTGGTCTTCAGTGTTTGCCAATTTAGCTATAAATACTGCCCAGTTTCAAGCTACCAATGTGATGTCACTGAATGCAAAGCTGGGGAGCGCAGCACAGAAATACACCACTGTAGAGTATTTTCATCAATCGGATACAATAAATGTAAACAAATCTCAAGGACATAGAAAGCGTCAGTGAATTTTGGCCAGTGGGCCATACTGGGCCCAAAGCTTGTCTCTGAATGGCCCAAGAATAGCTTTCTTCATTTTTAAAGGATTGTTTTTCAAAAAACAGTATGAAAAAGTATATGCAACAGAAACCGTATGTGACTTTCACCTTCCTTATTTATGAAAACAAAAAATGTGAGCCCGCATTCATACAGCAGCTACCCTCATTCATCAATTGCAAAACACAGATTGGCTACAAATACAAGGGATCAGCAAAAGTCTGTGAAAGCATTCTGAAAAAATCAGTAGATTACATGGACAATATAGAGCACAATAAAGAATATTGCATATTGTGCGGTTTTTCTAAATTGTGGGCTATCTATGCTTTGTATCATAAAAATGTATCATAAATGTATATACTCCTGTCTATAAATGTATTGGGGAGGAAGAAATTTCCTGTATCCCTCTTGGCTGGTCTAAAAATCAAATTGGCATGAGACAGATTAACAGGAGGAAAAAATCAAATTGAATTACATATAGGGAATCTAGAGGCATAGATTCCAAAGATAGTCAGGGAGATGTGGTATATATGTCATCCTGAGCTAAGGTAAGGAGGTAGGGGTCAGGGACTTCAAAGACAAAGGAAGCAATTTACAGGAATATAAAAGAGTAAATGTTTGGTAAACAAATGTTTGATAGATCACACAGAAACAGAGGGACACAGAGAGGAATTTTCCACATTCCTTCCTGCTTACCACACCTGTGTCATATTATAAAGAGGTTATGTGCTGTGATGCATGATGGCTCTCCTTCTGGAGCTGCTCCACTATCTATACCCTTTTTATGCAGTTGGGCTGGGGAAGGTCAAAGTGTCTTTCTGAGTCTTGGGCGATGATTGTTTTCAGCTCACATGTCATAATGGCACATCTTGGAGTAGCCCATCCTTGTCCCCTGCAAATGCATGTTTTGTTCCTGGAGAACTGGTCATTAACCATTTACCAGCAGTGCCCTAAAGTTACAGCATCTCGTGATAGGAAGATTGAATATCCTAAAGATGTCTGCTCTCATGCTTTTGCTACCCTGCGAGGACACAGTGGGAAGGCAGCTATCTTTAAGCCAAGAAAAGAGCTCTCACCAGAACCTCACCATTCTGGCACCCTGATCTTGGACGTCTAGACTGCAGAGCTGTGAGAAAATTAATTTATCTTCTTTAAGCAAGAAAAGAGTCTGCTTTCAATCAAATTGATCTGTAGATTCAACGCAATTCTGATCAGAATCTACAGGGATTTTTCCATGGAGCTTTCATAAGATGATTCTAAAATGTATATGGAAGAGCAAAGAGCCAGGGATAGCCAGAGCCAGGACCTTTCTCAAGAAGAGCGTGGCAGAGAGTAAGGGCGTGGGCAGAAGGGAAGTTATCACCAGTGAACTTCGGGACATTCTATGGAGCTTTAGGAAACAGAGCTCGGAAATGGACTAACACATCTGTGGAACTTCGATATATAAGAGGTATGGCAAACCAAACCAGGGGGAAAAGAAAGAACCAAAAAAAACGGATGTTATTACTCAGCAGGAAAAAGATGAAATTGGACCCTTATCTCCACACTATATATAAAATTCATGCCAGATGGATGAAGGACTTCAATTCAAAAACAAAACTTTGTAAAATGTATTTTAGATATTTTTAGGTATTCAAATATCTTTTAGACTTTAGAGTGGCAAAAGATTTCTTGGAAAAACCCCAAAAGAACTGATTATATAATAAAATTTGATAAATTTGAATCCCTTAAAGTAAGAACTTTTTGCTCATCAAAAGACTTGGTCAGACAAAGGATGAATTTTAAGGGTATGTAATAAATTCCCATAATGCAATATGCAGCAGGGTATGGATAACCCATAGAAAAATAGGCAGAAGCAGAAGGTAATGGCGTGATAGGAAGGAAGGAAGGAGGGAGGGAGGGAGGGAAGGAGGGAAGGAGGGAAGGAGGGAGGGAAGGAGGGAAGGAGGAATAGAGAAAGGAAGAAATAAAGACAGGAGAAAGAAAACCCACAATAGGGGTAGGGCGACTGGACCGGGGTGGGGGGCCAACTGAAAGAGCTCCCAGTGGCCAAAGTTGGAACAATTTGAACCAAAAAAATAAAGTAGTATTGGATTATAACCCAAAGTATAAAATAAATATCCACGAATCCATGCTAATATAGTTGAAGAAACAAATAAGTAGAGAAGAAACAAATATGTAGAAGAATTCCAAATAATTTATGAAGATACTCACTCTTGAGCATGACTTGTTATTCCTCAAGTGTGGAAGTGCAAAGTGACTTCCTTTCTAAGAGGAAGGCTTGGAAACGGGAAAAAAGAGTAACCTTACAGGGGTGACACCTCAGAAACACTGCCTCGGCCCGGTGCTCAAGGTCAACATCAGCAGTGATTAGTCCTGTTGACAGTATTGTGCTCCTGATACGATGGTATGACGAGACGCTCTGTGGTCTTCCAAGAACCCAGAATCCTCGTCTAATCATGAGGAAAACATCAGACAGATGCCATAGAGGCGCATCCTGCAAAACATCTGACCAGCACTCCTCAAAACCATCAAGGTCATCAAGAATAGGGAAAGTCTGAAAAACTTTCCCAGCCAAGAGGGGCCTAAAGGGACTTGATGACCAGAGGCAGTGTGGAACCTTTCCTAGAACAGAAAAAGGATTTTAGGTAAAAATAAAGGAGATCTGAGTAAGTATGGACTTCAGTTAATTTTTTTCTAATGAGCACAAGCTGTAGACAAGGACTTTTTCAGAAAAAGAAACATATATGGCAATAAACATAGGAAGAGATGTTCGTCATTGGTGATCAAGACAATGCAAATTAAAGGCACAATGAGATTCCCAATATAATGTAAACATCCTATGGACCGAGAGATGTGTGTCCGCAGGCTCTGCTGTGGCCCTGTGGGTCCCGGGAGGACTTCGGTGGCAGTGGAGGTGGCGGGAAGAGGTAGGAGTCCGCTTGGTGCCACACTGCCTTCTATCGCCCTATATTGAATTTATTTGCATATGTGACTTTTCCCACACTCACACCACGGACTGAGGACCCCTACAGGGCAAAGACTGTCTTCCTCATCATTACTAATCAATCTTTGTCACAGACCCAGCACAGAGGAAGTACCCAGGAATGAATAAATGACAGCCCCAACCCCACTGTTTCCTTGTTTCTTAACCCTTTATGGCTCCTCATTACCTGGGAAATGATCAGACAAGACTCTTTTCCCACCTCCTAGCCTTTTCTTATATTGTCCTCTCCTCCAGGAGAGGCTAGTGCCCACACTGTGCAGGGCCTGCTGTAAGGGGAGGAAGGGAGAAGAGGATGGTTGTGCATATACCCTTGGGGCACTTCCCTCCAGGGGAGCTTCTCTGTGGGGATTTTGCCTTGGTTTTTTCATCTGTACCAGGGACCCAGGACCATGTGAGCCATAGGGATATGAGAAGCCTCATCTGACCAGTACAAACTTTAAATCTTCTGCCAGGAAAGTAAGTTTCCCAGGCTTAAGAGTGGGAGGCCCCAAAGGAAATGCCTACCTGCCCAGAGAAGGCCTCACCCATGGGCATGTCTGGCAGGCCCAAGCAAGAAAGAACATGGCCCAGGATGGGAAGTGATATCCAGGTGCCAGGATCCATTCTGCCTTCAGAGTCTCAGGCCCTGGCAGTCTGGGTATCTTGGGCACAGGAGGTGATCCTGTGATGTCACAGAGGAAGCCAACTTGCTCCACCAACATCTTCCCCAGACTTGTGAGCTACTAGGAAAAGAATTAGGCTAAGCATTGTTTGCTAGAAGGGTCCAAGTTTGGGGGGTGGGGGTAGGTGTGTGGCTGGGGAGAGCCCTGGACTTGCAGGACCAGGCTTGGAAAGGGGACAGGAGCTAAGGAAATGCCATAGGGTTGGGACACAGGATCCACAGGCCTGGTTTCGGGGTTCACAGAATCTGATCAGGGCATGTGATGAAGGACCTTGGAATTCATTCTTGCTCATGTTTGTATTCCAAAAGGGGAACATCCAATTGTCTGAGGTTCCCTGGAAAACAAATATCTGGACCTCTATCTTTTAGCTGGCCTCCTGGTCTCCCTTTCCTCCAAGGCCATGCACAGTGGGGAGTTCACCAAAAGGAAGTGGGGGAATGGATGTCAGATACCCAAACTCAACCAGTGCCCATCACATGCCCAAATGCATCCCTGAGGGTCGCTTCTCTGTGTAAAGCATTGCCCTTTCTCTCTGAAGGACACGTGAAGCTGGCAAAGCTTCCCAGCTGGGGTGACCCCAAATCACTGAATTGCTGCTAGAGGCTCTGGCTTAGCCTGGCTGTGTGGGTGCAGGGAGGTGTCTTAGAGATGAAACAGAGTCTAGGCAGTGTGCATATGGCTGTACCCCCACCTGCAGCAATGGCAATGATGCAGGCCAGTGTGGCTGGTAACGTGGCTCAGATCCCATTCTCCAGCTTTTCGATACAACCTCTGGACTCCCTGGGGGTTACTCCAAAAAGTCCTTCATATTACCCAAGCCTCCATGACAACACCAGCTTTCAGCCTTGCCTCAGCCTCCTCCCCTGAGGGTTGAAGAATCTCAAAATCTGTACAGGCAGAGGCTCAGGTTCAGGAGGGCCCCCAAGAAGTCCCCATTGACAGCCTTGATGCAAACCAACCTTTACAATACACCCCAACCTCCCCTCCCTCCTAGGTAGAAGAGTCTGAGGAGGGAGGGAGAAAGGTCACCACGGAAGAGGCAAGGGTCCTGGAAGGAGCCTGGCTTTGCCCCCTGGTGGGAGGTGCGTGTGTCCAGCCAGCCAGGACAGGCCTCAGGGAAGGGAACGCTCTGAAAGGGTAGCTCAGTGTGCACTGCCATGCCACGGGTGGGGCCAGGTGAGTGTCTCATGCAGACAACGGTGTGTGATTCCGTTCCTCCTCCCTCCTTCTTCACCTGGGGCTCTGAGCAGCCTCGCCTGGTCACACCTGCAGGCAGGGCTCTGAGAGCCCTCCAGTGCCCGCACTACACCTCACCCACTCCCCCCAACTCCTCTTGCAGGCTTCTGCCAGTTTTTCTGCACCTGACCCACCTTCAACTCAGTGAGATTAAGTCATCCTTACTTTAATTCAATTTTCCAGAGTGCAAGGAAGAGACATGAACGGCCGTTGTTGATGGAGGCACACCTTATTTGCAGCCTGGGCTGGTATTTTCCATATCCACTCCCCACCTTCCCCTCAAGGAGCCAGGAAGTGGGTGGGAGCTGTATATGAACCCAGCAGCATCTGGTTGGTTCAGCCAATGGGAACACTGGCAGACATGGGAAAGGGAAGACAGCCGGTCATGGACTGTATTCCCCAGGCTATTTTCTTGCAAGGCTGGGTGTTGACGTGAAGGCCGCAGCTCCTGTTGGGGCTTCCTCTCCCGCAGCTACGAAGCCTGCAGCTATAGCTGTTCTCTCTGGGGTCCAGTGACAGCCCCTTCCTGGGGTCCTTCAGGCCTGGACCTGCCAATGGTGACACTGCTACAAGCCTGAGAGTCTCCACATTTCTGATTTATTTTTCTTAATCCTTCCAACTCCTTTGTTTATGTATATATTTAAAAGCCCTTTATTAAACTCTCCCAAATGACCGACTGGTTTCCAGCTGGGAACTTACTGACATAGGAGGAAACCCCACAGGGTGAATCCAGAGTGTATGCGGGCTCCTGCCTCCCCCTGGGGAATCCCTAGGTGGCCAGAGAGTCCTCCTCCCCACCTTCAGCCAGCTGGACTTCCTGGAACATGGGGCCTTGGGCAAGGGAGGAAGAGCTTCATGGACACTCCAGAATTCAGTGGCAGGAGCCGGGGCCAGTGGCAGTGATGGCATTCGGGGACAGCAGAAGTAAGTGGTGAGGGCTGTGCCAGCTGCAGCAGCCGGACAAGCTGCTCCTGGGACATGACCTGTTGACCTCCCCACGGCTCCTGCCCATTTTCTGGGCCTTTGTTCTCCATCCTTCTGGTCACTTCCATAGGTCCTCAATACCCTTCCAGTGAATTTTGATTTTACCCATTTAGCTAGAGTTCCTTTCTGTTGCTTTCATTCAAGGGGCCCTAGCCAATACAGGGCTGGCTTTCAGAATTCAAAGGGAGGTAAAGGGTCACTGGGACTCTTCTCAGCAGAGTTCAGCCTGTCTGGGTCCCTGGAAGACTGAAAAACAGTTCTCATAGAAAACAAATAAGTAGCTTGGTCTAATTATCCTCATAGCTTCCATTTAGGTGAATTCGCTACTATTCCTATGACGTAGCTCCCATTACAGCTCTTAGTTACCTTGTGTTCCCACCACCTGCACCTTGAATTTACACTTCTCAGGGGAGGAGATCTGATTGGCCCGGTTTGCCTTCATTGAATACTAGGCATCTGCATTGGGCAGGAGTATCATGCCAGCCTCCTCCCTCCACAGGAAGAGTCAGACCCCTGCTTGTCAAGCCCACCCACCAATTCTCCAAACAGTTCTGGCCTAGAAGTGACCATGCAAATGAATAAATGAATGAATGAATAAATAAATAAATTGAGTTTTCTCCTGGCCTCCTGTTCAGACTTCTCCTCCCAAGCCTTGCACACCGTCTTAGCTATTCAAGTCAGGGCCTTTCCCTGAAGGCAGAATGTTCAGACTCTGTCACTCTCTGCCCCCGCTCAGGAACTGTTTCTTGAAGTGATAAACGCTCCCAGAATTTGACAGGGATTTGAATAAGATCTCCTCCAACAAAAAGATTGGATCTTATTCATATATTAGCATCCTCTCTGTGTCCAGCACAACGGTTTGCATACAGTAGGGGTCCAGTAAGTGCTCTCTGAATCCTGTAGAGAGCATTTATGGATCCCCTACTGGTTGTCAGATACTGTGCCTGGCCCCAAGGGAAGTACCACTTACTGAACACTTGTTATATGCCCAGGACTGTTTTGGACACATTTAATCTCATAACAATCCTACAGTGCAGGCACTAAACTGCCTTCACTTTACAAATGAGAAATATAAAGCACAGACAGGCCACACCAACTGCCTAGGTAGTGGAGTTACAGTGCTAGCCAAGCATCTGGCTCCACAACTGACACGCTTAACTACTTTACCAGTTCAGCAAGGTGTTAACTTTCAGAACTAAACAAGGCATTCTGATACAGCCTTATTAAATGTTTCAAAAATCTGTTAAAATCTCCCCAGCAGATGTCCCTAATGGGCATGCCTTGCCCACCCTTGGGGGCATGGAGCTGGGGTGTGGAGCTGGGATGCCAGTTCATGACTGGGAAAAGAAAAAGCTACAAGCTGGGGGACTGTTTGTCAGACCGTGTGAGAACACTCTGTACCTTGCCCCAGAGAGGTTTTGGCAGTTGTGAAAGAAAAACAACTGGGCAGATTTATGACTCTGGCACCAGGACTTTCACTAAACAGGGCAGTGCCACATCACAGGCCCACTCAGGTGCCAGGCTCTGTCACCAGGAAACAGCAGCTGGGGCACTGGCCTGCCCACACTGCAGTGGTGTTTCTGTAGTGTGAGCCCCCGTGGAGGTGTGGACTGCCCTCAGCCTGATTTGGTCTCTACAGAGAAGCTCACCACATCCTGTGTGGCAAGGCCTGCCCACCTCTCCCTGCACAGACAGGAGCCAGGTATCCTCAGGTCCCCCTGGCCCCCAGTAGAGTCAGCCACATGTTGGGGGCATTGACTTCAAATACCAACTGAAGAGGGAGTATTTCCTGGCAGATGCCTATTTCATTTCACTAAATGACTCAGTGTAACCAACTCAGCGGGTTGCAACCTTAGATACTTATTTAAAATATAGGTTCCCCAGCCCATTTTAGACCTAAGAAATCAGAAATGAGGAGTGGGACCATGGTGTGGTCCTCTTTCCACTTCTCCAAGTGATTCAGCTGTGCGACCAGTCTGGGCTCATTCAGATGAATGAAACATACGGTCTCTGCTCTCCCCTCTCCAAAGTGAGCTTGGACTATTCCCCTCACACGCTCCCAGACACACTGGCCTTCTATTCCCTGAGCAAACCAAGCTCTTCCCCACTGTAGTGCCTTTGCTCAAGGTGTCACCTCTGACAGGAATGTAGCTGTCAGATCTCAGTGCAAAGGTCACCATCCTTAAGCATTCTCCTCCACAGCCACTATGTTTCTTCTATCTGGTAACTCCCTCCCCCCAGCAGTCTGCATATAACCTTGTCACTGAGAACCTAATGCCTGTGTATATAGTAGGTGCACCATAGGTGGCTATTGAGTGAATATAGGCCATGACATAGAAGCACAATAAGGGCAGGGACCAGTCAGTTCTCTCTAGAAGGTGGTAGAGGAATTGCTCTGTCATAGGTTGTAGAGAACAAATGCCAGGCCAGATGGCAGGAAGTCCGATTCCACCCCCACTCCGCCATCTTCCACCAACACAGGTTCCCCTGCAGCCCAACTACAACCAATACCATATTCCCAACACACCACAGGTACTGGACCTAGAAGAGTGTAGATGAGTTTATTGTCATTCAAATATTCCATAGAAAAAAGAGTGTAGTAATTCGTTCAGTGTACTATGAAAAAATATACGCAGGTTTGTAAACCCTGCTCTGTCCACATGGGGAGCAGGCTCTCCCCCATGTCAGGCACAGCAGCTGCACTTGTCTGACGCCCCTTTGCAGATACAGCCCTGGGCACACTTGGAACAGCCCACGGGGCAGCAGGAACAGCAGCCTGGGGAAGAAAGGAGAGTGAGAAGTGAGAGCACATTACCTGGGCCCTCCCTTCCCAAAGCATGCGCGGCACCCACTCTGCCCCCAGCCCCACAGGGCCGTGCTCTGTCCCAAGACACCTGGGTCCTACCCACTAGGAAAAGCCACCCTGCACCTTTGGAGTCCAGGACAGGGCAGAGATCGTGCAGAGACAGTGACAGGGCCTCAGGGAGAGCTGGAAGGCCAGACTCCGTCCCCCAGAAACATACAAATGAAGGTCCTCAAGATCAGACAGGGGACAAACCCTTGCGAGAGCAGCTCCCAGAGGACCAGGGAAGCTCTGTGCACCCTCTACAGGAAAGGCTGCACCAGGTTAGGGACACCACACGTGGACACTAGCTCACACCCATAAAGTGCTTCCGTAGCTGAGGTGATTAAGAAAGCTGCATTGCAGGCAGGAGAACTACTTCTACCAGGTGTATACTTGACTGGCAAAAACCTGCTATACCCCAGTTTCCCTGTTGTATAAGGACAGGCTGCAATGAGCCACTGCTAAGGTTGTTCCAGCTCTGATCCTGAATCAGTTGCGGTGAAGGGGATGCCAGAAAACTGGGTCATTGGTCTGCTCCTGCCTGCTGAGCTCTGGGTTCCTCCTATTACTCAACTCCAAGATTCTAGAAGAAGCCCCCATACTCACTCTTCTTGCAGGAGGTGCATCTGCACTCTTTGCATTTGCAGGAGCCAGCACAGGTGCAGGAGCCATCTACAAGGAAGAGAAGGACAAGCAGGGAGCATGAGTGTGAGACAGGAGATTGAGGAGTCAGTCAACAAACACTCCTTGCAGCCGCCGCTGTCAGGTCCCAGTTTAGAAGCTCCTATCCCACACAGGGTAAATAGAAGCCCCACCTTCTCTCTTCTAGTGCTGGTAAAAGTAGGGTGCCTCCTGATTTTGCTCCACACCCAGCTCAGGCAGAGCAGGGCTGAGGGCCATGGCCTTATGCCCTGAACCCTGAAAAGGCAATGTCTCCAACTGCCAACAGCTCCTGGCAGCTACCAGAGCAGCTCTGGGTCCCAGTCCAGCATCTCCTGACCAACCAACCTTGTGTGTGACCTTTGAAGTACAGCCTCAAGTCTCAGGACCCTCGACGCTAAAAGAGACGCAAGTGGAGGTCTGGAAATGTTCTCAGAAGCTGCCTAAGAAGAAAGCACTGGGCAAACTCCAGGAGTCTGCTTCAGCGCCAGCTCAGAACATTCTCTCCTCTAACCCAGGTACACTGACCTGCGCCTGAGAAAGGGGCATCGTACGGCTCCGAGCCAGGAGCCTCTTACCAGTGGAGCAGGAGCAGTTGGGGTCCATTTGGAGGCGAGCTGAGGTGAGGCGGGAGGTCCAAGCGGGTGGCAAACCGGCTGCGGCACCTGGGCTGGAGGAGCGCGTCCTGTTGCCGAGCAAGCGCCCCCGCTCGCTTTATAGGCGGAGGAGGCGGTCCGGGCGCAGAGGCCCCCACCCCCCACATCGCCCTCCGGCCTTGCGCACCGCCCCGCGGAGGCCGTGCGGCCCGCAGCGACCTTGGCAGGGCTGTGAATACCCTGCCGGGCCGGGCGCACGGTCCCCGAGGACACCTGGGCTCTGTGCGCACAGCGCGCGCTGCCCTTTGGCGCCCGCTCCCAAGGAGGGGCTGTGCGCGGACCGCACGCCGTGTCCCAACCCCCCTGCCCGCCGTTCAGTTCTGCCGACGTTGGCAGCCACCCCGTGTTCCCGAGTGTCCGGGATGTTACCGCCTCAGTCCTCGAGGTCTTACCCACCTCCGGCCCCGCACCGTCGGTCTCGGGTTCGTCCTTTTCCGAGTCCGTGTGCAATCCCAGCCTCCTGCGCAATCCCAGTTTCGTGGGCAATTCCACCTCGTGTGCAATCCCAGCCTCGGGCTCACGACCCTGGCTTGGCCAGGGCCAGGGAGTTGGGTGCAAACACCAGCGGTAGGTGACCTTCACTCCCCACTCGCCTTCCCCATCCCCGCCCAGAATTGCCTGTCCTGGACCCCACTACAGTCCTCCTGCCGCGTTTTTCCTGTACACAGTACCTAGGGGAACACAGGCCTTTGCCTCCCTTCCCTCCTTCCTTCCATCCTCCAGGACAAAAGGGATGTATAGGCACATTTGTCTAGGTGTTCCTTTGCCTAAACTTCCAGGGCTTTCTGCAGCCCAGCCAGTCTACCCTACTGCAAGTGGAGGTTCCCAAAGCATGGAGTGCCCCCCATCCACCAGAGAAGGGATCATTTTAGGTGATAGGCAGACCTATTAATAGGCATTAAATAGCAAAGCCAGAAAGGTGATTATTTCCCTTGTAGTATTCCTGACAATTACATAACATTCAGACTGTGCCAGGCTTTGATGAATCACTTTCACTCTGTGAACACTAACAACCTTTAGGGAAAATATTGCTGATGAGCTGGTTCCCCAAAGGCAAACCTGTGTACAACACAGGAGTTTACCTAACCACCCCAGGGTCCCAGGGCTGGAAAGCAGTGCCCTGGGTCTTATTCCAGCCACATCCCAAAAGAAAGAGAAAGTCAATGATAAAACTTCCCTTTGGCCCAGAGGAATGTCTGCAGCCCGTCTCTACTGCATCGGGCTCAATCCTGGGAGTGACGAAAGTGATACGAAAGGAATATACACATGCTTTTGTGTCTGCCTTCTGTGTCTGGATGCAAACCAATTCTCATTTTCCATAGTGCTAACGACTCTGTACTGCAAATATATATAGTTAAGAAAAAATATGTCGTTTATAAGGCAATGTGAAGTAAAATTACTAGTGGAGGGGGGCAGCAGAAATGGCAGCCATCCTTCTGTATCCGCTACGAGGACACAGACTGTCTCACTCATGGCTTTTTCTCTTTAGTGCTGATCCCTCTTTTGTAGGAATAACCCTCTCTGGGCAACTGGTCATGTGCGCATGTGACTGATGAAGATAAAACAAGATACACACCTAAGCAACCAGGCTTGGCTTATTTCTTTGGAAGTAGAATGATATCTCCTATGCTATGAATGATATTAATAAAATAATAGCTGATACTATACATTACTGTGTGCCAGGCACTATTCTAAGTTCTTTGCATGAATTTTAAATGGTTTAATCCTAAGAACTAGATGCTGTTATTTTGCCCTTATTATAGTGGAAAAGATTGAGCCACAGAGAGCTTACATGACACACCTGTAAGTGACACAGGTGGGATTGCACTCATGCAGGCTGTCTGCAGCACCTTGCCCTCACCTACCATCCTACACTGTGATGACACATGGAAAGCAGTGACACTGAACATGTGGCACAGAGGCGGCAGTGGGAAGAGCGCTGAGCTGGTGGTCACATCCTTCTGCATAGGTTTGACCTCTCTGGGCTTCAGTTTTCCCATCTCTAAAAGCAGGAGCACAACAAGACTTTCTCAAAGGAGCCTTCCAGCTCTGAATAATGAGAGGCAGATTTTAGCATTCAGTGACATCACGATCAACAGGCTGTGGCCCAGGGTGAGAGCAGCTGCATTTGCATTATAGGTTCAGATCTCTGACTACAAGCTGTGTGACCTTGGGCAGGTTGCTTAATCTCTCTGGATGTTGGCAGAAGCACTCCTGCTGCTGCTTGTTCACTCTCACTGGTTCCTGAGAAGTTCAAATGACATGAAGGGTGGGAAAGGCTTTTATGCCTGTCAAAATGCTGTGGCCGTGTCTTGTCCCCAGGGCTTATTTCAGATCATCCACATTCTGCCTGGCACTGAATCTCATCTTTAGCCTCCAACCCACAGAAAGACTTCCAAACCAGTGAGCATTTCTCCAGGAGCTTGTTGGAAGCTAAAGGGATCCTGTCTCCATGAATGTCAGTATGGACATAGTGATCATAATGGCCACTGTTTATTAAATCCTAGTTAGGAGCCAGGCCATTATCTCATTTAAGCTACAACATTGAGATATAATCCCCATTATACACATAAGGAAAGGGAGTCTCCCCGAATATCAACTACTTGCCCACGTGGGCAAGGAGGAGGTAGCACAGTGGGCTGTGAATCAGGGCTGCCCAAAATCAAACCCCATTCACTCTGCACACGCAGCCACCTTCCCAGCTTCCCACAGGACACCTGCCTGCAATAATGGCCCTTACTACTGGAACTCAGGACTCTTTTTGCTTTTTGCTTTAACATCAAATAGCACTTCCTTCCACAAATAGCCAGTGGGACAAATCATTGGCATGAGTGACAAGTCACTCCTGTCTAAGAAGCACCACCACACACTACAAACTACAGAATCTGCCATGAGCCTGTGCCAGGCAGACACGAAACACTTCATCTGGATCTAATGCTCAGCCACCCTTCCACTTGCTGGTTAATAGTGGGCAAGTCCCTCAAAATACCAAGTCACTTGGCTGCTTAAATTGCCAAGGCCTGGGTTAAGGAGGGGCAGCTTTCAGCCTGAGCTCAGGAGGACCTTGCAGACTTTCTGAGCCTGGTCACAGCAGGGAGCCCGGGGAAAGTGGGCTCCGGTCTGGGGCACTGGACTAGGCAAGACCCGTGGTTCCCTCTGGTATGTGAGGGCTCCACACTGTGAATTTTATCCAGTGCTCATTGTTGAACAATTGTGTAGTTTGTAATTCTTTCATTTTTCCTATTTCTTCCTTACATGGTTAATGAAATGTGTTGAATGGAAAAATAGGTTTTACATATTGTATCCTTTAAATTTTTTCCTTAGTAATTCATTTTATTTTACCCAACTTTAAATCTGTATTAAAAAATAAAAACTGGTTTTTAAGCAGTGTTTTAGAAGTAAACCCTGTGTAGAAGGCAAACAAGATGGTGGTAGTGCTGGGGTATTGGACTCCATCCCCACTTGAATAGTTTTAAACCCTCAAATCACTGAGAACTGAAGTTTGGCAGGGATCCCCAGATAATGAAAGGGAGACCCCTAGAAGTTGTATATGTTCTGAACCCTTATAACGGTTTGTAAGAGACAAGTATTTGTATGCAGAACCCAGATGTATACACATTTCCAGTACAATCACCCGACCCCAGCCCTGAGGGCACAAAGACCCTTTTTCTAAGGCACACAAAGGAATACAGGATGAAAATATAGTCAACAATGATTTTATGATTCACAATTTCATACAAACTGTAATGTAGAACACAGGTTGGTGGTGTACGAAAATATTATTACAATACTGGCTTCTAAATGCTGCTCTTTCCACGTGGGGAGCAGGCTCTCCCCCATGTCAGGCACAGCAGCTGCACTTGCCCGACGCCCCTTTGCAGATGCAGCCCTGGGCACACTTGGAACAGCCCACGGGGCAGCAGGAACAGCAGCCTGGGGAAGAAAGGAGAATGAGAATCAGAGCACATTACCTGGGACCTCCCTTCCCAATGCACCTGTGGCACACACTCTGCTCCCAGCGCCACAGGGCCTTGCTCTGTCCCAAGACACCTGGGTCCTACCCACTAGGAAAAGCCACCCTGCACCTTTGGAATCCAGGACAGGGCAGAGATCGTGCAGAGACAGTGACAGAGCCTCAGGGAGAGCTAGAAGGCCAGCCTCTGTCCCCCAGAAGCATACACTGAAGGCCCTCAAGACCAGACAGGGGACAAACCCTTGCGAGAGCAGATCCCAGAGGACCAGGGAAGCTGTGTGCAGCCTCTACAGGAAAGGCTGCACCAGGATAGGGACACCACACGTGGACACTAGCTCACACCCATAAAGTGCTTCCGTAGCTGAGGTGATTAAGAAAGCTGCATTGCAGGCAGGAGAACTACTTCTACCACGTGTGTGCTTGACTGGCAAAAACCTGCTGTTCCCCAGGTTCCCTGTTGTATGAGGACAGGCTGCAATGAGCCATTGCTAAGGTTTTTCCAGCTCTGATCCTGAATCAGTTGCGGTGATGGGGATGCCAGGAAACTGGGTCATTGGTCTGCTCCTGCCTGCTGAGCTCTGGGTTCCTCCGATTACTCAACTCCAAGATTGTAGAAGAAGCCCCCATACTCACTCTTCTTGCAGGAGGTGCATCTGCACTCTTTGCATTTGCAGGAGCCAGCACAGGTGCAGGAGCCACCTGCCAGGAAGAGAAAGCCAGGCAGGAAGCAGTGAGTGTGAGACAGGAGCCTCAGCAGTTGGTGCACAAATGCTCTGAGCAACCAGCTGCCTCTGTGCAGTGAGGGCCCAGCTCTGGGAGCTCCTGTCCCATACCACAGGGGGACTGCTAACCTCTCACCTTCTCTGCCCTCACCCACACAGACCCTTGCTGTCCCTTGTGTTTGCCACATAGCAATCGTCCCAGGCTCCAAGCCATATCTGGAAGACTGGGTCTGGCCAGAGTCAGAGCCTGTGTCCGGAGCCCAGGCAATATCCTCAGCCTCCTGCCAAGCACAGGCAGCCCAAGGCCTGCACAGAGCACTGGGTGTGGACCAGCAGCCCCATGGACCACCTGGGCGATATCGAGAAGACAGTCCTGGGCCTCTGCCCTGTGACCTCTCGCCTCTGAAATGGGAGGCCTGGGGGGATGCAAACGCTCTCAGGGCTGATGAGGATGCTTGAGCAGGGAGAGGGCCCAAGACCGGCCAAGTGCAGGAATCTGCCTCGGCTCCAGCTCCAAATACTTCCTGCTCTAACCCAAGGATGTTCCTTGTCTTGGACCTGGGAAAGGGGCATCGCACTGTTCCAAGCGGGGGGGCCTCTTACCACTGGGACAGGAGCAATTGGGGTCCATTTCGAGCCAAGGTGAGCTGAGGCGAGGTGAGGCAGGAGGTCCAAGCAAGTGGTAAAGGGGCAGCGACACCTGGGCTGGAGGGGCGCGTGCCGCAGCTGGGCGCCCGCGCCGGCTTTAGAAGCGGAAGAGGCGGTCCGGGCGCAAAGGACCCGCCCCTGCTTTGCGCCCCGCTCCGAGGAGGTCACACCGCTCGCAGCCTCCTGGGCCGGGCTGTGCGCAGCCTGCCGGGCCGGGAGCACGATTCCCCCGGGGCGCCTCCTCTGGGTAGGCACCGCGCCGTCTGCCCGTTGGCGCCCGCTCTCCCCGAGGGGCTGTGCGCCGAGGGCACTCGCTGTCCCTGCCCGCTGCCCGCCCTCCCCCTGCCCACCGCTCCTGCCCACTGCCCGCCCGACGTTGGTCGCCTCCCCTGTTTCCGGGTGTCCGGAGAACTCGGCCTCTGGGTCCTCGCGGACTTCCCTTCCCCTCCCCCGGCCCGGCACCGTGGTCGTCAGGTTCGTCTTTTCCCGGAGTCCGTGTGCACGCCCAGCCTCGCGCTCAGCACCCTGCCTGCGGGCGGACAGCGCGGGCGTGCCTAGCCACCCGACAGATCTGTGCAGGGGACGGGCGGCGAACAGGACCTTTGCCTGCCACTGCACTGCTTCTCCCTGTCACCACATGGTGCTTTGGAAAACTCGTACACCGCAGCTAGGGCCCATACACATTCTCTGCACCCTCCTCTGCGTTCTCCACGAAAGAACGGATTTATATGTATATATATATATATATGTGTGTGTATATATATATGTGTATATATGGGCAGGATAGCATAGTCGGTGCTTCTTACCATCAAACTCTCTAGCGCTGCCCACAGCTGGCCAGCGCACCCTCACTCCATTCCAGGGCTCTCCCAAAGCGTGGGACACCGCCAAAGGGGCTCTCTTCTTAGAGGCGAGGGAGATCCGCCTTCCAGAACAGAGCAAGGAACGTGCCCATTTCCCTTTCAACATTCCTGTCGGTTATAGCCACAGCATTTTCTATGTGCCTGTCAGGCCCTGTTATAACCACTTTCTATGTGTGTACTGTCACAAGTCCCTAAAAGGGAATGGGGCTATTATTTGGTGGCTCCTTTTACTAAGGGCCAATTGCAACTCAAGGTGTCTAAAATCACTTTCCCCAGGGCACCTAGCCAGGGAGTTGTACATGCTGGAATCCAGTCAGCCTCCCTGCCTCCTTCCTCCCAAAGGGGAAACACAAGGTCCAAGAAGCCTGCCTGGGGCCCAAGGGTGTGCAGGGCCCTCCTACACTGCTTGAAACCATTGAATGGAGTGCAAACAGTCTGTTCAAGCATGGAGCAGTGTTTAGGGGACTCCTGAGTGAAACATACATACTATAATGCCATTATTTGGCCATCTTCTGCATCTAGAATGAGGTGGATGTTCATATTCATTAGTGATCAGAGCTTGCCCTCCATAGGAAAACATCGACAACACTATGAATCCCTTCGAATTACAGTGTTAAGTCAAATAGGGTGTAGGTGGCAGAACACTGGCGAGCATCTCTCACTGTCTGAAATGAGGAACAGAGCCTTGCTTCATGACTTTATATCCTGGGGCCGATCCGATGCCGGTTGTGTGGGAAGAGAGTGACGCTGTCTGGACCAGAGGTCACGTCCTTTCAGGGTCATGAAGATGACACAGAACACAAAAACAGGGTCCCCAGGCCTGCTGTATTTGTCTGGGGTAAAGAACATCCCTCATTTACATTTTACCCCAGAAAAATGCTAATAAAGACATGGCTGATATTCATAGGCCACTCGCCCAATGCCAGGCAGCTTTCTATGTTCTTTACCAGTTTTACCTCTATCATTTCCATGAGGAAAATGCTTTCATATTGCCCGTTTCACAGTGCAGAGGGGAAGCCACTAAATGTCACCCTGCTCTGAGTGACACAAGTGGAATCGCACTCTGGTAGGCTGACGGCAACACCTGGCCCTCACCAGTCACCCTATGTCACGACTGCATGTGAAAGATGAGGACACAGAGGCAGCAGCGGGTAGGGCCGTGAGCCAGCAGGTGAGCCAGCCGTCAGCTCCCTCAGCGTAGCGCTGTGACCTCTGTGGCTGGTTTCCCACCTCTGAGCCAAGGACAACACGTGTCTCCACCCCCAAGGGACCCTCCAGCTTAGAACTGTGATACGTCCAGTGTAGCATCCGCTGACACCATGATGCACCAGCTGCGGCCAGGCTCTGGGGACAACTGTAGCCTGGGTTCTTCCATACCTTTATTTCTGAGCAGTGTGACATTGTGCTGGTGGCGGACCCTCTGTGGACATTGGCGTAATTACTCCAGTCTCTTCCTGTTTGAGGTCTCAGTCTCTGGGGCACAGGGAGACCAGATGACGTTGAGGAGGCTGGTAAGGGCCTTGGTGTCAGTCCAAATGCTGTGGCAGCCTCTGGTGCCCAGGGACTCCTGCGGCACAGTCACCCTCTCTTTGGCTGCCAGATGAATTTTCAATTCCGTCCTTAACCCACAGCCCAGAGTCACGTTTCCATATCAACAGCCTTTCTCCCGGAGCTCTTGTGAACCTCAAGGATCCTGTCTCGAGAAAGTAAGTGTGAACAGAGAGAGATCCTAACGGACACTGCATAGGAAGCCCTGGCCAGGAGTTGAGCCACTTTCTCATTTACTCCCACCTAATGCTATAATCTCCTTCCTCCCAAAGGGGAAACGCAGGCTCAGGGAGGCTGAGTGACTTGCCAGGCCGTACCACTTGGTTGGGGCAGGGTGTGCTGTGTACCGGGATGTGTGTGGGAAACCCATGCATGTGATTCGGGCTGCCTTCTGACTTTCCGTCTTCTGCCCCACACGCAGCTCACCTGCGGGTGAGCGTGATCCTGATCCGAGGCCACGGTACTCGCCTCTCTCTTGGAACATCAAGCAGCAAGTGCCTCCACATGGAGGCAGGGGTAGTAACCACTGGCTTGAGTTACAAGTCACTCCTGCCTAAGAAGCAGCACCACGCCCTCCCAACTGCAGAATGGGACCATCACCCTGCCCCTGGCAGACCCGAAGCACTTCATGGGGAACCGAGGCACAGCTACCCTGCCTGCTGGCTGCGGAGTTCCTGGGCACTTGCCTCCAAATCCCTAGTCCGTTTGCTGCTGAAGTTGCGGAGGCCCGGTGAGGAAGGAGGGGCAGTTTTCAGGCTGAGCTCAGGAGGACCTTGCAGACTTTCTGAGCCCGGTCACAGCGGGGAGCCCGGGAGAGTGGGCTCTGGTCAGGGGCACTGGGTGGGGCAAGACAGATTCTGGTTCCCTCTGGGGCTGTCAGGGCTATTCTACTCAAAGTTCCTCTGTGGTCCACACACCAGGATATTTGTGAATTGTTTCCAGTGTTCATTGGTAAACAAACTGCAATTTGTAACTCTTTTATTTTGCTTATTTTACTTGTTCCCTACGTAGTTAAAGTAAAGTGTTGAATCAGAAAATAGGGTTCACGTTACTGTAGTCTTTTGAATCTTTCCTTAATTACTCATTTTATTTTATATCTGTATTAGAAAATAAAAGCAGTGTTTTCACAGAACTTTGTAAGAAAGCCCTCTGTAGAAGTCAAACGGTGGGAGTGGCAAAGTGCTTGAATCGCATTCCCTCTGAATACTTTTTAACCCTCACATCACGGAGGAGTGAACTTTGGCAGTGATCCCCAGATAATGAAAGGGAGTCCCTGAGAGGTTGTATATGTTCTCCCCCTTATAAGGGTTTCTTAGAGACTAGTATTTGTATGAAGAACCCAGATGTCTACACATTTCCAGTCCAATCACCCGACCCCAGCCCTGAGGGCTTGAACACCCTTAATTCTAAGGCACAAAAGGAATACAGGACCAAAATAGTCACACAACGACTATTATGATTCACTATGTCATACAAACTGTAATGTAGAACACAGATTGGTGGTGTACTAAAAATTTGATTACAATACAGGCTTCTACATGCTGCTCTTTCCACATGGGGAGCAGGCTCTCCCCCATGTCAGGCACAGCAGCTGCACTTGCCCGACGCCCCTTTGCAGATGCAGCCCTGGGCACACTTGGAACAGCCCACGGGGCAGCAGGAACAGCAGCCTGGGGAAGAAAGGAGAGTGAGAAGTCAGAGCACATTACCTGGGACCTCCCTTCCCAAAGCACGCGCGGCACACACTCTGCCCCCAGCCCCACAGGGCCGTGCTCTGTCCCAAGACGCCTGGATCCTACCCATTAGGAAAAGCCACCCTGCACCTTTGGAGTCCAGGACAGGGCAGAAATCCTGCAGAGACAGTGACAGGGCCTCTGGGAGAGGTGGAAGCCCGGCGTCCGTCCCCCAGAAACATACAATGAAGTTCCTCAAGATCAGACAGGGGACAAACCCTTGCCAGAGCAGCTCCCAGAGGACCAGGGAAGCTCTGTCTACAGGAAAGGCTGCACCATGTTAGAGAAACCACATGTGGACACTAGCTCACATCCATAAAGTGCTTTCGTAGCTGAGGTGATTAAGAAAGCTGCATTGCAGGCAGGAGAACTACTTCTACCACGTGTGTGCTTGACTGGCAAAAACCTGCTGTACCCCAGTTTCCCTGTTGTATAAGGACAGGCTGCAATGAGCCATTGCTAAGGTTTTTCCAGCTCTGATCCTGAATCAGTTGCGGTGAAGGGGATGCCAGAAAACTGGGTCATTGGTCTGCTCCTGCCTCCTGAGCTCTGGGTTCCTCCTATTACTCAACTCCAAGATTCTAGAAGAAGACCTCGTACTCACTCTTCTTGCAGGAGGTGCATCTGCACTCTTTGCATTTGCAGGAGCCAGCACAGGTGCAGGAGCCACCTGCCAGGAAGAGAAAGCCAGGCAGGAAGCAGTGAGTGTGAGACAGGAGCCTCAGCAGTTGGTGTACAAATGCTCTGAGCAGCCAGCTGCCTCTGTGCAGTGAGGGCCCAGCTCTGGGAGCTCCTGTCCCATACCACAGGGGGACTGCTAACCTCTCACCTTCTCTGCCCTCACCCACACAGACCCTTGCTGTCCCTTGTGTTTGCCACATAGCAATCGTCCCAGGCTCCAAGCCATATCTGGAAGACTGGGTCTGGCCAGAGTCAGAGCCTGTGTCCGGAGCCCAGGCAATATCCTCAGCCTCCTGCCAAGCACAGGCAGCCCAAGGCCTGCACAGAGCACTGGGTGTGGACCAGCAGCCCCATGGACCACCTGGGCGATATCGAGAAGACAGTCCTGGGCCTCTGGCCTGTGGCCTCTCGCCTCTGAAATGGGAGGCCTGGGGGGATGCAAACGCTCTCAGGGCTGATGAGGCTGCTTGAGCAGGGAGAGGGCCCAAGACCGGCCAAGTGCAGGAATCTGCCTCGGCTCCAGCTCCAAGTACTTCCTGCTCTAACCCAAGGATGTTCTCTGTCTTGGACCTGGGAAAGGGGCATCGCACTGCTCCAAGCGGGGGGGCCTCTTACCACTGGGGCAGGAGCAGTTGGGGTCCATTTCGAGCCAAGGTGAGCTGAGGCGAGGTGAGGCGGGAGGTCCAAGCAAGTGGCAAAGGGGCAGCGACACCCGGACTGGAGGGGCGCGTTCTGCAGCTGGGCGCCCGCGTTTGGTTTAAAAGAGCCGAGGAGGCGGTCGGAGTGCAGAGGCTCCACACCGGCCTTGCGCCCGGCCTCGCGGAGTCCTCACGGCTCGCAGCGACCTTGACCCGGCTCTGCGCACCCTTCCGGGCGGAGCGCACGGTCCCCAAAGCGCCTGAGCTCCGTGCGCACAGCGGCAGTTGCCCTTTGGCACCCGCTATCGCTGAGGGGCCGTGCGGCGGCTGCACGCGCTCTCGCAGCCCTCTGCCCTCCCTGTAGTTGCCAGAGTTGGCCGCCACCCACGTTCCCGGGTGCCCGGCGGAGAACTCCGTGTCTGGGTCCTCGCCGGCTTCTGCATCCCCGGTCCTGCGCGGCCGTCGTCATGTTCATCCTTTCTCAGAGTCCGGGTGCAAGCCCAGCCTCGCGCTCAGCACCCTGGCTGCGGGCAGCGTGGGGCTGCATAGCCCCCTGAGGGATCTGTGCAGGGGACCCTGTGTGCCTGTGACCTTTGCCTGCTACTGCACTTCTCCCTGTCACCACATCGTGCTTTGCGAAAACTCGTACACCGCAGCTACGGCCAGTACATTCTGTGCCCCCCTTCTCTGTGTTCTCCACGCCAGAACGGATATCTTTATGTATGGGCAGGACAGCTGGTGCTTCTTGCTGTCAAGCTCTCCAGCGCCGCCCACAGCTGGCTGGCCTCCGCATCCTCAGTTCAGGGTGCTTCCAAGGCGTGGTTCTACAGCAAAGGAGCCATTTCCCTTTCAACTTTCCTGACAGTTAATCAATCCATAGCATTTTGTATGCGCCTGCCAGGCCTTGTTATAACCACTTTCTACGTGTGTACTGTCACAGGCCCCTGAGTGGGAAATGGGCTATTATTTGGGGGCCCTTTTGCTAACGGCCGTTGACAACTCAGGGCATCCAAACCACTTTCCCCAGGTCACAAAGCCAGGGAGTTGTGCATGCCTCCCAAGGGAAAGACAAGGTCCAAGAGGCTTGCCTGGGGCTCACGCATGTGCAGAGCACTCCTCCACTGCTGGGAACCATTGAATGAACTGCAAACCATGGAGCAGTGTTTAGGGGACTCCGCACTGAAATAGACATATTACAATACAATTATTTGGCCATCTTCTGCATCTAGAATAAGGCAGATGTTCATACTCAGTAGTGATCACGGCTTGCCTTCCATAGAAAGACATCTAGGACACTATGAATCCCTTCGAAGTACAGTGTTAAGCAAAATAGGGTGTGGACGCCATAACACTGAGGAGCGTCTCTCACTGCCTGAAATGAGGAACGGAGCGTTGATTCATGGCTTTATATCCTGTAGCTGATGTGAGGTTTGGGGGGAACAGAAGGACACTGTCTGGACCAGTGGTCATTCCCTCTCAGGGACATAAGGACAACAACACCGGACGCACAACGAGAGACCCCAGGCCTGCTTTATTTGTCCTGGGGTGCAGAAATACCCTCCTTTAACATTTTACCCAAGATAAATGCTCAGCTACCCTCCCTCCTGGCTGCTGAGTACCTGGGCACTTGCCTCCAAATCCCTAGTCCCTTTGCTGCTGAAATCACAGAGGCCCGGGTGAAGGAGGGGCACATTTCAACCTGCGCTCAGGAGGACCTTGCAGAAGTTCTGAGCCTGGTCACAGCAGGGAGCCAGGTCACACAGCTGGGAGCCCCGGGAAAGTGGGCTCCAGTCAGGGGCACTGGGCGATGCAGGACTGATGATGGTTCCCTCTAGGGCTGTTGGGTGCAGCTTCACTCAGCTGTGCGTGGTCACACGTGGCGCCCATGTGAATCATTGCCATTGCTCAGCACACACATTCAGAGAACCCGTGCGGTTTGTAATTCTTTTGGTTTGCCTGCTTTATTTGTTCCTCATTCATGTATGGAGAGTTGTCTGTCCAATCAAAAGGCGAGTTTCAGACATTCAGTCCTTTTCAAAGCTGTGTCATACATTTCGTTTGACCACACTTTAGGTCTGTGACTGACAGAATAGAGAAATCCCAGATTGTTGGCACCAGTCATTCATCAGAGAGAGTCTGAGAACCTCAGGCCAGGAATTCGGGTAACTGGGGAGTTGGATTCCACCCTCTTAGATGTCATGGAGCCCAAAGGACACAAGGGACTGAAGTTGGAAAGGAAACCAGAGCATGGGTGAGTGATTGTTAAGATTCTGGGTCACCAAGCCTTGGCAAGGGCATAGCAGTCCTCCTCTATCTGGCCAGTGCCCTTAGGCCTCTGGCCCAGTGCTTTCCATTGCACAGAAGGTGGTGCTCAGTGAGGTCACCTGGCTTGCCCTAAGGTAGCACTCACTCAGGTTGTTATACTCTGAACCAATATTAGGGTTCGGTTCCCCCATCCCCACTCCAAGGGCACTAAGATCCTTATTTCCCATGCACAGAAGAAGTAACCTGAGCCACAATCAAATCAACCACTTTATTATCATTCACGGGGCTCACAGGAAAAGGGCCAGGATCTTATGCTGACTCTTAAAGGCAGGTTTGTCAAGCCTGCTCTCTTTCCACGAAGAGCGGGCTCGCTCCCACATCAGGCACGGCAGCCGCATTGCTCCGATGCAGCCCTGGGAAGAAGGGACAGTGGGAAGTCAGCAGACATGACCGGGACACTCCTGTGCCCCCAGCACAGGGACCCTGGCACAGCCTCTGCCCCCAGCCCCTGAGGACCCTTAGTGCAGAAGAACATGCTGTCCCACGGCCACTCTGGTAGAACCTCCCAGGTTTGGGCCACACAGAAAGAGGTGTCCATGTCTCATGGGGTCCCAGGCTGGGGCAGAAAGCTTCAAGAGGCAGTGGTGGGACCTATGGGTAAAGGAAGGCCAGCTTCCCAGAACCACACTTTGAGAGCCAGCTCTGGGTGCCCTCCCTTGCCTTGGCCACAGCCCCCAGATCGCCAGAGAAGCCCCAACACTCACTTCTTGCAGGAGGTGCATGCGCACTCTTTGCATGTGCAGGAGCCAGCACAGGTGCAGGAGCCACCTGCCAGGAAGAGAAGGCCAGGCAGGGAACAGTGAGTGTGAGACAGGAGCCTCAGCACTAGGTGTACAAAGGCTCTGTGCAGCCGCCTCTGTGCAGGGAGGGTCCACTACTTGGGAGCTCCGGTCCCATACCACAGGGAAACTGCTAACCTCCCACCTTCTCTGCCCTCCCCCAGACAGAGCCTTGCTGTCCCTTGTGTTTATCACACGGCAATAGTCCCAGGCTCCAACCCGCATCGGGAAGGCTGGGCCTGGCCAGGGTCAGAGCCTATGTCCTGGGCCCGGAAGAGGCAATGTCCCCAGCCTCCTGCCAAGCACAGGCAGCCCAAGGCCTGCACAGAGCCCTGGGTGTGGACCAGCAGCCCCATGGACCACCTGGGCGATGTCAAGAAAACAGTCCTGGGCCTCTGGCCTGCGGCCTCTCTCCACTGAAATGGGAGACCTGGGTGGAGGGGGGGGATGGAAACGCTCTCACGGCTGATGAGGCTGCTTGAGCAGGGAGAGGGCCCAAGACCGGCTAAGTGCAGGAGTCCGCCTCAGCTTCAGCTCCAAATACTCGCTGCTCTAACCCAAAGGACGCTCTCTCTGGCGCCTGGGAAAGGGGCATCGCATGGCTCCGAGCCAGGGGCCTCTTACCAGTGGAGCAGGAGCAGTTGGGGTCCATTTCGAGCCGAGCACAGGTGAGGCGAGCTGATGTGACGTGAGGTGAGGCGGGAGGTCCAAGCAGGTGGCAGAACGGAAGCCGCACCTGGGCTGGAGGAGCGCGTGCTGCAGCTGGGCGCCCGCGCCGGCTTTAGAAGCGGAGGAGGCGGTCCGGGCGCAAAGGACCCGCCCCCGGCTTTGCGCCCCGCCCCGAGGAGGCCGCCCTGCCCGCCCAGTTTCGGGGATAATCAGGGCACCAGCCACCATCTGTCCTATGCCAGCCTATTACCTTCAGACCCATTTCAGAACCAGTGAATTAGGTGCAAAGAAGAATGCCAACTAGAAGAGCTAATGAGAGAATCACCAGAGCTACTCAACTAAGAACTAAGAGAAGAGGACGAGAATGTGGGTGTGAGGCGAGGCGGCAGGTAGGGAACAGCAGGACAAGAAGGAAGGAAACCTGAGAGAAGAGAAAAGGGACAACCTTGGAAAGCATATGAGGTCTAAAAAATTAAAAGGAAGGCAAAACAAGCCATAGGAAATGACAAAAGTCGTGGAGAAACTATTGTAAATTAAACTAGAATCTTTTAGGTTAAGGGTGGAAATGTATGTCTTCGAACAAAGTTAAGAAAGGAAGGCAGGGAGAGAACTGGGCAACTGAAGTAAGAACAGGTGGGGAGCACTTACACGCCATTTTCATAAAGGGAAGGGGGCAATATGCTTTGACCTCACACCCACTTACTATCCAGCTGCTGCGGCTTTTAGAAACTCTACATGTGTTCCAATAATGTTGTTGTTTTTGCTGGGATGCACCAATTGGGAAAAGAGAGGACACATTAATGGTTTTGTAGCGTGTTTTCTTGGCATTTCAGCAGGACACTGGCAAGTCACTCCAACATGAAATTACTACTAAAATGCTAGGAAGCCGCTCATTATTTGTTTGAAAATGATTCTTGCTTATCAGTCGTCTTTTGGTGTCTAGACAGGTGAAAGATCTCCCCCGAGGCTGCCTACCAACATGGGAATATCTCCCTTACAAACACATACGCACACCTTTTGCACTGTGGTACGTCACTTAAATGTTTTGCCTGGCTCCACATTTATTCTCAGTATGGCACAATGTTTGGAGACTGCCAATTCCAGAAACACATTCTACAGGATAAATGGATTAATAAGGCTTGGTAGCAGTCAAGAATTCTAATTTAGTTTCATTGGCCCTTCACAGCAGGAGAATCAGTGTTGGTGAGTAACTCAATGTGTGAACAAAGAATTTAAAAAATTCTTTTTAAAACCATATTCAAATCTGAATCAAGTGAATTTCTCTATTTTCAGGTGTAAGTACTATTGCCAAAAATGTAATTGATGAAATTTTAGGGAATTTCACTCTGATAATTGAATGTATCAGTCATTTAAATTATGCCTTTGGAACATTTTCTTACAAATCAGGGTTGACAAGCCCTTTGCTGCCCTATCTCACTCAGATCAGCCCTACTGAGACATGTCCACCTGCAGAGAACATTTTAATTAAATGAAGTGAAAGCAGCATTTTTTTTACTTTATTATTTTTTAAACTGCATAAATGATACATAATTTATTTCACCTGTGTAAGGGTTAAATAAACCACAGACAGAGGTCCCCTTTCACCCTTACTCTGCACAGACAGCCACCGTGGACAGATTAGCATGAACCCTCCAGCTGCATTCCTGGGAAAAGGTACATTTTTAGATGTTTAGAACCAGCTCCACATGATTGCCAATCTTTCTTCTCACTTGCCAAAAGATCCCAATGGCCCGAAAACTCTTGTACTCCATAATGGAATGTTTTGGAAAGGTTTTGATCTTTCAATCCTTGTCAGAAACAAATGGAAATAACTTACATGTTAGTAAAGTAAATGATCTCTGCGTACCTTGAGGAAATGCTTGCTACAAAAATACTGTTGCAAATAAAATGGCTGCTTGGGCTGACTTATTTGCCAGCCTTTTGCATACCAAGCTAGTTTCTTTTTTTTTTAAGAGCTTGAAGAAATTGTTAATATAAAAGGTAGCAGAGAAAGGCAAATTGTGTGATAAAAGAAAAAGAAACTGAGGAATATTACCAATGATCTTAATTGCTTTTCTGAACTGCTGATTCATAGAAACCAAAATACCATTTATACCGTAACAATGAAAGCAAAGAATTGTCTAGCCCTCCCATTTTAAGATTAATAATTAATTGACCAGTCCGGTGTTTCAGATGCATTCCAGTTACTAAGCACACATAGAGTTACAAGCATGGTATTTTCTTCAAACATGGTGCCAGCAGAACTCCCTCTGGTGAACTAACCTGCACTCCCCAATAGACAGTGCTGCCCTCACAACGGTACACATCTACATCTGGACTTGTTTCCTACCCTTTTCCGGGACTCTTCAATGGCAGACAGCAGGGCATTGTCCTTCTCATTCTTCAGGAAGCCCTAGGAAAGGGGAGTGAAATGACACAACTTAAGTTAAAATTAACCTCCAAATAATCAAAAGCACACTGTGGGGAAAAAATGATAACTTTTAGGATATACGCTACCCTGCCCACCTTCACCCTCACAAAACTCACTCAACTCGAAAACATCGAAATAGATGGTTTATACAGGTGTTTACTAGTTTCTTTCATGGTGAGCACATGATGACTGCAGGAAGGTAAAATCCCCATGACACAGTACTGTGGAGTCCTCTGTTGTGTTATCATATAAAACGTAAACAGTCACAACTGCCCTTCAAAATTCCTAAAGAGCCCGTATCATACACACAGCTATGCAGCCACTCACAGTGCTCCTAACTGTTCCTTAGTCTACATTTCTCTCTTGCTTTGATTAATTCTTCAATTTCTTCCTAACACTGAGGAAGCCATCACCATCCACTTGTCTGGGTGTTTTTCACTTGTTTGTTAACGGCTGGGAGACCCAAAAATCATTTAGTTACATATTTCCTCTGCGGTTTTGCCACAGGCACTCTCTATGAGGTCTGATGTCATCTGCTGCTTTATACAGGTGTGGTCAAGATGAGACAGTCCACAAGTCTGGTTTAATATGTAAAGGCTTAATGCCTGCAAATGCAACTACACAATAGCTCAATGACAGACCTACTTTCAGATCGGGGTGCCTACATTTACTAAAGGCATGATTTTAGCCAAGTCACCCAACTCTCTAAACCTTAGTTTCCTCACATGTAAAATGAATATTAAACAAGATAATGCTATCAAGTGGTTGGCACAAAGCTCAATACGTGTAGCTCTATTTTTAGAACCAATTACATTTAGAATTGTTGGTGACATTAAAGAAAGAGATGGCCAGGGTGACTTCCTTGTTGCTATTCATTGTCCTCATTGCTCAAGCTGAGGTCTTGGGGAGGAGGGACACTGTCCTGAGAGACAGCCACAACTGCAGGCAGGCGGAGTGGGCTTCCCTCTATGCCTGCCTCCACACAAACACCTTGCCCTTCACACAAGAGTGAAGCTCCTTTCCCACAGCCTGGGTGTGGGGGCCAAGTAGGAACAAGGAAGATGACCCATCAGCTAAAAGAGGTAGAGAAGTCTTAGTTGTAATATGAGAGAGTTCAAGTCATCCAAGTCATCTCACGTTAGATCTGCCTACACTCTGTAATGGAAGGTACCTGCATGTCCAGCATTTACACCTGTCCAAAATGGCCTGTTTTTTAAGAATCATGTTTTTGCCTTTTTCTTTACCGAAGAAGACTTTGTGGGAATCTAATACAAAGTAGAATTAAGCTAAAGCTTTTAAAATGAAGACTAAATTTTTAAGAATTCTTTGAGTTTTCTTAAAAACTGTCATGGTTAATTAATTTTTGATCACTTATTATTATGTTATAACAACTGTAACATTTTATTATATTTTGTTCAAACAGTTCCAGATTATGAGGCTGCTGGTTCTTAAAAACAAAACAGAAAAAAAAAACAGGGGTGATATTGGGTAAGACTGGGGATATCAAACTTAAATAAAATATTACTATCTTCATGGATTCCCCAGATCTCTTCTGTATTGGCCCATGACTCTCCCACACCTGCTGTCATATGCCAACATGGTGGTGCTTGGGGTGGACAAGGACAATGGCCAGCAGCCCAGGAAACAGTTCCCTCTAGCACAGCCCCCAAGGCAGCTTTCAAGCAGCCCTGTGGACACAACTGCTCCAAATACCTATCCTGGTAATTGGTGTTGGAGTGGCGTGAGGAGAGGATCCACCACTTGCTTACTAATATAATGGCCTCAGTAATCCAGAGCACATATAGCTAGGACCCCATGTGCTTTATTCAGAAGTGGGCAGCTTCTCACCACATGCCTGCTGCTGGCCATCACAGGGGAGCCAGACACAAAATGATGGCAAGGATGTTAATGGACCTTGTTTATACCCTCCACAGCAAATGGTTATATCAAGTCAACAAACCTTTATTATGATTCCCCTTTCATGAGTGGTCTTCAATGGCTAAAGCTAAAGGCTTCAGTCAGTGACCAGTCTATCCCTTTCTTTTAACTGCATCCATGCTCTGCACATAACCCACACACACATACATACAGAAAAAGCAATAATCAGACGATTGTTTAAAAGCAATATAATATTCTCTAAGAAACACAATTCCAGAATTTCTAAGAAATGAAATTTCAAGTAGTAATAATGAAAAAGATGGACAAAAGATTGCTTTGGGGAGATTATTCTGTTCTTTAATATATTCATTATAAACGCACATTATAAAAATCTCACTTAATAAATTAGATGAAGCATTTGTGCATGAGAATCAAATTTTAGGATCACCTACATATGAACAAAGACCATGAGCCGTATGTACCTCGACAATTGGGCTTTCTCTGTAGCACAAATGGAGGCCACAAAATATATAGATTATGAATTTTTAATTTTTAATTCTTTATTCCTTTCAAAAATGAGGTAATAAAATACCCTACATACCATATTTTGTTTTTAAAAACAACACATTAGTGACCTATCTTTTGAAAAGCATCTTAAAAAGAGTCATTTCTAGTCAGAATACTGCTGGGGTCTGTGTGCCATCTAGTGGCCATTTCTTTAAAGAACACACATTTGAAGGGAAAATAACAAATTAAAAGAACTAAAAAGTTGAGCAGAAAAATGATTGCCTTGTCCAACTTTCCTATAGCTTTTTTCCTTGACTTCCCTTTTCCCCATGTGTGAACTCCTGTGAGTCACCTCTCAAGCCTCTCATTCCAGACGTATACTTTATAGCTTGTCAGAAAAATGAGTTTCTATAGAGGTGGGCTGGGGTGTGAAGGGTACACCAGAAGGTGTCTTCTCTCACTGGGTGGGGGCCTGCCACACTGCAGACCCCTGGTCATAGAGAAGGCCCAGCAGCTCACTTCCCATTCAGAGATGACAGCACCTGTGACCCTCAGAGCTCCTCATCATTAATCCCCTTTTCCTGCCAGCAAGCACTTTTCATTGCTCATCGTGTCCCACCCAGCCCTTCGACTGCTGCCCTGCTCAATAAACAACACTCCATAAACATCTGCAGGCCTGCTAGGTAATTTAACTACTCCTGACTTCCTCCCCTGTATACTGCTCCTCACTGGAAGCAGTTCTGGAAACAGACCTTCTAACTGGCTGCATGAATGTGCTATGGTTTCAAGCTTCCTGGAACATATAACAGCTCCCATTCAGGAAGCAATTAAGGGCCAGACACTGCTCTAAGCAATTCAAAGACATTACTGCTCACCTTAAAACAGTGTGAAAGAACAGACATTGATCACCCCACTCTCCCCCATCCACTTCCACGTCATTTTCAGGTAAGAAACAGTTTTCAGTATTTAACTAACTTGACCAAGGGTTCCCAAGCAGGAAGAGGCAGAGGCAGAACTCAGTTTTCTTAAGAAACTAGCTGTTTCTAAGCTACTGAAGGAACAGACAACTTCTAAATTGAGAAAATAACGAATAATTTCCTTTTCTCTTTAACAGGAAAGAGTCCAGGAAAGGAACAAAATAACCTTAAATTTGTTTTATTCATCAGTTATTAGTTCCCCATTACACATGGCAAAGGTGAAAGAGGAGAAAACTCCATTTTATACCAGTACTAGTAAGAGCTAAGATTTGTATAGAATGGTAATTATCTTGTGCTAGGTGTGTGTTACACTCATCTGGTTCTAGTTCTTACTTATAACCCCCTATTAAACTCTCTCTCAATACTACATAACTAGCTCATACTTTAAAGTACGTTCTTAATATAGGTTTAAACATTGAAAGGGCTGTATGACTTGGTTTCTAGAGCTTCCACCAACTCTAAAATGTGTGTTTCCATATTATGATAACCTGGTTCTTAAGCAATAAAGCTCGGACTTAGAAGCCAAATTTTCTGACACCTTTTTCTTCTTTCCTCCACTCTACCCATCATCACAGCAAGTCAAGGTGGGATAAACAGTATTTTATGCTTGTATATTTATTCCTTTCTGCCACCTACCTCACATAGGGAAGGAATGAGATGATAAATGTCAAGTTTGGAGCATTCCTTTTAGAATGGCCTTTTTCAATATGTGGGTCAGAACCCACAGCTGAGTCATGAAATCTACTAGCATTTTTTTAAATGAAATAAAATGCAACAGAAATATGGGGTATGGGTAAATACCATTTTGTGAAACTTCTTTCAATTGTATATACATATCTGTATGTATGAAGTAGATCATGCTGTAAAATGTATTTCTTACTATGGGTCACATACAAAAGCTGAAACCATTGCTCGAGATGTCAACTCTATAGAGTTCCAAAATACTATTACTATTTATGGATGTGGAACAATAAATACTGTACATGTCTTTGCTCAAGGAATACCTCCAGCCACATGTTCCGTCTTTAACACAGGAAGTAGGCTGCCTTGAATGTATAAAGGTCTCCCCTCTATCCAAAAATAAACGTTTCAATGAAACCTTTTGTAAGCAGAAAATGGCAAAAGGAAGCAATTACCATTAATTTTTATGGAAATATTTCTTAGCGTTCCCAGCCTCCCAAAATAAGCTCTCTTGAGTTTTTCTGATGCCTTAGGACACAACTTGTTAACGGACATACAAAATGAATGGAGATAAAGCACAAATGCTCACAGAGTTCAGAGCTCTGGTGCTTGATGCTGAGATGCTGAGTGCGGTTCTTGGGGAAGGAGCTTGGCAGGGCCACCACCGCTGCTCTGGGTATGTGCTGCCCCTCTCTAATGGCTCACTTGCTGTAAAACAAATGCTGAACGGTACTGTTGCTCTTTGATTTCTCTCATAAAAGTGAAAATCCTCTTCATATTCCTTTCGGTTAGTAAAAACAGGTACTAATCTTGGTCTTCAGTAAAAGCGAAATGGTTGTATGCAACACAGTTTTGAAAAGGGGTACAGGGTACCCAGAAAGTAATTGCAAGGTAAGTGATTCTCTTTTCAAACATGTGGTCACATCTCAAGGACCTGGCAGCCAAACTGGCTTTTAAATGGCTGAGGTTGAAAAAGACAGGCATGAAACTGCTTTATTTCAATCACTACACAGACAGGGTTTTAGAATACAAGCAGCAGCTAACTCCTACCATATAGAAAAAGGGAATAGGCAAAAAGGATGTTTGTTTCTGTCAAATGGCCAAATTATCTTAGCTAATTTGCTTTCCAAAAATGAAAACTGTAACAAATCAGGGTCTCCATGAGAAAAATTTCAGTATACACTTTAGCTAGGATATAGTCCGATGGCAAAACAAGAGCTTACAGTGATTCCTTCACAGCTCTGTGCTTCCAACCTATACAAATAAGTGATTTCTTGGACAGCTACATAAATGGTTTAAATCGAAGAACACATAAATTTCCTGACCATTAAAAAATAAAACAAAAAGATAAAACCATCTAGTTTGGCCCCAAAAAGCAAAAATCATAATTTATATGCTCCTCAAAACACAGATGACCATTTCATGTCTGTTTGTGTTCAAGAAATCAACCAGCAATCCACCCCGTCAAAATTTGAAGTGCAGTACCCACAGCAAGCGGACTTTGTACAGAATATCTGACACAGGGCAACAATACACGGTGGATGTTATGAAAAATCTTGGGTCTTCTCTCATTTAATATACACAAATTAATAGGAAATCTATAACCTACATTCTGAATCAAAATAATATTAACACAAGTGAGCAGTGACTGTAGGAAACAGTCATTGTAGTTGAAACAAAATCATTGTCAAGATACAGCAACACCTAGGAAGACAATGAAGGAGGAAAGAAAAATGAGCAGATCAAAAATACATGTACAAAAAATGGAACAATCAAGAGGGTCTGTTCCACGATGAAACAAGAACTCCAATAAGCAAGTATTCATGACACCTTTAGAGAGTGTAATGGAAAAGTGTCTGATTCTATAAAGACAGGAATATAAGTGTACCTACTATTCTGCTTTAGCTCATTCAGAGTTAAGTATCTAGTCCCATAACTTCTCCCAAACCTTCCTCCCAATTTCTGAACAAATGACGTCTTCTGAAACCTTCTCTTAGGTGAAATTTTTACAAAGGTTAAAACTGGCAATGTCAGCTCTGCTGGCTTAGCACTGCTTTCTGCAGGGTTTTCTTTTTTTGAGATATACATATATATATATTTGTTGAAATCTGTGAACTATTTAAAATATTTAATTTTTTTGTAGTAAACAAGAAGTGGGACTTATTCTAAGTATCTTAGTTGGAGAATAAAGCCTAGATTTGCTATGTGCAAGAAAATTCTCAGCCCAAGAATACACTACATGGAATGAGATCTAAACACAGTTCCTCCTTCCAGACCAGCCCTAAGGCCTTACGGGCAGCATTCTGACTTGGGTGTACTGGCATGCCTGGTCTCTGTGAGGGCATGCCAATACGGCCATGATACAATTCCATCTCACCTGTGCCTTCTGGAAAAGCAATAGGACTTTTGAGAAAGCCACTCATCTAAGCCCATCTAATTGCCTTTGGTGGACCCCTCCCTTCCTATTATCCTCCCCATCCCACAAAGAAGAAGGATACCATAGAACAAAAACCCAACTTCCAACATGTTCAGCACTGGGTAAAGAAAAAATGTAAGAGGTAGGACTCACCATGACAGAAGGGAAAGTCATTTTTGAGAATGGGGATATGTCACTCCGGTGGTGCAGTACCGAGGGGTATAGGGGTACGCATGCAGCACATCTCCCTCGTCAACACAATGTAGGGATATAACTACTAGATGCCTCTTCCTATTTCTACACTAAGGTATCAACCTGGAGCGGCTTATTAGCACTTTGGGTTGCTGCACTTGTAGAGTAAGTGCAAGGTTAAGGGCTGCATAATGTGAGAGTCATTTAAATCTCTTGTGCTCACTGCTGCAAAGCCAGTTCTGCCTCTTTTAGGGGCCCCTGGGCATGCCTGTTGTCTGTTACTCATCTTTGGCCATCCAGGAAAGGAGAGCGATCTGCTCAGCTTAGTTACTGAGAGTCTCCATGTGGACGGAGAGCAAGTAGTAGGGGCATAATATAAATGAGTAAAATAATAAAGGATGGCCATTTAGGCACTAGTAGGGGAAAAACGCTCTTTGACAGAACGACCCCCTCCTCCCAAATACAGCAAAGTCCTGAAACAGCCTTTCAGGGTTGTGTGAGCAACTTTCTCCTGCTGGTCCCAAGAAGCCTGGGGAGAGGGTGTGACTTGCTCAGTGCTGATGCCAAACTACTTCCAGAAAAGCAAGCCTGAGCGGCATCCTAGCAGGGCAGCCCGGATGGGGCGGGGTGTGCCGTGCTCCGGGGGCTGGGCCTCTGCGGGCCCTCCTCTCTCTCCACTCCTGGAAGGAGGGTGGGGAGGAGTGGGAACACTAGAAGCCAAGCACGGAGGGAGGGAGGGCGGGGCAGCCAGCCAACTGCTCTCAGACTGCTGAGGTGGCCCCACGGGAGAAGGCAAGGACAGCTACTCTGGGCATTTTCTCTGCTCCCCCCTCATCCAACTCAGCACACTTGCTTGGGCTGACCTGTGGGGACACAGAACAGGAAGGTTTCTAAAGAGAAAATTTTTCAATCTTGCTTGGAAAATGGAGTATCACGGTATGCTAAAGTATGGCTTTAAAAAGCAGCAGCAGAACCCGCTCCTCACCCATTGGCAGGAATAGGCCTAAAAATATTAATCCCATAGCCACTCTAGATGATGGAAAGATAAGGAGGCCACATTAAGGGATGACAAAAATGATTTAATATGTCTTCAGGAATCTGATTTCCATCTTAGAGATGGATTAACCCACATCCAGAGAACTTGGGGCACTAACACTGCACTGCACTATAAAATAGGCATGCATCAATAACGGCCTTTATCATGGTCAACATCCCTGCCAACTGCACCCCAAAACCACTCTAAAAGAACGCATTAAAATAACCCTTATATAAAAAAACAGATTCCCTTGCTTTGTCAGATCTAGTGTCTTTCCTCTGTGGAAAGAGGAAAAAAAGCAAACTTTGGGGGCTATGAGGGCAGACAGCAGAGGGTACATGTCTGAGCCAGTTAGGTGGGGGCTAAGCCGCTTTTTGAGAGATTGGTTTCTACAGCACTCTGGATGAAGCCTCAGAGTTCTCCTTAGCAAGCACAAGGAGCGCTGTGAGTCAAGACAATGTTCGGGAAGCACGCGCCTATTAATTCCCTGCTGGCACCCGGTGTCAGTCATTCACACTGCAGTTGAAAATCCCAGCTCCTCCCGCTATGCAGCACTGCTTATGCTGGCGGCATTGCAGGAGCACTGGTCCTCGTGGCTGTCCCAGAGAAGGGAGCTTTGGTTTTGCTGCAGGTCTTCTCATTCACAAGTTCTTTTTCAAAAATTTGTCTGGAGACCACTAAAACAAACAAGTGACTTCTCTGTTATAACTCCCCATTGTGTCACATGGAGTGTGTCATGGTACCCCTTCTGCTAACAGTACTTGGGAATTCACAGTCTCTCTACAACCTTAATTGAGTTTGGAAACATTGTGACTTTACCCTGTCAGAGCTGAGGGAATACTGCAGGATACACCGCTCACCATTCTCACCACAGGTACAGGAAACATGAAATGTTGCTTTGCTGGGATGGCAAATGTAAGCAACAGAAGGGGAGAGAGCAAGACCATTTTTTTAAATACAAATTGCCCGAAATTGACAGGGAACTAAACGCTTTCACCCATCCCATGATACTAGAGTACAAGGGGCTACCCTGCACTGTGGATCCCCTCAAACCTAGAGCTGAAGGAGCCATCTTCTAGGAGGACACACTAGAATGCCCAGCCCCAGCCCAGCTCAGGGCAGATGCATGTACTGCCCATGCCCATCCCAAGAGATGAGTCCTTCACCTGTCATACCTAGTCAATACAATGGACCCTCAAACTCCACTTGCAGAACATATTTTATTTTTAAATGTGTACTTATACATATGATAAGTTTATAAATTCATGTCATCTACAACACAGGTCCAAGCATAGCTCAGTCATTTCTGGCAAGGCTGAAAAAAGAACATCTCTGTGACTTAGGAGAGTAGAGCAATGACAATACTTCACTGAAAGTTCAGTCCATTAGATCCACCAGTCAGCAGCAGCAAGCCCCCAGAGAGAAAGAGATGGCATCAAATACAGACAGAGGCACAGCACAGCTCAGATTAGGAGTCAAGGCCTGGATTTCAGGTGAAATCAACTGTCTTCAGATGTATGACCTTGAGAAAGCTGTTTAACTACAGTAAACCTTGCTTTACTTAATTGTACGATGAGCTGATTGCATGACATAAACTCTAAGACCAGCTCTAGATATTCCAACTCCATGAGAGGTGGGAACAGGTAAGAAATTAGCACTGTCACTACCCACTATGACTATAATTCATTTCCAAATAATCCATACCCTGAACCACAAAAGAAATACAACAAACTTTGTTTTTGAAGGCAGCTGACAAGTATTTTATATATGAAATATTTATATATAAAAACCAAAGCCTGCAAAGAGCTTGAATAAAAGCCAGAGTCAAAGACAAATAACACACTGTTGTCATAGGAATGCTAGTTTCACCTGGCCATAAAAGAAGCATACTGTCCTGTTTTCTGAAAATCTATGTGGAAAGAGTAATTTTCTACATTTAAAAAGAAGAAGAAGGCACCAAGTAAGGAATTTCAGAAGTGTTCCATGAAATATCTTTTTAGAAGTTTATTTTTATCCATTTTTGCCATGCATGGATTTCTTAAAAGAAACAATCAGAAGCTATTTAGATATAAGTGCTAATTAACTCTTTACTTCAGGGAAATCTCAAAATTTCTGTCTTCCTACAAAATAAAAATTAACTGTAAATTGGCAAGACAGTACTCCTAAAGTCTTCAAACTTGATTGAATGAAAATGAGCCTTGCGGTCCACTTCTTATCACAGCGTTCCTAGTGACGCCATTTCACTCCTTGCTCACTGCCATCTTAGGGCCATGGAAGGTTTCCCAGCGGGCTGGCCGACATGTTTGCTTATCTATATTATGGCACTGCCAGAGCATTCAAAGGTTTCATATGAATACATTTTTTCTTTGCAGCAAAAAAACCCAGCTCCTAACTCTATACTACCAGTCAGGCTAAAATTTCATGAGAAAACTAAAGAGCTTCTGGATTGAAGAGATTTGGGGATCATCCCTTACAAGTACCAGAAAGGAGAGCCTCTGCCCAGTAGCCAATCTTGAGTAGACCATGGTAAAAGCAAAGAAAATGACAAGCAACTGGGTCTCTCTTAGCTCCCCAGACAACCTAGTACCAGCCTACATAAAGCCAGAGAAAGACAATAAGACCAGAATCCTTAACCAAATTTTACTTGAAAAATTTTGAAGGAAGGCTTTGTGACCCCCTTCATGCTATTCAAACATTTCATGCATGAAAGGCCCCCACCAGTAAGATGGCAAACTTCCGGCTTCTCTTCGGGGTCCTCGGTTCCCGCCCGTGCCACCTGAAGCCCAATCACCTCTTGCCCCCTCCCCACCAATCCCAGCACCTAGCCAACAGCCACCAGCCCCGTAGAAGTAACACCACAATCACCCCATGCCCCTTCCTATATAACCCAGCACCTTTCCCTAATAAAGCGGAATTCTCCGGTGAATTGCTGCTGTGTGTCGCTCCTTTCCTTTCATTGGTGCCAAAACCCGGGAGAAGGGACACCCCAACTGGGCCCCGTCTTCCCCCGGACACCAGCAGCAGCTTGCCCTGGTCCTCTTTTTCCGGTGCTGGCTCATCACACTCACCACTCCTCTCTGGCCTTTAGGTAAGGTTTCCCCCTGGAGTGGGCCACTCTTCCCCGAGCTATTGCAGCACCATTGACCGTGATCGTCCGGCAAGGCCCTGACGCTCGGGGATGAGGAGGGAACTCTCCTCGCCTCAGGCCTTCACGGCTGCGGCGGACCCTCAGGCCCCTCCTCCGACAGCCATAAATCCCCACCTCAGGCCTTCAGGGCTGCGGCGGACCCTCAGGCCCCTCCTCCGACAGCCATAAACAAGGTGACTCCTTTGCGGATGAGAACGCTCCCTTTCTCCCCCTCCTCCTTCTGCTCTGTCCGCCGAAATCTGTTCTGTCTGCCGAAAATTCCTAGCGCTAGGTACCTCGTGACTCCGGCAAACTGCCTTCTTAGGGAAGTCTGGGTGACACCCACACTTCCTAAGAAATTCCGACTCGTATACGAGTTTCCGCAGACCACCAAGGATCATCGGGGATGCCCTTTGTCTCCTTGCGGTCTGCTTCTAGTCCGAGGATCTCTGTTCATCTTCCCCTGTTTGTCTCCTTCTCTGTCCTTTAGCCATGGGAGCCTCTTCATCCCTCCCTGAAAGTTCACCTCTTGAATGCCTGCTTAAGCATCTGGCTACCCTCTCCCTGACACATGATATAAAACCAAAACTTCTCCGTAAGTACTGCTCCCAAGATTGGCCAATATACCACTTAGACAATAACAACCAATGGCCCGCAGGGGGAACTCTTGATTCTAACATCACTCGCGATCTTTTTAACTACTGCCAGCGCCTGAAAAAATGGAAGGAGATGCCCTATATCGAAGCTTTCCGTCTCCTCCTCCCCTGCCCCTTCCCAAGATCTCCTAGCCTGCAAGCCGTCTCCCTCCCCTCCCCACACTCCCAGTCCCTCTTCGATTACCTTTGACCCGGCCAACGAGCCTCCGCCATACAGGCTTCCCCCTTTGGCCCCTCCCCCTCCTACAACCCCTCCACCCTCCACCCCCGCGGCTGCCTCTTTCCCTGGGGAAGCCTCCCGTCCTCTCCCTTCCCCTTCTTCTCCTACAACACCCCTCCTCCTTCCTCTACCGCCGCTGCCTCTTTCCCCGCGGAAGCCTCCCATCCTCTCCCTTCCCCTTCTTCTCCTACAACACCCCCTCCCCCTTCCTCTACCACCACCGCCGCTGCCTCTTTCCCCGCGGAAGCCTCTCTTCCTCTCCCTTCCCCTTCTTCTCCTACAACACCCCCTCCCCCTTCCTCTACCACTGCCGCCACTGCCTCTTTCCCCACGGAAGCCTCCGGTCCTCTCCCTTCCCTCTCCTCCCCCACCGCACCCCCTCTTCCTCCGTTACCCTCACCTCCCCCCCTCCCGCAGATCAAGCCGGAGCCTTTCAGCTCCCCTCTAACTAAGTTCCAGGAGCCTCCTCCATCTTTGCCCCCTCAGACTCGGTCCTGAGGGCCTCCCAAAATTATCGTGGCTTTGCCCCCATCACCTGTTTCCCCCGCACAGACTGAGCCAGAACCCTTCAGTCTCCCTCAGACCCGGTCGCGAGGGCCTCCCAAAATTACGCCCCCTCCGGGAAGTAGCAGGATCCGAAGGCATCGTGCGCGTTCACGTCCCTTTCTCCTTAGGAGATTTAGCCCAACTAGAGAAACGCCTAGGTTCCTTTTCCACTGATTCCCAAGACATACATCAGGGAGTTTCAATGGACCCTCCAGTCTTACAGCCTCACGCATCATGACACTTTCATACTCCTGGCCAATAATCTCCTCCCTGAAGAGTGTAGACGAATTTGGGACTTTGCCCAAACGCACGCTACCGAAACCCACAGGACTGACCCCACCTATCCCCCTGGCCCCACCACTACCCACGAACAAGACCTACACTGAGATTATAACACCACCATGGGTCTCCGCTCTCGAGATATTTTTGCCTCCTGCTTAATAGCAGGTCTGAAAAAGGCAGCTCATAAAGTAGTCAATTTTCAAAAGCTCCAAGACATAATTCAAAAGAGAGACGAAACCCCCTCCAAGTTCTTAGACAGACTCACTCAAGCCCTATTACAGTATACCAGCCTAGACCCAGAAACACCTGAAAGAAAACATATCCTTATGACATACTTCCTAGCTCAAAGCTACCCCAACATTAAAGCAAACTCAAAAAGTTAGAACAGGGCCCTGCTACCCCACAGACTGAGATCCTAACAGTGGCCTTTAAAGTCTTCCATAACTGACAGGAGGAGAAAGAACGCTGTAAACAAAGGGCTGATCAGGCCAATTTCCAAATGTTGGCCCAGCTGATAAAACCACAACCTAGGCGCCCCTCTACAAACAAGCCCCGCCAGGAGCTTGTTTCAAGTGCGGAAAAGAGGGACATTGGTCAAGGGCGTGCCCCTCCCCAGATCTCCTACCACCCCATGCCCCAGATGCCACAAAAAGGGCCACTGGGGGTCTGATTGCCCAACCACCTGAAGGGGAGGCTGGATGAACAACCCCCATCCTAAGCCCGCCGTAGTGGGGCTAGCAGAAGAAGATTGATGGGGCCTGGGGGCTTCTTGCCTGACTGTTTCCATCACCAAACAGGAGCCCAGGGTTACTTTAACAGTAGGCGGTAGCCCCATCTCCTTCCTCCTAGATACAGGAGCCACCTTCTCAGTCTTGTGAGAATACCGGGGCCCTACCACGCCAGCCATTATTCCTATAGTCAGGGTAGGAGGTAAACAGATTTTCCCATTAAATCCCCCCGCTTTTATGCACAATCTTAGACAATCCCATACCTTTCTCCCACTCCTTCCTGGTTATGCCCCAGTGTCCCATCCCTTTACTAGGACAAGACATCCTTTTCCTCCTCCACGTTTCCATAACTATATCCACTCCCATAACCCCCAGTACTCCCTTTCTGATGGCCCTCATAGCCGACGACCCCCTCTACCCAATGAAAGCTCCGGTTCCACCCTCATGCACCCTGTAAATCCCAAAGTTTGGGACATTACAAGCCCCTCCGTGGCCCTATGTCCCCCTGCCTCTATCAAATAATGTGACCCCTCTCAGTATACCTGTCAGGCCCAATACCCCCTAACCACTTCAGCCCTCATAGGCCTCCAACCCATCATTCAAGATCTCTTGAACAAAAATTACCTCAGATCCACTCACTCCCCATTTAATACCCCGATATTAGTTGTTAAAAAAACCAACGGATCTTTCCGCCTTGTCCAAGACCTTCGCCTCATCAACATGGCCGTTGTCCCTATCCATCCCTTAGTTCCAAATCCATACACCCTTTTATCGCAGATCCCTGCCTCGGCATCCCAGTTCTCAGTCCTAGATCTCAAGGACGCATTTTTTCTATCCCTCTGGACCCCTCCTCCCAAGATTTTTTCGCCTTCACCTGGATGGACCCATGCACAAGACATTCTGAACAACTTACTTGGACAGTTTTGACACAAGGCTTCCGAGATAGTCCCCATATTTTTGGACAAGTCCTAGCTCAGGACCTCAAACAGTTTCATCATGATCACTCCGAGTCCACTTTATTACAATATGTAGATGATCTTCTACTCTGCAGACCCTCGTGCGAACAGTCTCAATTTGACACTGCCTCTCTACTTAACCTTCTAGCTTCCAGAAGTTACCGGGTATCCCCTGTCAAAGCTCAAATCTCTTCCCCTTCTGTCACTTACCTTGGATTCCTTATGTCTCAACAAAGAAAGTCCATTACCTTAGACAGAAAATGGCTCCTCTCTGACCTGCCCGTTCCCAAAACCAAGACAGAAATCCTTTCCTTTCTAGGCCTGGCTGGGTGTTTTAGAGCGTGGATCCCTAACTTCTCCCTGTTGGCAAGACCCCTATACGACCTCAGCAAGGGCCCCCCTAAAGAACCATTATCCTCCTCACCCCGACACTGCTTCATTAAGCTCCGTCAAGCCGTTGTGGAAGCTGTAGCTCTCCATCTCCCTGATTGGTCGAAACCCTTCTCATTATACATTCATGACAGGTCCAGTCAAGCTCTAGGAGTCCTAGGCCAATATTATGGCCCATCCTTTGCCCCAGTAGCTTATCTCTCCAAGCAATTAGACCCAACAGTTCGGAGATGGGCCCCCTGCCTATGAGCATTAGCCACTAGACAGCTCTTGCAGAAGGAAGCTCATAAACTGACATTCAGGGTGCCCCTTACCATTCTGTCCCCACATCACCTAAACGATCTCTTAACCTACAAAAGTCCCTCCAGACTCCTGACCTTACTGTCCTCTTTCCTCCAAAACCCCATTCACCCCCTTTGCCATCCATACCTGAATCATGACTTTTTCCTCTTTTACTGCTCTCTCACTTTTTTTCCTCATTCCTATTGTCTTCCTCGCCACCCCAGCCTCCTTTGTATGGCAATTCAAAGTCAGACAGACTTACACACAGCATCGAACAAAAGTTACTGCCCTCATTGCCACATCAGACTGCCCTCTGAAAAGCTGCTCTGAGCCTTTGTACCTCCACTTTCCTCCCTCCACCGAAGTGTTCACTAGCAGCTACCCTTATTCTCCCTACCTCTGCCTCCTCTATGACCAAAGACAAGCCTATTGCAGGCGATGGCAAGACACCTACAGGAGATGTCCCTAATGGTCTTGCGCCATTCACTACATGGGTAACTTCCAGTACCCACAGTATTACTCCGCCAACCGTTTCATGAAATATCCCAACGGCTCATTCTCCTTATCAATCCCAGATCCCTGGGACTCTCAATGGGCCGCCGGAGTCACAGCCTCCGTTTACTACGGGGGGTCCTCGACCCCCCCACGGTACCCTTCATATCTCTCGAAAGTATGTTCCCTCTCACTCCCAGATCTCTCAAGTTGCATCAGATATCAGACATTCCGAGAAAGTCATTATCCAAACTCCTGACGGCGCCTCTTCATCTTCTTATTCCTCCTACTCTTGGTTACGGCTCATTCAGGACACCACCATCTTTCTCAACCACACCCTTAACACCGCCAATTGTTTCTTGTGCGCATCACTACAGCGCCCACTGCTGGCCGCCGTGCCCCTTAATATTTCCAACTACTCCTTCCATGCAGAAAGACAACCCCTCTGCCCCCTGGCAGACATACCCCTATGGGAACCAGAATACGCAGATAATCTCACCATCCACCACTGTGTAGGCCCAACTCCACCCCCCTCCGGCGCACTTCACTGCCTCTCTATCTACACCCCTACCTCCGGCTCTAAGACTTTTACGCAGCCGGGACACTTCTTTTGGTGTAATGGCAGTCTTTTCAACTCACTGCCTCTCAACTCCGATACACCCTGCATTCTCGTCACCCTAATTCCACAGCTTACACTTTACAGCAGGGCAGAATTTCTTGAGCTCCAACCTCCCTTGCCCTCGCGCACAAAAAGAGCTGCTTTCCTTCCCATCATGGTCGGTATCTCTTTGATCACCTCAGCCATTGGGGCAGGGTTTTCAGGGAGAAGCCTTGGGTCACTCTCTATGGGCAGTTAGAGATCTCGACGCCAAACTTGAGGGAGCCCTGACATCCACTGCCGATTCCCTAGCCTCTCTCCAAAGACAGGTCACTTCACTAGCTAAGGTTACCCTTCAAAACTGGCGGGCCTTAGACCTGCTTACAGCCGAGAAGGGCGGCACCTGCGTCTTCCTCCAGGAAGAGTGCTGCTATTACATCAACGAATCTGGCATTGTAGAAACTGACATCACCAAACTCACTGACCTTGCCTCCAGCCTCCACTCTGCTTCCAATTCCAACCCATTCTCTTCAATACTAACAAAACCCCTCCTCGCCTAGCTCTGGCCCATTGCAGGCCCCATAATAATCATTCTTCTCGCCTGTCTCTTCTTACCCTGTATAATAAAGTTCATCAAATCCCAAGTCAGAAAAATCTCTAATCAAGCTTTCAACCAGCTTTTACTCAGGAACTACCAGCTTCTGGCCACAGAAGATCCCTCACACTCACGTGACCTCCTCACCACACGCTGAGATGGACCCGTCTCTCCACTGGAAACTGTTCCTGGAAACAATGGCCGCAGACGCCTGGCTCCTGACACCCATATCCTCTTGGCACCATTGGAATCAACAGGTCCTTGACCTATGGTTACAGGGAACCTTCATTGATTTCCAGCCTGAAGAGGTCCACATCTACTCATCCTTACGGTGGGGAGTCCTATCAACCCTTTTCTCCCAATCCTCAAGCCCTCACTCCCTTCTCTACCCCTGTTTAGCAGGAAGCAGCCAGAGAGAAAGCAATGTCCACAACCCCATAGAGGAGAAAGAGGGGAATGAAGGGCCCCCACCAGTAAGATGGCAAACTTCCGGCTTCTCTTCGGGGTCCTCGGTTCCCGCCGGCGCCACCTGAAGCCCAATCACCTCTCTCCCCCCTCCCAATCCCAGCACGTAGCCAACAGCACCGTAGAAGTAACACCACAATTACCCCATGCCCCTTCCTATATAACCCAGCACCTTTCCCTACTAAAGCGGAATTCTCCGGTGAATTGCTGTTGCGTGTTGCTCCTTTCCTTTCAATGCAAGCAAAGCTGCAGTTAAGATGAAGCTCTAATTTGCTGCTAAACTCCTTTCTCTCTAAATAAAACTCGTTTATTTCAAAGTGCAAGCCTTATAAAAATCAAGGGAAAAGAATCCCTTTGCAGGCTACCATATAGCTAACCTGTTAATACATTTAATTTTCCTCCCAGGATTAAAACAAAATTATATTGAGATCTAGGCTCCAATACTGCAAGTGTAAGATTTATGCAAGATTTATGCAATCTTTGTAGGGTTCTAAACAGGGCTTAGGACAACTGAGCCTTCCTATTTCAATGAAAAGCCTGATGTGAAAATCTTCCTCTCCCTTAGTTTCAAAAAACATCTATTAATTAAAGAAAGCTGCATTCAGTGAACAGGATGAACAACAGCTAGTGCAACAAGACCTGGAAGACCAGCTGGCTTTATAAATGTGATATCAAGTTCAAAGCATTCTCAGATATCCATTTCTGGGAAGATTCAACTCCCAAAACTAAAGCATTTTGAGCAAATTCTTCATGGTACAGTTTACTGTAAAATACTCTTAGTATAAATTCTCCAGGGTGAAGTGCCTTTAAAAAGATAAATATACAAATCAAAGTTAAAATCCACTTGCTCCCTCTCAGTAAGAGCATAAAGGAACAAAGGAATAAACCGAGTCAAATCCAACTAATTTTAGAAATCAAGATTTCTATGCTTACAATGACAAACAAGACTTTTCCACAAGTAGCTTTGAAGTCACAACTATTAATTAAACAAACGGCACTAAGAATTATCCCCATTAATGAGAATGAAAGCCTCAATCTACTGACTTTTTAGGACAAAATCTTGTTTTGTTAAAACATTTTTTCTTACACAGTTTAAACAGCTATTATTACAGATCATTAAAATGGAAATGTTTTCCATCTTAAAAAAAAATAAAACTAAACTGAAATCCAGCAATTTTCTTTAAGAATGGAAAACAAACTGCAAGACAGTAAAAAGAAACCAAAACTCTTTTAATTATCTTATTTAGATTTTTTCTCACAAGTGTCATTTACATCTTTAGTGATAAATTCATACCTCTCATTAACTTAAATTATGAATGATTAAAGCATGTGTTAAAATCATTCATGAAACCTACATTTCTAGTATATATATATACATCTCTTACTTAGTTTCTAACACATTCATGAAAACATACATCCCGAGCCTCTGCTACACCTTTAATATTTGCAGCATTCCTTTTAAAGTCTATTTTGCCCATTCATCCAAAGACAAATGTTCAACCTTTCACCACTTTATGAGAAATACTTACTGTAGACAAAAGGATTCTATTTTCTTTCTGGGAATATCTCCCACCGTCCTAGAGAACTCTTCTATACAGTGTGCAAATTCATTGAGTTTTACAGTAACAAAGCTCTCATGCCACAGAACCTAACGTAAATGAAATGGCCCTGCAGCTGCCTTCAGAACCCAGCTCACCTCAACCATGATACAGCTAATTGTTAAAAATGGTGGCTGAGACATTTTCCATACATTAAATTAAGAAGCTCTGATGAAGGCGCTGGCATCCACGCACTTCAGACAAAGGAAAATAATTTGCAACTGTATCAAGGCACGGATAATTGAGCCATCTCCCACAAAGGGTCAGTGTTAGAGGTTTCCTCCATCTTTACAAAATGCAAACCACAGCTTACTGTCTCATCTCGGAAATCAATTATTTGCAACGCTGCACTGGGTCAGAGTTTTAAAGTAATCTCAGTTATGGGTAAATCCAGACTTTCAGTGCCGAGACAGGGAATTCTCACAGTTCCTTTCCCTTCCCTGAGCAACTCTCCTCCATTCCCCACTTGACAGCTCCTCAAGTCTTCCTATTGTTAATAGTACCGAAAGTCCCACACCTCTGAAGGGAGCTAAATCTTTCAACTAGGTGAGCAATTTCCAAGTCTATGCTTAGGAAAGAAGTCCAGACCCTACTGGTCCCATGATACAAATTCATTCCTTGGGATAAAAAGCTATACATCATTGTCTTTTGTTGTTTTTAGAGAAGACAACAAGCAAGGTGCTTTTTAACTCTCAATTGAAAGCATTTTACCTCTGATATTAATCAAAGTATTAAAAGTGTTACAGGCAACATTTGTAATCATACTACCCTATAGATAATGCTTATTGACTTACGAAGTTTTCACTTCACTTACACAATTCACATTCTCTGCACCAAAAATTTGAAATATACTTAAAGGACTCATATCATTCTCGGTTGAGGAGGAATTTAACTATCTTAATTTAAATTCTCTACATTTGATAATACTTAAGAATCGACATCTCTGGTGTTACTATTTGATTCTTTTCATTTAAAGCCTTATGCTAAAGCATTTTCTGTCAAATGATTCCAAGTACCTCTAAAATAGCACTTTTTCCCTATAAGAAAATATAAATGACTGAATTCCTTGACAAGGCATCCTACACACACACACACAATCACCTATAACCCCAAAGAAGTATCTAGTTATAGCAAAGAAAAAAAATTGTTTTAATATTTCTCCTCATTAAGAATTCTGCACTTCACATGCATCTTTTAAAAAAAATCCCAAAGTCCACACTACTTAAAGATGAAGTCTGCAAAAATCCTAAATAACTATTTAAATCTTTAAGCAAATACCTCTCTGACCCACGCATTTTTTTAAAAAGAAAAATATTAGAATGACAAGGCACTAATCTGAACAATTCTCAGGAGAATTAAGTACTTTTTCTGTCATTAAGTTAAATGCTTCTGAATTGATATCAAAATTTTAAACAAATCAAGACCTTGTCTTTCAGAGGTACTTCAACAACATGCTGTCACTCTATTTATTAAGGTGCACTTAACTTAATTTCTTTACAAAACACAGGAAATCCTACCTGCAGCTCTCAAATTTAAGGAGTTACAGACCAGTCGAAGCCGCTGGTCACTGCAGATCTTCCATACCTTCTACGTGGGTGGGATGAGCTCTGTTGGAACCAGAGCTCAAGTTTTCCCACTCCAAACTGCCAGAATGGAGAGGTGGGAAGGGTCAGGGAGGGAGGGAGGAGAAAGAGGAGAAAGAAAGAAGAAAAAGCGAAAGGGAACACCCTGCAAATGTTGATGACCGAAGCACTAGCACTAAAGAGTCCAATTAAACAATAAGATTGCAGGGTCCCCTTAAAAAGGGTGCATGCAGCCCCTAGGGCACAGCATCATCACACCGGCTGCTCTACAAAAATTCAGAGAAGTCAGCCATCAGTTTGAAAGCCCAAACGGATGGGAGTAACAGTTTATAGGTTACAGAAGGGTATTTTATTGTTAACGGACTGTACCAAGTTAAGATTTAAGAGGGGGAGAGACAACATGTAGGCAAGGAATGCTCTGATACTTTTTCCCCCAACCCAGCCACTACAATTACTCTGATGTGAATTTTTGATGACTTCCGACATCTTGCATGGTTAATAATCACTTCAGCTGTCATGTCTGGTTCATGTGGAAAATGCATTTGCTGCATTGTGATGCAGTGCTGTGGCCACAGATTGTAACACCAGTTGTGAAGCTGGTCCCTTAACTGAGCAGCAGGAATTTGCACATGCCATGATGCTAAAATAAATGGTAGTTAAAAGATTTTATACAGCAGCAGACAGATTCTGCCATTTTAGCCTACAGAATGTGTAGATGCAACATACACTAGCATCTCAGATTGCTGTGCCGTCAACAACAGCACTATCCCTCAAAGGGAACAGTAAATTCACCATCTTAAATGTTTGGCCTCTCAGTAGTTAAAAGATTTCAATACTATTTAAATAACTATTCAGATTAATTATAGCTTTGAACAGAATGGAGGGTATTTCGTTTCAGGACTATACAGCCAATGAAACCGTCAGTGATACAGGAAAATGCAGACCTTTTATTAACATATGCTCAGCTCAACTGTCACTTCTTTGTACAACATTTAGGGAAAAATACATGATGGATAAAATAATGAATATTCCCATTCTACTGTAATGGTTTTTAAAAGAGCTTCTCAGAAAGAGATTTTTTCCTCTGTGTTTTGAGGTATAACCTGAAAACTGGAGGGAGACTACATTAAAACACTAACGTGTTTTTCATAGTCACTAAAAAGAAATTCAATGCAAACAACTGTGCAATATGGGAAGCTTGTGAAAAAGCAAACTGCACTAAGAACCAGGCACCAGATGATTAAAACAGGCCAGTCAGGTAGTAGACCATCATTACAGTGCAGATTGCAAAAGAAAAATGCAAACGACCCTTCATCTTCAAAAACAAAAACCACACACCCTACAATTGCAATCTGTTGGGTGCAAAACCAACATCTATCCTGCCCGAAAATGAAGGGCACATGATACATACCAATTTCACAATATATTGTTATATACATATTAACTTGGCTACATAGCATCTAGAATTTGGCTACTTAAGGGTCTTATTAGTATATAATCGTCATTTTGGTATTTAAAGAGGAAGAACCAAGTTGCAGATCTTTATGCTTTAGAAGAAAAACAACTAATAATTAATTTATATTTTTTGTACCAGAACTTTTGCCAATTAAATTCCTCAGAGCTGAAATGTTTCAGATCTGTCTGGCTAATAAAAAAGATACATGAAAATGGGAAGACAGGAACGCACTGGTGTCTGAACAGTGAATAACAATGAAAGAACTTACGTCACCAACAAAATCAACTCATGATTTCCTTTGTTTTATTCACTGTGATAGCACCAAATGCATAATTTGAAGGTGCATGTGTTAACAAGCCCTGTAAAGCGGAAGAGCATTCCAGTTTTGTTTCTTCCCCTAACTTAAAATTAACTGCAGATGTCACAGTAGGTGTAGCTAACATTCAACAATTCAAGCTTTTTTTGTTCCAGACCCAATACAAGGTACCACTAGCAGCTCAGAAACTGCTCAAGGAGGGAGGCAGGGAACAGTGTGTTGGGGGTAGCTTTGAAATTAACCAGGTTCAGCTTATGCTCTAATTACTGAACAAAAGACAATCCTGGGGGACCCTCTCTCTGAACCAAGGCAAGCAAAACTCTTTTGTTTTTGATCAAATAAATACTGCATGGGAGCATAGTGGATATGCAGCCACAGGAGTCTCTTCCTGGGGATGAAGAGGGAAGAAGAAAAAAAAGCCAAAGACCCCAGTGTGCTTGCAGTCAACGGGTTTCACTGATGGTTAAAACCTATCCCTCAGGGGGACATTTGACATTCACTCCAGGACACTGAATAAACTCCGTAAAAAAACCCCACCTTGCTGAGTCACTATTAAGATGTTTTTCCTCATCAGTATGGCCAAAAAGTAAGTTAAGAGGATATTTACGCTAGAATAAAATGTAAACCAACTTAGACTCCATCTTCCCCCAAACTATGAGTATCCCAAAGACATGAGTTGCAGAATATTCTAACTGTAAACGACCTTGGGGCAGAGGGTACTGAGAACTGTTAAGTAACCTGTCTCAGACCCCAGATGGCTAAATATATATGTGGAGGTTGTAAAAACACTGGAAAGAAGCCACCTTACAAAGGAGGTACTTCTCCATGTTTTATCATGAGCTGAATATAAAGTGACCATTCTTAAACATCTCTTCAGTAGTCTATTGTTTAATTTTCTGTTTTGGCTTTATATACCCTTAAGCCAGCAAAAACTAAAATGGAAAAGGGTAGGTAAGTGATAGACTAGTAGACCCAGATTTATTAATTTAAGGGATAAAAATGGGCATGCTTATACAAATGCAGGAAGGATATCTGGTCTTTTCCTATCAAAGGGGATAAAAACCACATTTTCAAAGTCCTCTGCACACTACACCATTCTGAACTACAACAGCAGCTACCCTGTACTCAGATATACACACTACATAAAAAATCTAGACACCCAAAAGTACAAAAACAGATGGATCTTACTACCACAATGACCAAAGTGTGTTAAGATCTCTGTGCTATTTGAAAGATCTCCAAATTTCAGGTGAAGGCCTGAATTTCTAAACAGTATTCCACATAATACTCCAACAAAGCATGACATTAGAAGCTCTTTAGAATTCATCATAATAAGAATCTTTAACAGAAAAGTTTCAAGTTTGTTAATTCTATTTCCATCTCTCTATAGATTTTATCAGCCAGTCCATTAAAGAACTTCTCAGCAAAGCACAGGTATAGGACCAAGAAAGATTGATTTTCCTCCAACTCAAATAGGAACACTTCCTCCAACTTAAGATACCCAGATTCCTAAGACTCTCTGACCTTCCCCCTAATATTGTTAATTGGCTCAAAAAATGTCTCAATAGGAAAAAAAGAGAGGGGAAGATAGTTCCAATTTGAAACATATCAAGGAGGAGACATTTTTAAAGGCGTGGCATTATTAATTCCTTCTTTTAAACCCGTTACCATTAAAAAATAAGATTATGAAATAGAAACAGGAAGTCACTGAAATTCTATGGTTCAAGTAGAATTATAATAACCACCAAGTGAAATTACCATTGCAAGTGAAGAATTATTAAGCTACAAAGTGCAATGAAAATATACAGGGCTTTACCTATCAGATCTCTGATGAGCTTGTTCTGCCCTCTGCCTGGTGCAGTGGGTTGCCGGGAAGATCAAACAGTATCTCCAGTGGATAAATGCTTTAAAGAGTTAAGAATGAGAGCCATGGGTCACTGCACAATTATTATCCCCTACCCTTAGGCTTCTGAGACATAGCTGGATCTTGGTCCCCTTCCCAGCCCACCACTGCCTGATGGTGCCTGCCGTCGAAGTCAAACAGTCTCTGAAAGGGAGGCGTGGAGGTGATTATATGTACAACTCACTGTGAGAGGACGCCCCACGTTTGGGCGCCTGATGAGAGAACAAAAAACACAGACAACACAGATAGACAATGGCTGCTGCAGCCCCGATGTGGCGCAGCACCTTTATTTTTATACTGCCTTTCTTGGACCTCAGCCAAGTGCTATACTCATCTTTCCCTTCTGGGGGGGGGGGGGCAGAAGCAGGGGCGGTGTTTTCACACATCCTCAAGGTCTCCCTATTTTCAGAGTGAGGAGTCTTGGCTCATCTTCAAGGACAATATATGTTTTTGTGAGCAGGTAACTTCCAAGGACTGCACCGATAGCTCTCAAGCTTGTGCTTTCCCATGCTGCATTCAGACATGGGGGAAGGGACATAGTCCCGGCTCCCAACATCTCCCCCTTTTTTCTTTAATAAAATAACCAGCCTAACTCAGACTGGGTCAAGGTATGTGCCTGTCTTAGGTTGTATGGTTGAAGTAAATCCTTACCCGTCATGGGGCCATAGTCCTCTGTCGACCACTCCCTGTCTTAGGTTGGTATTTACCATTCAACCATATCTTACCCGTCGCTGGCTACCATACTTGACTTTTGATCTTATGATTTACAAGTGGGGGAGCCGTCTGCAATTTCAAATGATGCAGGTCTCTTAAGGCTTGTTGGATGAGTTTCCACATGCTGCAAAGGACATAAGGCCCTAGTAACAGCAATAGAAGACATAAAATGCTTAGGGTTAAGAGAGGTGTGACAGCGTGCCAGACACTATTCAGGGGTTCTTTGAACATGTCGAAAGACAGACATAACTTGAATATATATATAGGTTTTAACAAACTACTAGTTAAATTGCATATACACATTAACAGAATAGGAATACAGATACATAACAAAGGCAGACTTACAATTACTAGTTATATCTAATGAAATTAAGAAAACTAGTTAGATAGCTTAGGCATTTGTAAAAACTTATTGACAATATGAGGGATATCATCTAATTGATTTTGGGTAGTTTGAGAAATTGAAACAGCACATTCTTGGAAACTGATCACATCTTACATGCTCTTTTAACATCAGACAGTTCACAGCAGCGCGATTCTGAAGCACTGCAGCTCCCAATTCTCTCAGTTCTTGGTTGAGTTCAGATAATACAGAAGCAGTCAAGTTTGTTATGCTATGCGCGCAGGCTAGCTTAGATATCTCTTTCTGCATTCTAATGACAAGTCTAGGAACTGGCAGGAGGAACGCAGCTGCAACTGCAACAGCGGCAGGATCTCGAAGTTTCAAGTTTTCATGACAATCAGATGGCAGAGCTCGGAGAAGCTTCTTGCGCTTATATTCAGGTGGTCTATTAGAGCAGGAAGAATGCGTCCCACCTCACAAACACCTTGATAGTGTGAAGAAAGGGCTTGATATGTTTCATTATCACACAAAAATACCCAACTATTTGGAAGTCTATATCTAGAAGACCATTTTACAATGATTGCACAATTGCAGTAAGAGGCTACATGAGTACAATTAATACATATACAATCAGTAATTATAGTAATACTAACGGGTAGATTTAATTGGGCATCAGGAGCGAGCACTTTAGGGGGAAGAGTGATGTTTATGCCTGAGATATTATTAAACACCATAGGAGAAAGTCTTGTGCCTATTAAATTCTTCTTCAACAGTTCAATGATAGAGGAATTTCTTGCTACACAAAAAGATGACGTGCAGCTTTTTGGCTCACGAGTTGTTGTAATATTATTTAGTGGGCTTCAGTTTTCCGTGTTTGACATGCAGACTTTTGCTGAGGTTTTTTGATGGTCACCTGGAATGACTCCTCCAGAGGATGTTGATGTTGGAAGTTCTCCTTCATATCGTATCTGAATTCATTTTCTGGGCGGCCAGATCAAGCATTGATCCTCTGTAAAAACACAAGCAAACCCCTTGCCCCACACCTTGATATGATCTTTATGCCATAGTGAAGAACTCATTGGAGACTACTATACAGGAACTGTTGTTGTTTCAGAAAAGGAAATATTATCAGAAAAATGTACCTCTGCCACTGACCATCTATCACCCTCCAGAAGATCAAAATTAAGGATACGTAAAGCATGCACCAATCGTCAACTTGCAACTAATTTTATCATATCAGGGAGTAATCCCCTCTCTTTGTATTAATAATGTTTAAGAATAAGATCACAATATTCAATGAGAGCTTGACTTGTAGAATTGTCTGAAATGCCTGTATTATGAATGATGTTATATAGCTGAAAAAATGTATGTAACACAGAGGAGAGGTAAACTGGAGCATTGTCAGTCAGCTTAAGAGATAAAGCTTAAAACATTTTATCAGCAACACTTGAAACAAGAAGCTACAAAATCATTTTTCTTTAATTTACTTAATTTTAAGTAACTACTACTCAATTTGCTGAAATTTAGTTCTTTACTAGTTTAGTAGTAATTAAACAGTGATTATAAACAAGAAAAGATTTGCAAATGACAATGGTTAAAGATTTGATGAGAACTTACTGTAAGATAGTTGATATATGGAAGTTTGGATATTTCGTAACATAAAACACTCAGTAATAAAATCGAGCATTATTCCTTTTGACAGCACTTTTTAGCTAAGTATATACCAGGTAAATAAGCTAAATTAGTCAAATATTTTCTTTGATGAGGAGAAGAAATTCTACTGATATGTTCCAGGGGCCCTCTGGAAAATATCAGAGTTAATTGAGAGGTAAAAATATCTTTTTAAATTTTGGTTTTGGGAAGCTGTCAAAAGTTTTTAAGGCACTTGCCTAAATAGAATTATAGTTATTAAATAATATTTATTATTTAACTAGAATGATAAGAAAGTTTAAAAGCAAATGCAGAAGGTTACATAGTTGTTAACACTTAGCTTAGTCTTTTTAATATTAAGATCTTATTTTCTTAAATACTCAGACAATTCATTAAGACTTTAAGCATAAGAAACTGTTTTAATAAAACAATTAGAGAACCCTTTGCAATCTTTCAATATTAAGAGCAGACTAACAGTTAAAGAATACTTTGTCTTTCCAACTGAAAACAAAAGTCCAATTTTGCTGTGTTCTCGATATTAAGACTCACTTGCTTTAATTTCACATAGCATGATTATATCTGTAAGAATATAGTAATTTATTCTTCATTTGCCCCATGGTCCCAAGCACATAAGCCAGTGAGAATTATGCCTGGGCTTGCCTGGGGCTTGACTGGGTTTATCCTGCCTTATCTCTAAACATCTTGACCCTCCCCCAAAGCAATGGGCTGAGCAGATCCGCCACAACAAAAGGCACCACGCTGCTGCACCACACAGCTCTCTGTGTCTCTGTCTCTAAATAAATAGCTGTACTTTAGAACAAAGTTACTTTCTTTTATCAAAAAACACATTCTTTAGCATGCAGACGAGTTTTTATTCTTTATACCTTCTCTTATTAAAACATACATCTTTTAGCATAGAGAAATGTTTTCCTTATTTAAGTAGTTTTCATTAGAACTTAAAATCATTTGATACTTTAACTTTCAGTGAACACTGAAAAATAGGCCACCGTAAACTGTTACACTAGTATTCTTCAGATTGATACATCTATGAACATATATTATCATTTTTGGAAATGTGCCTTACAACACAATTTCTCATTAGGCACAAAATATGTCTATATAACTTAACAACCTTTAAAAAGTTTGGTTACCACAAAAATTCTCAGGCTGTTTGCATATATACACACTGTTATACATTAATACAGTATTATTAAGATGCTTATTTGCTGCACTTGTTTACTTATTTTTAGCAACCATGCTAGATCATTACAAAACTTTCACTACACATCAAAGTCAAGCTTTTCTTTACGCATCTTCTTGAAATATTTAATAGGTAACATCAACTTAAATGACTTAAAGTAAACTTTGGCAGCTAATAACTATAAGGACATGTCCATATCAGTTAAGCTTAAATTAGCATTAAAGCATAATATTTTTTATTAGATTTTCTGGAAGTTTTAGAATGCTCAATTTTCACAAGCGCTTGTTTTTTAATCAATTTTTAATACCATCCGGAGGTAGAAAATAGCTATTAGTTACACACTTACACACACAAACATACAGACCAAGATGTAATGACTACAGTTAGCAACACTTTTCATATAAAAACATATACACAGACAAACTGACATAAAGATTTGAGTTTCTAATATTCAATTGCCTTCTTTCTTCTTAGTTTATTTGATTAAAAGTACTTCAGTTTTCAAGAATACACTCTAAGGGCAAGCAGTTTACATTACTGGGTCAAGGCTTATACAGCCCCAGTCCAGGGGGCTGGAAATAAAATGCATGTACAATTCTAGCACGAGTTATTTAAAGCCAGGCTGTATTGTAAAAGATAAATTTCTTCTATCTCAGGGACTCTAGTTTAAAACTTCCCAATTTTCAAAGATAATGATGAACCTAGTAAGTAGAATTGATTTTCACTGAAAGAATTTAGAAAACTAGTTTTATATTGTAGTAGTTCATGGGACTTTTGACCATTTTCTTTGTAGCAAATATATTTAGCTGCATAACATTATATTGCATATCTCTTTCAGGGGCTAAGCCTCTCTAATCAGGGAGTTTGTATTGAGGCCAGGTTTGTGTGCAGAAGACAAGACACTTCTTTTTTAGAGTTTAGGGATTGGATTAGTTCCAGTTAGTTTTCCTAGTTTTTTCTGCCCGAGCTTTAGTCATTCCTTGAGAGGCCCCTGACTGTCTGATAAGTGCAGGGACTGTGTGACTTCGCTGCTAGAGCCTTGATTCGGGTTACAAGCTTGTTTCGCTTCCTTGGGGCTGCAGACAAGGAAATGCCTAGCTCTAGGATGACTGCCTCTAAGGAAAGGAGTTAATAGAATACAGCTATTTACATGTTGATTTGAGGGTGTAGCTTGATTATTTTTCAGGTTCTATTTACATCATGTTAGCTGCAGGACTACCTCCTAAACTGTGAAAAACAGCATCTTTTAAATGAGATACCTTCTTCGAGGAACAAAGGACACACTTGTTCTAAAAATTCTAAAAATTTTGTTAGTTGTTGTCCTACTTTTGAGCCACGTGTCCACAGCATATACTTAAGTATCTGTGCAAATAGGACTTAGCTGTTTCTGGCTCCCAAATTACTCTACACCCTTTTCCGAGCAGATTAGTGAGTTGCTGGATTTACTCCTGCGAGGCAATGACTTGAGCTTTTAAGGACTCAATTAAATCCTCTCACCGATCAAAGGGCGGCGCGGAGGGCAAAATCTGAGAGGTGTATCTAGGAGGAGGCATATTCTCCACGGGCCTTTCCTTAAATGATCTTTTCATAGGCTTATCACTATTTCTGAGCTTTTCCTTGCTTACTTTCACTTCTCCCTGACTAGTTCTCTCAGGCCCTTTTGCATTATCGGAGCTTCCGGTGTCTGAGTCTGATGAGCGACAGGATGCCTTTTTCCTACTTTTCTTGAACCCATCCCCCTTTTTTTATCTCCTCCTTTCTTGCATTCAGCGGGCCCCTTGCTGCCTTTTCTGTCTGTGATGAAGTCTCTACTAAATCGTCTCCAGCCTGTGATTCTCTTTCTTGAATTTCCCCTGTCTTAGCACAATCTTGTATGTGCTCTTGAATCACAACTTTGGGGGAGGAGAAGCAATCTTTAACTAAGGCCCAAAGGGAAAGGACATTAGGAGGGACTGAATCCTCTCCATTTTTCCGTCACATATTTAGCAACGTCCAATTTGTGCCTCTCCCAGTCTTCTTTGTCAAAACTTCCCACTGTCAGTAACCAAGGACTTATCTCTCCTAAGGCATTGATGTACTTCTTTGCTGTTTCATCTTTTATTCCAGTTCCTGCTGCTTTAAGCAGCTGTTTCAAGCTGTTTTTGGCCTGATGTTTAGACAGATCTGATCCCATTTTGTAACTTACGAAAAATAGAAAGCAGCTTAGCAATAATATATGACAAGGACAATTAGCAGAACAATAAGGCAAAGAAAGCCTGCTAGGATGAAAATTCTCTCAGAGCTTGCACAGATATAAATTGTCTGCGCACTGCCTCTTCTGAGGGCGATTTTCCCCAACAGCCCATGAATTTTGTGAGGCCTTTCTCAGAGCTTGAGTTCTACTATTTTTCCTCCCAATTTAATGGGCGACTCCTTCCCAGTTTAGTGGGTAATTCCTTCCCAGTTTAGTGGGTAATTCTGTTTTCCCCGCTTACCTTTCACTTCGGCTGAAGCTTTTTCTCCCGGGGGTCCTCAGCTGATCCGTCGTTTTTGTCCTCAACAAAGGAGTGTCCTCCCAGTATGGGCCACCACTTGCGCTGTCCAGCAGCGCATGGATTAGGACAAAAGGCAGGCTGGGACTGCTTCGTGCGCACTGGTATCTCGCGGCGGCTCTCACGTTCTCCTCCGTACTTCAGGCCCCACATTGCGAGCCACTTGACGGTGCCTGCCGTCGAAGTCAGTCTCTGAAGGGGAGGCATGGAGCTGATTATATGTACAACTCACTCTGAGAGGACACCCCACATTTGGGCGCCTGATGAGAGAACAAAAAACACAGACAACACAGATAGACAGACAATGGCTGCTGCAGCCCCGATGTGGCGCAGCACCTTTATTTTTATAATGCCTTTCTTGGACCTCAGCCAAGTGCTATACTCATCTTTCCCTTCTCAGGGGGGGCAGGCCAGAAGCAGGGGCGGTGTTTTCCAACATCCTCAAAGTCTCCCTATTTTCAGAGTGAGGATTCTTGGCTCGTCTTCAAGGACAAGATATGTTTTTTGTGAGCAGATAACTTCCAAGGACTGCACCGGTTGCTCTCAAGCTTGTGCTTTCCCATGCTAGGTTCAGACGTGGGGGAAGGGACATAACCCCGGCTCCCAACAACTGCCGACCTCTTTCTGGCTCCTCTCTCCTCTAGGACCTTGTTCCCTTGTCTCATGCCATACATTTCCCCTCCTATACATTCACTTTACTGCCACAATTCTTACCTCCAGACCAGTGGCTCAAAAAATTTCTGTCGGAGTTATCTTCTCAGCACTGTTTCTTATCCTGTTTCTAAAAGTTTCAGGGGCATTTCCAAAGGGATGTCTTGCCAGAACATCAGAAACTGAAATGAAATCTCAACTCTCAATCTAGTTAATCTTCCTCATTTCTCAGCTTCAACGAATGGCACCCATCTTTCTTCTTGCTACAAACCTTGAGCTAGCTATTTGTGAACATCTTTCTTAAGTGCATCAGGCACTAGGTGGGGCAGATGTTTCATTCTAAATGTCTCTCACACATCCAACCTCCATTTTCTCCGTCCTCGCCATCACCGCTGTGGCTGGATTGTTACAACTGCCTCTGAACCACACACCTCAGCAGGTCTCCTTCCACTGGTCAAGCCAGCTTCCATGTGTTTGCACACCCTCCCTCCTCTTGGCATTAACCTGCTCCAAAACTTTCAACAGCATGTATTGCCTACACTCCACTGCTTGGCAGTCACTTTTTCCACATCTGATTCTCCCTCCTGGCCAGATTTTCTCTTAGCACGTAACTTCTGTTCTCACCTGTCTGGCTTTGGTCAGCTTATTACTCTCATATCTATCCTCTTTCACTTCCTATAAGCCAAACCCATTAAATCTTTCAAGGCCCATCTGTTCCAGAGGGTCTTCCCCAACTACCCCAGAATTCACTCATCATTTCTCTCTTCCTCTCCTCTGAACAACCACAGCATTTAGAATCTCTGTCATCCCATCCGGTTTCGCCTCTCATTTTACATTGTCTTGGACAGTTTGATCCTATTATAGGATTGTTAGTCTTGGCTCTCCAGGTAGAGAACAATGGGCTTCTGGAGGGAAGTATCCCTATTTTTTTATTTTGTGTTTATTCTAATTATTACCAGTGCCTACCACAGTGCTGCCCTTAGTGTGCACTCAACAAAACCACTTCATTGATTTTTATCAATGCTCCCTAGGCCCCACTCATGTGGATGCAGGCAAATATATAAAGGGGAATTAAATATTTCTTTTGCTTGTTGTTTGTTCTTTCAAATCTCTTCAATTCCCTTCCCCAAGATAACTACAGCCTTCAGTAGAGAGACACAATGTCTGTGTCTCTCTGTCAGCATCTGAGGTGGTCCCTGGCCAGTGTGCAGAGGCACCAAACTCTTTGTGACTAAGCGTCATTACCAGCAGTATTCAATTTCCAGAGTCGGCTTCCTTCTCAGTTGCATCCAGGGCCAAGGAGGTTCAGGGAAAATGAGATGGTCCTGGCCCAAAGTCAATGGCATGGCACTCATAGCTGAGCTGTCCTGACAAATCAGCTGAGAATGAAAAAGCAATCTGCTAATTTTATTAATGACATTTCACCTTGAGTATTGTTTTAACTGAGAACACTTGACTTTGGAAGACAATAGAAAATCAGAGGATTTCTGCATGTCTTTATTTAGCAGTAAAACAAATTGAGGTTTATTCTCTGTTGCTCATCCGCAAACCTGTCTACCCATGGGTCATGAAACAACAGGGGGAAAAAAGTACTCTCTGCACTGAGAAGCTGGTGAGTTCCCACTGCTCTAGAGCAGAATTCTGCCCCTGGTATGCCTATCTACAAGGAAGATGGAAGCAGGGTTTAGAAGAGGGTGAAAGTGATTTCAGAAGATTTCCACTCTTTCTTACCAGGTTTTCAAGAAGCAGTACCCTGCAAATGCAGATAGGAATTGCAACAGGCTAAAATGGGAGACAGCATCACTCCTCAAATACTCCTCCAAGGGCCGCTGACGGCAGTCCCACGTTTCAGAAGCTCAGAATGAGGACAGCTCTATCACTGGGTCAGTGTCTGTCTGTCTGTCTCTTTCTCTCTCTCTCTCTCTCTCTCTCTCTCTCTCTCTCACACACACACACACACACACACACACACACACACACACACACACACAATATCTGTCAAGCCTTAGTATTTAGAAACAGGGAATAAGTCTTTTTGGGAAAAACTCGTAGACTACGAAGAGTTTCTACCTCAATCAAAAATAAATGAAATAGTAAAGTATATGAAGACTCTTCAGAGTCTTTACCATATCAGGGGCAATTTGCTTCCCTTGTGGCACAGAAAAACTCAGATTCTGGCCAAGGTTACACAGTGACCTGGTCCAGGTCCTGGTTCAGGATCTCAGTTTCTTGCTTAGAGGTCTTTGCACAGCACTATGGGACAGTGTACTAAGAAAACTGGACCACCGGTGTGTGCTCAAGCCCCAGATTTCATGGAATTTTAACTTATGACATGGGGCTGATGATGGACAGTTCTAGCTTGCTAACTCTTGTTACCAATGCACTTTACACAACAGATGTATTTCTTACCAGGTTGACTGTAAATAGAATTCTTTTAAACAAATTCTATTTTGAATGCAGTAGAGAAGCTGTTATTTGAAGGAATACTAAAGCTAAATATCACCCCTAGATTTCTTTTATAAACGCAGATATCCAGAGTTTGGATTTGCTTACTAAAGCAGGGTCTATCCTATTATTCCATTTTAGAGAAGACACTAAAACCTTAATTTTCATGTCATTTTTCTGCAGCACTTATTTACTATTTCTCCTATTAGCTGGAAAACACTGATGAAGAAACTGATTAAAAAAAAATTTTTTTTCTTCCATACAAAGGATTACTAAAATCAGCCAATCCTCAATAATTTAAACAAGGGGCAAACTGTACTCATTCTTTATCTGGTCAGATATGAAAAAAAATTGTAGACAGACTTCTATTTTCTCATTAATCCCTATTATAAAGTTGAGTTTGGCATTCCTCAAAGCAATAAATAAAAGTTAGTGTCAAGATATAATAAAATTATATTCAAGGATACAAACCTTAAGAAAAAAAGCTACAACAGAAAGTAACCAGAGTAAAAATTATATAAGAAACAACAACAAAATGAACTTGAAATAGAAAACATGGTGACACCATGTAGGATGCTGGTCCTACAAGGAGGGGAGGCAGAGGTGAGACGATGCCCGGCCCGTCATCTCATGCCACTTCAGGTCAGGACAGACAACCAGGGCAAGTGAGGTGGGTGGCTTCGTCTAGACCCCAGGAGCTTATGCAGCCCTGTACAGCCATGGGTCAGGCTTTCATGTGTGTACTACGCCCTTTGTCATCTCCATAACAGGGGAACACAAAGATCTGCATTCTAAAATAGTTCTTGGAAATTAGGCTGATTTTGAAATCTGTTTTTCCTACACCATTCTTCTCTCCACCAGCCTTTCAGCAGTGACAAAGGTGGAAATCATTTTTAAAACAATGGTCCAGTTTTATTAACATGCTTCTTACCACTGAGGCCTCCAGCAAACCACTGAGGTGACTACGATTTCCAGTTCTACTACCACCCTGCTACCTCACATCCATAAGCTGATCCTGGGGCATTTCAAGTAGCTGACTCCTCTCAGACTTAAAAAATCTAATAAAGATGGGGACAATATTATATCCACTTAGGGAGCTTGATAAACCACCATACATGGGGAAGTACTCAGCATACATTTACCAGTTAACCTGTAAGTTGTTGTGGGTTATTCAGAAGCTCTGGAAATGTCTACACAAGTACAGATTGTCTTCAGCTTTCTCCTACAGTGGTGCTTTTCGGCAAATTTTCATTTAGAATTTAATCTGAATTTTTAGATTCAGATTAGAATTTAATCTGAACGTGAAATGTTCATGTGAATCCACCTACATATTATTCTAATTTAATCTAATTAAATTATATTTACGCCTTACAGGTAAATGCCCCATAAGGCTACCTACATATAATTTCTAAAAGCAAGAGGTAATTAAGTCCAGTGGAAAGCATATTGGAGCCAAGAGAACTGGGTTCTTGACAGCCCTACACAAGTCATTCACTCATGTCTCAGTTTCTCCATCTGTAAAATGGGAAAATGCCACCAGACCTGTATGAAGTAAGAACACTATGTGCACCCTTCAATGGTCTGTACAACAGGACTTTTCTTCAAAGGAAGAAGCCATTTTGAATGATTTCTAAGATACAGGCTGCATATTTCAATACATTTTTCAAATATGCAGACTAATTTAGACATTTCCAAGGAAATACTTATTCTGCCTCTCTGCTTTCTCTCATGGCATCTGTTGTTATTAGCAGCTAAAGAAAAGTAAAATCTAATGTCATTAACAGTAGACCCAGATCCAGTGCTCACTTAATGGGAGACGGGGCAAGAGAGAGAGGCAAATAAAAAGGTAAATAAAATGAAGATGAGAGGAGCTGAGAAGGACAGAGAAAATCAGGTGAATGGATAAAAACAACAAGTCCATCTTTCATCTCTCCTGGCTCTGACTGCTGGCAGACGGTGTATTTAATCTGCTGAGAGACCAGATTTAGGCCTGCCTTTGGCATAGTCCATCCATGAATTATTAACATTTGCAGAAGCAATAGTACATCCGCTCAGAGCTATCAGAGAGGATAATGATGATGAACCAAGATGGGATGATGAATCCCCGCCCTTCCTGTTCCTCTGTCTCCCTCTCATCTTCATTCCCTTCTGGGCTCTGATTGCTTTTTTGAGCTACAGCCTCAGTATCAGAGTCAATACCTCCATGGTGAAAAAATAAACAATGACCAATCATAAGTCATAAGTTTTTAATAGATATGTTTTAACATACATTTTACTGACCAATGTCCTTGATGAAGCAAAGATTAAAAAACCAGGGTCGTTACAAATTCTTAAACACACTGCTCTGCAGGCTGAAAGTTCAGGGTTGGTCTACAGGTAGATTGAGTTTAAAAGTTGGCAGAGATGGTTAGAAAAGCAGGATTACCTACAGTGGACTTCTGTAATGACCCTGGTGGACCTCAAATGAGAGGGCTTGTTAAAACCCAAGATTCTGGGCTCCTCATAGTGCCCCTCAAAGTTCACATACAATTCTTGGCCTGTTTCTTCCCCCTGAATATTCCAAACTTGAACAAAGTCATGAAACTTCTCCATCACAATTTTCCAAATGGTTTCGCAGGGGATAATGAAATGACATAATGGTTGCTCATGAAATCTGCTTGTCTTGGCTCCCTTTTCACACGTTCAGAAGCTTTCTGTTACAGAATAAAAGAAAAGACTACATCGTTTTATAGGAATTAACCAATTCCAAACTATGGTTAATGGACTAATTCCTCACCTCTCTGGTAAAATAAATAAATTTTCACAGTCATTTCAAACTGACATTCTATAGTTTCAAGCACCTGGTCCTAACAATTCAACACTCCCAAAATGGTCGCTGCTCTGACAACTTCAAGGGGCAACGTATCAGTCAGGAAAGTTCACTATGAGACACTGTCCAAGTTTTCTGATTAAGCATGTCTTAATTTCGTAATTAAGGGTAAAGTGAATTTTTGTTCCTAAAGCCATTCAGTTCTCATTCACACTCTCAAAATCCCAAATTTAATGTTTCCTTGTCATCTAACTCTCTTAAGCCTTCACTCAAGAGGTAAGGGCTCACTCTCTATTCTACTCATGGTATGTCTAGGTTGTGAAGGAAAAGGGTACAAGTCTTTAGCAGACAAGCGTTACTTCTCCAACAACACTCTGAGCCCAGCACCCTCTGTAAGCAGGACATCATACCGGTTCTCCAGGTAGATTCTAATTTCAACTTCCTGCTAGATGAGTGGCACCAAGCCATCCTGTGCCCTTATACAGGAGTGCTTAATGGTGACCCACTACACCCCGTTAGGTCCCTGCTTGGTCTTCCCCTCAAGAGTCTGTGGTGACTCTGCACTTACTTATTAGAGTCAGTTAGTCCAAAGGATACACCCATTTGCATGACCTAAGGTGTTAATGTTCTGCTGAATGTCAACCCCTCACTTTTATGCTGTCTCCTACAACTGAATAATTCTGCTGCAGAGAAATTCTTTTCTGTATTCTGGAGCACACACAAAGTTAGGGCTTTGTCTGTGTCTATAAAAACCAAACACACATAATACCCTTAGACAGCCAAATCATATTATAAGATGCAAGATTTCAACATTCCGGCACACTGCCAGAGCTTAATGGCCAGTCAGACGCTAAGTAAGGAAATGGGTCTGCATTAAACCTACAAATAAGTCAACAATCAGTAGTTCAGGATTACAGTAAAAAATCTGATGTGCCCTTTAAATTGCTTCTAGCATCATCCTTCTAACTCAAGCTCGGCTTTAGAAGCAAAACAAAACAAAGATGATCAAGCAAGAAGTTGAACACAACCTATTTTCACAAACACAAGAAAGACCTTGGCATTTTGAAACTAAAAGCTGCTCCAGGATTGTAGAGACCCTTTGCAGTATACTTGTAGGGCAGCGAACCTGAGAAATAATAGGCTGAGCTTTAGACAGCAAATTAAACTGACAGCTCAGCAAGCAGAACACGATGGCAAAAAAGCAAGCACTTCCAGATGAACAGATCGAGCGGGTTTGGCCTTCCCGCAGAACTCATCTCCCCTTTGAAAACCCGCAGGGGTTTGTGTCAAGAGTTAGAAGCTTCTCCCTCAATCAACAGGATTTTACGACTAAGCTTATGTAAAAAAATGAGCAATGCCTACCCATCTGCTTACTGTGGGCTTCCTACTGTGGATTTTTTTCTACCTAAATGAGCGATCAATTACATTTCTACTTCATACTTCCACTACCTTTCTTTTTCAAATATATCTTGAAAAGTCAGTCCTTTACTAAAACAGTCAGTCTACAAATGAAATTTAAAACCCAGGGAGCTAAGGGCAAAGTACTGAACTCAAAGCAACAGAAAGGAGTTCAGGCCTCACATACTTAGCTTCTGTAGGCCTTACGTTCCTCATTGGTAAAAAGAAGGGTTAACAGTAATACCCACCCTAGGCGGTTATGGGATTGAAAGAGGAACCCCAGAAAGCACTCAGGACAGTGTCTGGACACAATAAATGTTCAGGAAACCTTTTCTTTCCCTCCCTGATTTGAGAGCTGGGGTTGAACAGAAGACATCAATTCAAACTGGTATTTGCTTCCCTGTTTCAGGCAGCAGCAGGGCACACTTAATGAAACTAAAGAAAGGATGGGAGGAAGGGATGGAAGGAGGGAGAGGAGAGTAAGGGAGGAAAGAAGGAAACACAGTTATTTAAACTGGCACTATGCAAAGTACAGCTGTAGGGGTACTAGTTGGAAAATACTTTGTTCCCAGTCTGCAGACCATGAAAGAGGTGGCACCTAAGGAAAGCCTTCGAGTCAGACTGAAATTAGGGCTTGGACATTTTAGAGGTAAAGAAAGGCAATAAGCAAAGGCCTAATGTATAAAACAAAAAAGAGCGGCGGGAGTTCCCCCTACAGCTGGCGGCTGCGTGGGATCCTCTGAAGGGCCCCCACCCGTAAGATGGCGAACTTCCGCCTGCTCTTCTGGGTCCTCGGTTCACGACGGCGCCACCTGAAGCCCAATCACCTCTCTCCCCGCTCCCAATCCCAGCACCTAGCCAATAGCCACCAGCCCCGTAGAAGTAACACCACAATCACCCCATGCCCCTTCCTATATAACCCAGCACCTTTCCCTAATAAAGCGGAATTCTCCGGTGAATTGCTGCTGTGTGTCGCACCTTCCTTTCATTGGTGCTGAAACCCAGGAGACGGGATATCCCAACTGGGCCCTGTCTTCCCCCCGACACAAGCAGCAGCTTGCCCTCGTCCTCTTTTTCTGGCGCTGGCTCATCACACTCACCAATTCTCTCTGGCCTTTGGGTAAGTTTCCCCCAGAGTGGGCCACTCTTCCCCAAGCTATCGCAGCGCCATTGACCGTGATCGTCCGGCAAGGCCCTGACGCTTGGGGACGAGGAGGGAACTCTCCCTGCCTCAGGCCTTCACAGCTGCGGCAGACCCTCAGGCCCCTCCTCCAACAGTTATAAATGCACTCACTGCTCCTTCCATTAGTGCCAAAACTTTTTAAGCAAAATTTCCCTGGGGTGGGCCACTCTCCCCTGAGCTATCGCAGTGCCATTGACCGTGATCGTCCGTCAAGGGCATGACGCTTGGGGACGAGGAGGGAACTCTCCCCCCTCAGGCTTTCACGACTGCGGCGGACCCTCAGGCCCCTCCTGCAACAGCCATAAACGAGGTGACTCCTTTGCGGATGAGAATGCTCCCTTTTAACCCCCCTCCTCCTTCCGTTCCATCCACCGAAAATTCCTAGTACTAGGTTCCTCATGACTCCGGCACTCTGCCTTCTTAGAGAAGTCTGGGTGATTACCCACACTTACTAAGAAATTCCGACTCATATACGAGTTTCCGCAGACCACCAAGGATCATCCGGGATGCCCTTTGTCTCCTTGCGGTCTGCTCCCAGTCCGAGGATCTCCGTTCTTCTTCCCCTGTTTGTCTCCTTCTCTGTCCTTTAGCCATGGGAGCCTCCTCATTCCTCCCTGAAAGTTCACCTCTTGAATGCCTGCTCAAGCATCTAACTACCCTCTCCCTGACACCTGATATAAAACCAAAACTTCTCCATAAATACTTCTCCCAAGATTGGCCGACATACCCCCTAGACAATAACAACCAATGGCCCGCAGGGGGAACTCTTGATCCTAACATCACTCACGATCTTTTTAACTACTGCCAGCGCCTGAAAAAATGGAAGGAGATTTCCTATATCAAAGATTTTCGCCTCCTAGCTCAAAATCCCAGCCTCTGCACCACCTGTTCCCCGCCCCACGTTCTCCTAGCCTGCAAGCTGTCTCCCCTCCACACACTCCCAGTCCCTCTTCGATTACCTTTGACCCAGCCGAGGAGCCTCCGCCATACAGGCTTCCCACGTCCGCCCCTCCCATTCCTACAACCCCTCCGCCCTCTTCTGCCGTCGCCGCCGCCTCCACCTCCTCCCTCACAGAAGCCTCCCGTCCTCTCCCTTCCCCTTCCTCTTCTTCCTCAACCACCATCTCCTCCCCTCACCCCCTCCACCTTCGTCCCCCTCGGCCTGCCCCTCCCCCACCCGGCAGATCAAGCCTGAGCCTTTCAGCCCCCCTAAGTCCCAGGAGCCTCCTTCGTCTTTGCCCCCTCAGACTCGGTCCCAAGGGCCTCCCAAAATTATCGCGTCTTTGCCCCCATCACCTGTTTCCCCCGCCCCCGGACTGAGCCCTCAGTCCCCCTCAGACTCGGTCCCGAGCGCCTCCCAAAATTATCGCCCCCCTCTGGGAAGTAGCAAGATCCGAAGGCATTGTGCGTGTTCACGTCCCTCTCAACTTAGGAGATTTAGCCCAACTTGAGAAACGCCTAGGTTCCTTTTCCACTGATCCCACGACATACATCAGGGAGTTTCAATGGACCCTCCAGTCTTAGAGTCTCACACATCATGACATTTTCATGCTCCTGGACCATACCCTCCTCCCTGAGGAGCGTAGACGAGTTTGGGACTTCGCCCAAACGCATGCTACCGAAACCCAACAGGACTGATGCCACCTATCCCCCTGGCCCCACCACTGTCCCTGAACAAGACCCACACTGATATTATAACACCGCCGTGGGTCTCCGCTCTCGAGATATCTTCGCCTGCTGCTTAATAGCAGGTCTGAAAAAGGCAGCTCGTAAAGTAGTCAATTTTCAAAAGCTCCAAGACATAATTCAAAGGAGGGAGGAAACTCCCTCCGAGTTCTTAGACAGACTCACTCAAGCCCTATTACAGTATACCAGCCTGGACCCAGAAATGCCTGACGAAAGACATGTCCTTATGACATACTTTCTACCTCAAAGCTACCCCGACATTAAAGCTAAACTCAAAAAGTTAGAACAGGGACCCGCTACCCAACAGACTGAGATCCTAACAGTGGCCTTTAAAGTCCTCCATAACCGGGAGGAGGAGAAAGAATGTCGTAAACAAAAGGCTGATCAGGCCAATTTCCAAATGTTGGCCCAGCTGATAAAACCACAACCTGGGCGCCCCTCTAAAAACAATACACCCCCAGGAGCTTGTTTCAAGTGTGGAAAAGAGGGACATTGGTCAAGGGCGTGCCCCTCCCCAGATCTCCTACCACCCCATGCCCCAGATGCCACAAAAAGGGCCACTGGGGGTCTGATTGCCCAACCACCCGAAGGGGAGGCTGGATGAACAACCCCCATCCTAAGCCCGCCGTAGTGGGGCTGGCAGAAGAAGATTGACGTGGCCCGGGGGCTTCTCGCCCGACCATTTCCATCACCAAACAGGAGCCCAGGGTTACTTTAATAGAAGACGGTCTCCCCATCTCCTTCCTCCTAGATACAAGAGCCACCTTCTCAGTCTTGCGAGAATACTGGGGCCCTACCACGCCTACCATTACTCCTATAGTTGGAGTATTAGCTAAACTGATTTTCCCATTAAACCCCCCCCCCCTTTTATGCACAATCGAAGACAATCCCATACCTTTCTCCCACTCCTTCTGGTTATGCCCCAGTGTCCCATCCCTTTACTAGGACGGGACATCCCTTCTCTCCTCCACGTTTCCATAACTATATCCACTCCCACAGCCCCCAGTACTCCCTTTCTGATGGCCCTCATAGCCGATGACCCCCCTCTACCCAATGAAAGCTCCGGTTCCGCCCTCATACACCCTGTAAATCCCAAAGTTTGGGAGCTTTCAAGCACCTCTGTGCCTCTATGTCCTCCTGCCTCTATCAAATTACGTGACCCCTCTCAGTATATGTCAGGCCCAATACCCCCTAACCACTTCAGCCCTCATAGGCCTCCAACCCATCATTCAAGATCTCTTGAACAAAAATTACCTCAGACCCACTCACTCCCTGTTTAATACCCCCATATTAGCTGTTAAAAAAACCAATGGATTTTTCCGCCTTGTCCAAGACCTTCGCCTCATCAACATGGCCGTTGTCCCTATCCATCCCTTAGTTCCAAATCCATACACCCTTTTATCGCAGATCCCTGCCTAGCATCCCACTTCTCAGTCCTAGATCTCAAGGACACATTTTTTTCTATCCCTCTGGACCCCTCCTCCCAAGATTTTTTCGCCTTCACCTGGAGGGACCCATGCACAAGACATTCTGAACAACTCACTTGGACAGTTTTGACACAAGGCTTCAGAGATAGTCTCCATATTTTTGGACAGGTCCTAGCTCAGGACCTCAAACAGTTTCATCATGATCACTCCGAGTACATAACCTACAAATTGGGTACTTAATACTTAATAAAAAAGCATATTGTTTCTGGTTGAAAAATGTCTCCGCAGAAATCTCTCAAACCCCTTCAGACTGTTAATCAGCGTGGAAAGAGTAACTGGTACTGAGCTCAGGACTCAGACATGGGCGGCCAGCCTCACTCCCCACAGGCCTGAAAGAGAACGCTGAGGATGAGCGTGGATATTTGGTTGAGGTTTGCAGTTGCTGGAATGACCAGCAACAGACGCCGTATCCCAATACAGCCGATCCTTGAACAGCACCGGTTAGAACTGCACAGGTCCACTTACACGCATATTTTTTTTCAATACAAATACTGGAAAAATCTGTGGAGACTTACAATTTGAAAAACATTTCTACAGCCTACTTTATCCTAAGGGTACAGTGTATATAACACATATAACATACAAAATAACGTGATTTATTGACTATTTTATGTTACCAGGAAGGCTTTCAGGCAACAGTAAGCTATTGGAAGCTGTTTCTGGTGAGTCAAATGTTACATGCAGATTTTTTACTTGGGGGGGGACCCCTAATCACTGCATTATTCAAAAATCAACTGTACTCCACACAGCTGTGAAATAAAGGTAGATTTGAAGATGTCTCATTAACTAGAGTTAATTTACAGTTTTAAATTTTCTGGCACTATAAGTGTAGTGGGTTGAGGTGTGCCCACTCCCCACCCAAAAATAAGATGTACCTAAGCCCTATTCCCAATAACTGTGAATGTGACATTGTTTGGAAATGGGGTCTTTGCAGATGTAATTAAATTAAGGATCTCAGGTTGAGCTCATCCTAGATTTAGGGTGGGCCCTAAATCCAAAGACTGGTATCCTTACAAAAAAAAAGAGGGAGATTTGACACACCTGAGGAAAACCTGTGAAGATGGAGGCAGATAGGAGTAATAATGCCACAAATCAAGGACTGTCAGGAGACACCAGAAGCTGGAAAAGGAAGGATTCTCCCTTAGAACCTTTGGAGGGAGCATGGAGTTGCCAACACCTTGATTTCAAAGTGCTGGCCTCCAGGAACCATGAGAGAATAAATGTCTAATGTTTTAAGGCCACTAAGTTTGTGAAAACTTGTCATGGCAGCCCTATAAATCTACTGCAGTAAGCTTAACTATATATCATATTTTGGTCTAATGCCATTGGTCTAATGGTGAGAAACTGTAGCTCCCATTTGTATGGCCAACTAAGGCTATTTTCTGCACAACCTTCTTGAGATATACAGGTGATCTGGTGAAAAAGTCCAGAAAATAACTGAACTGTATAAATTAGTACTTTATTATTATATAATACACATCATCCATGGTACATTAGTACTGTTAAGATCACATTAAAGATGTGCAATGGGCCCTCAATACTTTTTTTCCGAAGACAGAAGCAAGCAGATCTCTGTGAACCTGTACTTGCAAGCACCGTGAAGTCACACAGAATATGTCCTGTTAATAGTTACTGCCCTTCACCTCTTACACAAACGTGTACGCCTTGTTTATTACCATTTCTAAAAAATCAAATCAATAATCATTTTTAGAAATTCTACTAGCCCAGCTATACATATATTGCAGTGGGTTTTCAAAATATGTTACTATGCTCACCAGGGCAATCTTTTAAAAACGCATTCTCAATGCATGCCACTATTACTCATTATGACAAACAACAAAAAACCTGTATTCATTTCAAGCTCCATTAGAAACAAATACAGTGGTTCACCAAACAGAAAGGGACTATAGGTATATATACATATGTATCTATACATGGGAAATGCCTTTTCAAGAGTGTAACTAATGCAAATGATGGATAGTACAAAGTCTCAGCTTCTCTGTCAAAGTATCCTTCAACATTTCCTTTTATGAATTTATAAACTGATATAATAAATTCACTGGTTGACACCCAGCACATGGAATTAGACTGCATTCTCATCTCTAAATCTGCACTGGTAGGAAAACAAAAGTTCATACACAAAAATCCATTAGATTTATGGCATATGAATTATACCTCAATAAAGCTGTTACATTAGAAAATGTCCATTAAAATGTGTATCTGGCTCTTCTAAAAACAAAAAATTGATAATGTCCAAGTTAACTCTTTTTGGAAAACCAACACACTATGAGAATTAAAAGGAGGACCACTCCACATTAAAGGTGAAAGCTGGCCTAGCTCTTACATTTGACTACTCAACAAGAAGTCAGGAATTGACATGCAACACATGTATACAGAAAGTTTAAGCATGGGTCAGCTGGCCCTGCAATACAATTTAAAACTTCCAATTCCTATCAGAAAAACAAGGAGACTCATCTCAGATCAAGCCAAAACTTCAACCCTTTAAAAACAAATCTTTCTCCCTTAAGCCTTTGCTGGCAAGAAGATGAAATCAAAAGAGAACTTATTTTGAAAATAGTTCATCTTAAATCTGTACTTCAGGTCTAGATGACCAATTCCCAGTAAACCAACCATTATCTTGGATTGACCATTTTGCATTTTTGAAGCTACACTGGAAAAACTCAATCAAGAGATAAAATTTTGAAATGGAAATATCCTTCCTCTCAAAGTCAAAGATTTCCCAGGGGTACAGGACCAGACCTCCTTCCTAGCCATGCTCATTCTAAACTGAGAAACTCTCTTCGATATGACCAACCATGCATTGCTGAAACCATCTATGGAAGGTGTTGAAGGAGAGTGTCAGGCATTAAGTAGATCAGAATAAATGATCATTATGACTCAATACATTTATAAACAAACCTGTCATTAACATCTCAAAGAGAAAAATGGAGTACCTCATCAACAGGAACTCAACAAAGTGCATCACTAAACGTGCTAAGTATTACAAATACGTATTCCAAATATGTGAAAGAAAAATTTTAAACCCATTAGCTTTAAAACAAACAACTTCTTTGCTATTTTAAACATTAAAAACAAACAACCTTTGGCCCGGTCTCATTTCTTTCCATACTATTAGGAGTACTCCCCCAAAATATATGGTAATTATTCAAATTATTTGAGCTCTTTCCCATTCATCCACCTCATCCCTGTTACAAGTATTTGTTTACAGAACATTAAGTGGTTAAAATAGAAAGGGGGAAGGGGACAGCACAGCAGTTAGGTATACAAGGTAAGTATACGTGGTACTTTAAGATAACATGGAAATGAGGAGGCATCTATAAGGTGACAGGCAAACATGATTTAGCACATAAAACTAGAAAAAAAACTGGATTTCCATACTCTGGGAACATATCAATAACAGAAAAAATTATGAATAACTATAGTTACTCAACTCTCAACTCAAAGTATATAGGGCTTTAGGTTTCTGAACTAGAATAAATGTAGTACAATTACAGCCATTAGATGGATTAAAACAGTTCTTGGGAAAGCTAAGGGGTAAAGAGTTTTAACTCAAATTGAACCCAAATAATAACATCAATACCTGCTTATACCAAGATTTACCTTTGCAGGACCTGTGTCCTGTATTTCAAAGACAAATTAATCATAAGAACGCCACCCCACTGTCTGTTCATTCTAACACAAATGCAGTGTTCTAACTACTCAAAATTAAATGCATGTTTTTTCCTTAACAATGCACGCATGCCTAAACGCCCACACATGTACAAACGACCCCCTCCCAATCAGTTTCTGACTAGATTAAACTAGCAATCAATTGTGCCAGCGGCATGTTAGGTTAAATGAGAATGCAGTGCTCTATTAGACTACTTCCTGGTGCCACTAATGCAGCCAAATACTTCCTAGAAATTGAAGAACAGGTTTCAGTAAATAGCACTCTAAGTTTTCCCCAGCTCTTTGCCAACTAGTACAAGCAAGATGCAGAAATGTGGAAAACAAATAGTACAATTATTTGAGAACTAGCAAAGAAAGCAAGAGGAACTTACAACTAATGTCTCTGTTCCTTGGATTAAGCCCAAAGAAGGAAGAGAAATCTGTTCTCATAATTACAATAATCTAAAAGTGCACGTTGGAATTGCTTTCTTAAATTCAGTCTCACACAGCACTCTGAAAATAACCCAAAATAACTATACCTCCAAAGCTGAGCCTCCCCTTCTCTTAATATCTGAGGAAGAAGAGAATTAAACTAAATCTGAAATTCCTAAATCTGCTGGTCAACAAAGGGCCAGGGCCTTCAACCTGGGTTGCACGCTCAACGTGCTACCAGTCCTGGAGCCTGGCAGCCCCTGCCTGAATGTCTGTGTGCTTCACAGGCTCAAGAGGCTCAAAGGTAGTGGCCGCGCTGAGACTCTCCAATCGCTGGGAGATGTGGGATATGTCAAGTCCCCGAGACCCAAGGAGAACTGACCTATATGAGGGTACAGGGCAGAGAGAAAAAAGTAGGATTAGCACTTGGCATTGAGTTAATAAACCCTCATCATTTCCTGTCTGGGAGCTGGTTTCCGCTCACAGGGGCCACCCTACTGGGCCTCGTTTACCATACCACTTATCTCCCAATGCCTTAGTGGTTTGCACCTGAAAAATGGGATCTTAAAGTCAGAATTCATTCCCACTCTGTGAAGTCATTCAGGACCCTCACTTTGCCTTAGAGCACTTGTAACGTCCCTCCCAGAGTCACTTTGAAATGTGATGAGCTTCTCCTCACATTCCTACCAGCTATACATCCAGAGCCCCAAGGGGAAAGCCTACCATTGAGCAGAACACCTTTCCACTGCCTGTGTCATCTATAGGCCCCATAACCTCTTGGTTTTTTGAAGTCTTACTTGTAAAATCACAAAGGCTCTATGAATTAACATTTGGGGTAGGCGAACGTTAAGAAGAATGTGTCTTTGCTTTTATTTTTCCTACCTGAAGTGCCTTCCCTCTCCTCTCCATAGGTCCCAAGTCCCCTTGCCCTTTAGGTGCACTGCCAAGGAGCCTTCCCTGATTCCCTAGTCCACACAAATCTCTGTCTTTCCAACTGTGGGATCCTTAGGCTCAGTGCCAAACACCCTGGCTGTCTCTGAGGTTAATCTTGCCCTTCAAGACAATCTCAGAATGTGGGCCTCTTGTCCTCCTGTGCCAGCCCACAGGTACATTCCATGGGAAATGGCTACTTGACTAAGGCATGGATACGGAGGGCTAGATGGAAGGGCCAGTTAGGATGCCCCTCTGCCTCCACCCTGCTCTCTTCCACAAGAGAGCCTGCACCTGCACCTGAAGTGAGGTTCCGTACGTGACCTCACTGGGTATCGATGACCTCACAGGCCTCACTGTTGCCGTGGCAGCGTGACTACACAAACCCAGTGTTCTTGGAGAAGCACTCCTACCAGTTTGAGACCAGATAGCAGTCTGGCTGCCTGAGAATGTCTCACCAGATCTAAGTGCAGTGTAACATTCTCTGTGCCCTGGGAGGGCTGCACAGCAGGTAGGCCTAGGCGGGGCATCTGTACAAGAGTCACTGGTGGGCACACAGCCTCACCTGGCTGCCACCTGGCTTCTCCTTTCGGGCTGGCCCGCAATACGTCAGAACTTTCCCCAGCTGCTAACTAATACCTGTGTTCCTGCTCACTGCTGAGGGCAAGTGAAGTGTCATCCCTGGGCAAGCGTTGAGAAATTTCCTCATCTTTATAAATGTAGCCTTCCCTCCACCTTCAGGCTACAAATGCTTCCTTCCGGACCCTTGAGGAAATGGCAAGTGAATGATCCTGAAGTAGGAATGAGGCTGGCCTGTTCTAGGACCAGCAGAAAAGCCAGTGTGGTGATTGGCCTCTTAGCAAAAGTCAAGAGCATTTTTGTGTAAACGGAGCAGTTTGAGGAAGAGCTGTTGAGGGACACTCATAACCTCACCTTCCAACCTGGGCCCCTTCACCATGCTGTCCACATGGGAGCCCTCAGACACATCCCAGACTGAGCCTCTGAGTAGGGGGAAAAAGGGTGTCATACCGATGGGAAGAGCAGAAGAGCCAAGGGGAGTGATAAAGGGAAACTGAGACCTAACGGCTGAGGAAAAGACGTCCCAGAGGTTGCGCTGATGTGGGCCTAGACTAGGTACCCACATTCTGGCCTGAGCCTCCTGGTCACTCTGCTTTGGGATTTGCCTTTTTCAAATCTACATGGAAGTATCAGAGGGCTAGAGCTCAGCGTGGTTGAAAAAGGCAACACAGATGGGGCTCAAAGGGAGAGGGGTTCTTAACTGATTCGTGTAAGATTATTTTTTCCAAAACTGGAAAGGTATTTCCACTAAAACTGCCTCAGAAGTGACAGACTTTAACAAATGTTTCCTCTGTTGTGGACGGGAGAGATGGAGGGGATCCTGATTGCATTGCAATCATTTTCAGGTTGAGTTTCCTCTGGGAATGGGGAACAGATTTCCTGCTCTCCTGCTGCCACAGGCTCCACGGAATTGCTCTTGCAGCCAACATCGCTTCCCTAGGGGATTCATAGAGGTGATGGGCCAAGTCTGGGTTTTAGATGCCAAGCAGATCGAATGGCTTCAGCCAGAAACTGAAAGAGACATGACAGAGGGAAGGTTCTGGCAGGACATTGTGTGCAGGAAGAGCAACGGATCAGTTCTGGTTTTCTTTGCAGCAGCAGCAGCGGCCTCCCCTTCGGCTTACTACCAGCTCATCAACGAAGGGCATGTTGAAGCCCACTTCCACTGGAACGGACAGACCATCCCCCTCACTGGTGGCTACCAAGCCTATGTGACGGCACCCATGCCCACCCCAGCAAAGGTGGAAGAGAAGCCACTCCCCAGGCGGGCTCCCAAGAGGCGTCATAGTTCTCGACACTCCGACGAAAAACAGGGTTGCCCCCCGCCCAAAATTAGGCGGCTGGAATCCAGTGCCAAGCGCTGACCACACAGAAGCCTGCTCGCAGAGCCATGTCTAAAAGAAGGGCACGCCGTTAAGAGCCGACGTGCAGTGGTCTCACTTCCCAACCCCACCACCACCTCCCACCCCATATTAACTCTAATTTTGTTAGAATAGTGACTTTAATAAATTTCTCATTATTGTAATAATTTATTGGCTGCAGTACTGTATTTATTAGTCACCTACCATTAAGAAAAAGTGCCAGCTTTTCCTAGCACCAGTGTGCTGTGTTGTCTCAGTGCCCGGGGAGCTTCTGCCAGGCGCACCCACACGATGTGTGGCCCTGTGTCTTGCCCCAGTCCAGTCCTGGGGCCACCTGGCAGTGGGGACATGTCCTGCTGCCTTTCTTCCACCTTCTCCAGGGCTCCTTCCCACCTCTGACTCGCAGGGGGTGTGGCACAGACCCCCCCACCACAGAGCTCTTTCTGAATGGGCGGGTGAGATGTGGGGCTGTGTCTGGCAGCTGAGGGAGGGTGGCTGTGGCAGGGGGCTGGCTCTGAATTGCCGCTGAAGGCTAGAGCAGTGCTGATGGGACGCCACAGCCAAGCCTTTCCCCTCTGGGACAGGGAAGCTTCTAGAGGGCCCCCGGGGTGGCAGTAGAGGAGGATATGTCACAGGTTGGATCAACCAGCATTGCACACACTATGACAGTCCCAGAGAGGGAAGAGCACGGGTTTGGCTCCCAGGGCTACACAGGTCCCCAAACCCAGCCAGATTTCAGGAGGATGGGTGCTGTCCCCTCCATTCTTCACCGCTACTGTCAGCCTAGGGCCCAGGACAGGGAGGGCCTTTCGGCTTATTCTGAGAACAACCTGTCTCCTTGCCGATGCTAAAGCTGCCTGTGACTCTGCAAGGCTCCTACCCAATTCTGGGGTGCATGGAGAGAGTGGAGGGTAGAGGCTCTCAGGTCCCACAGACGTCAGACAGTCTCTAGTGGACAGGTGGGCTGAAGCAGCCTCAGGCCGGACCACCTGCAGCTTTGGGCAAGTGAATCCCCTGAGCCTCATTTTCCTCCGCAGAGCATGGCTGTGGGGACGAAGGTGGAGAACAGAGCCTGGGGCCAGGTCCACACACCCGTGGCTATTGCCCTCTTTAGCATCATTCAGAGAAGGGAAACCAAGGAAGGGGAAACTGGCCGTGGAGGAGATGGCTCCTGCAGGGCGGAATGAGGCCAGGAGGGCGCAAGGCAGGCCTGAAAGGTCCAGCCCAGAGCGGTCACTGCTGACCTCGAGATGAAGCCCCCGGGAACAGTTCAGGTCTTTAGTAAGTTCTGGTGACCAGTGGGACTCAGCGGCCACAAACTCCAGCAGACCCTCCCAGGGGCAGGCACAACCCCAAAGACCTTGTCCCCGTTTGGGACGTGACCTCCGGAGGGGCCAGTCTCACTGCTGTGTGGTGTGGAGCCCTGGATGCCCCCAGAGAAAGTCGGTCTGAACTTGGGAAATGTGTGTTTCCCAGGGTCTCCAGAGGGATCAGGTTTGAGTTCAAACAATAACACGATGGATGACAAATGGTCAGCAGTGCAGTGTCCCCATGAGGTACCAAGGCTTAAGGGGCACAAAACAAGAGGGGCAAGGAAAGTGGATGTTCCAGGTGGGCTCTAAGGGAGACCAGCTCGGCAGAGAAGGCCCAAGCCAGGCATCCCCCCCACCAGTATGGGCACCCTTGTGGGCACTCCCAGGCACATGTCCCCCTCCTCAGTGCCCTGTCTTGGCCCTCTTTGGACAGGAAGCTCCTTGATGGGGTCCACGCTGGTGCTATGTCCAGTCTGTGAGTGGCCACCAAACTGATGGCTTCTCTAGACTCACCACTAGTGTCTTGGGGCCCAGGCAGAGCGGGGTTGAAGAGGAGCCCCTGCCCTGAGGACCTCAGCCCTTTGCCCCAGGGTTGTGCCCACCCCCACCTACCCCTGGCTCCTCACATTGGTTAATCTGGCTGCAGAACCTTGCCAGTACCGAAGCCCCAGCCAGCCCCTGTGGCTCACACCTTCCACTTGGAGAAAGTGGCAGGGGCTGCTGGGAGGGGCAGAGGTCCCACACACTCAAAAAAGATTACCACACTGGCCAGATCCTAGTGGCACTGGGAAAATGGGGCATCTTCTTTCGATGGGCTTTTAGACAACTCTGTGTTGGCCTATATTTCATAGTAATTGCAAGCTATCTACCAGGCAGAGCCATGGGGTTTAGACTGCAGCTGGTTGGAAAACCCTCTCCAGCACCACAAGTATCCCCACTGGGCCCCAGCCACAATCAAGGGGACAGGCCAAGGGATGGCAGTAGCAGTGGCACCCCAATTGGTACTGCACATGCCCCTGAAACTTCCCACCCAGGGGACACCATTGCCCCCACATCCTGGCCACTCACCCATGAACCGGGAACGCTTAGAGACACTCCCAGCCCTGCCCACCGGCTTCCTGTCCGAGGAAGCCCCCCAGAAAGGAGCGCAGTTCCAGCTGGACACCCAGCACACCCTGGGGCACAAACAACTTCTCGGTATTTCAAACATTAAAAACAAACAACCTTTGGCCCGGTGTCATTTCTTTCCGTATTATTAGGAGTGCTCCCCCAAATATATGGTATTTATTCAAATTATTTGAGCTCTATCCCATTCATCCACCTCATCCCTGTTACAAGTATTTGTTTACAGAGCATCAAGAGGTTAAAATAGAAAGGGGGAAGGGGACAGCACAGCAGTTAGGTATACAAGGTGAGTATATGTGGCACTTTAAGATAACATGGAAATGAGGAGGCATCTATAAGGGGACAGGCAAACATGATTTAGCACATAAAACTAGAAAAAAAACTTGATTTCCATACTCTGGGAACATATCGATAACAGAAAAAATTATGAATAGCTATAGTTACTCAACTCTCAACTCAAAGTATATAGGGCTTTAGGTTTCTGAACTAGAATAAATGTAGTACAATTATAGCCATTAGATGGATTAAAACAGTTCTTGGGAAAGCTAAGGGGTAAAGAGTTTTAACTCAAATTGAACCCAAATAATAACACAATCAATACCTGCTTATACCAAGATTTACCTTTGCAGGACCTGTGTCCTGTATTTCAAAGACAAATTAATCGTAAGAACGCCACCCCACTGTCTGTTCATTCTAACACAAATGCAGTGTTCTAACTACTCAAAATTAAATGCATGTTTTTTCCTTAACAATGCACGCATGCCTAAATGCCCACACATGCACAAACGACCCCCCCCCCCAATCAGTTTCCGACTAGATTAAACTAGCAATCAATTGTGCCAGCGGCATGTTAGGTTAAATGAGAATGCAGTGCTCTATTAGACTACTTCCTGGTGCCACTAACGCAGCCAAATACTTCCTAGAAATTGAAGAACAGGTTTCAGTAAATAGCACTCTAAGTTTTCCCCAGCTCTTTGCCAGCTAGTACAAGCAAGATGCAGAAATGTGGAAAACAAATAGTACAATTATTTGAGAACTAGCAAAGAAAGCAAGAGGAACTTATAACTAATGTCTCTGTTCCTTGGATTAAGCCCAAAGAAGGAAGAGAAATCTGTTCTCATAATTACAATAATCTGAAAGTGCACGTTGGAATTGCTTTCTTAAAATTCAGTCTCACACAGCACTCTGAAAATAACCCAAAATAACTATACCTCCAAAGCTGAGCCTCCCCATCTCTTAATATCTGAGGAAGAAGAGAAGTAAATAAAATCTGAAATTCCTAAATCTGCTGGTCAACAAAGGGCCAGGGCCTTCAGCATGGGTTGCACGTCAACGCGCTACCAGTCCTGGAGCCTGGCAGCCCCTACCTGAATGTCTGTGTGCTTCACAGGCTCAAGAGGCTCAAAGGTAGTGGCCGCACTGAGACTCTCCAATCGCTGGGAGATGTGGGATATGTCAAGTCCCCGAGACCCAAGGAGAACGGACCTATACAAGGATACAGGGCAGAGAAAAAAAAGTAGGATTAGGACATCTAATGATTCATAAAACACTAGAGAGTAATATTCATTCAAATCTTCTTATATCCTGCAACCAGATGCTTTGTTTTATATCTTTCCATAAAGATTTACTTCCTAAAATTGCAGACACAACATCGCATTTCATAGTAAGAGAGTTCTTATCATGCCTGAATTAGAGTAAGGGACTTGTCTAGAATAAAGTGGTAGTGTATCAATAAAATGATAGCTCAGACTTCTCCAAGCATTTTACAGAAAAGAAAATAATGAGGTAGATGTTATTCTCAATCCCTAACTAGGATGCAAAGAAGTTACCCAATTTATCCAAAGACCAGAGCCAGTAGTCATCAAGCTCCAGGACATAAACTCTTAGGAAACATCATCCTATAATTACAGCCTCTGAAAACACATACAGTGAACCACATAATTTTAGAAGTTTCATGAATAAACTAGTCCAAACTTTATTCATTCGTTGAGGCAACTAAAAGGCCAGGAAAATCAGCGACTGCAAATGGAGGTCAAACCAGAATCCAAGGCAGTTCTCCGTGGTTTCTCTCCAAAAGCCAAAAAGCATTTGCAGTACATCTCAAGTCCCCCCTTAAGAGGGGTAATGCAGGAGGCTGTCACCTGACTAATAAATGCTTTTGAAGAGAGATGGGACTAATACAGCTGGCTTTATTTCTACTTACCCAGGACAATGTAAAAATGGAAGAATTAAAAGAAAAAATCACAGATTTTCATTTATATCTAGAATACTCTCTGGAAGAAAGAAATTTAGGGAATTAGATTAAATGTTTAGACTGTTGCTTTCGGATTAGGATTTAGTACCCTCAAATCCCACTGACAGTTTGTGTTCATTCTCAGGAACGTAGAAGAAGCTCGACCCTTTGGCAGCACAAGTAACTCTAACACCTATTGGTGGGACAGCTAAGATTTCCAATCCTGAACTAACAGACTTAATGGAGAAGAGAAAGGCCTTTTCATGTTTATTTCTGTTCTACTAAATACTACTGAAGTAGATGGTGTGCACCCAGAGGGCTGCCCACTGTAGGTCTTTGTTTCTTCTGTGTAGACAGGTCAACTAGGATGGCATCCCTGGGGCTTCCCCTCCAGGCTACCATGTCAGATATCTTGCTTCTCTCTTCTAATAACCTTTAACAGCTAAGCTTCTAACACAGTGGTTCCCAGCCCTGGTTGCACATCAGAATCACCAAGGCAACTTTATTCCCAAAGATTTTTTAAATTAAAAAAAAAAAACAAAAACCTTTAGTTCCACCATTGTGGAAAGCAATATGAAGGTTCCTCAAAAAACTAAAAATAGAAATAACATTTGACCCCGGAATCCCACTCCTTGGAATTTACACAAAGGATACAACTTCTCAGTTTCAAAAAGACATATGTAACCCCATGTTTATCACAGCACTATTTACAATAGCCAAGGTAGGGAAGCAACCTAAGTGTCCATCAGTTGATGAATGGATAAAGAAAATACACAATGGAATACTATTCAGCCATAAGAAAGAAACAAACCTACCATTTACAACAACATGGATGGAGCTGGAGGACATTATGCTCAGTGAAATAAGCCAGGCAGACAAAGACAAGTGACAAATGATTTCCCTCATTTGTGGAGTATAACAACGAAGCAAAACTGAAGGAACAAAATAGCAGCAGACTGAGAGACTCCAAGAAGGAACTAGTGGTTACCAAAGGGGAGGGGTGTGGGAGGGCGGGTGAGGAGGGAGGGAGAAGGGGATTTAGGGGTATTATGTTTAGTACACATGATGTGGAGATCACAGGGAGAAGTGTAGCACAGAGAAGGCACACAGTGGATCTGTGGCATCTTACTACACTGATGGACAGTCATTGCATTGCAGTACGGGTGGGGACTTGATAATACGGGTAAATGTAGTAACCACACTGTTTTTTCATGTGAAACCTTCATAAGAGTGTATATCAATAATACCTTAATAAAAATAAAAAATAAAAAATAAACCTTTGCTGAGATATAACTCGCATGCCATATAATTCACCTATCGAAAGCATACAATTCAGTGGCTTTTAGTATATTCACGGGGTTGTACAACCATCACCACAATCAATTTTGGAACATTTTCATCACCCTCCAAAATAAACCCACTACCATCAGCAGTCACTCCCCCTATCTTCCCAGACCCAAGCAACCAGTCAGCAATCTATTTCCTCTCTCTATTGATTTGCCTATTTTACACATTTCATATAAATGGGATCATTCAATAGGTAGTCTTTTGTGACTGGCTTCTTTCACTTAGCAGAATGTTTTCAAGGTTCATCATATTGCAGCAGGTATAAGGTACTTCATTTCTTTTTATTATGGAATAGTATTCCATCACAGAGATATGCCTCATTTCCTATTTATGAATGTATCCATTCATCAGTGGATGGGTATTTGCAATGTTTCCACTTTTTGGCTATTATGAAAAATGCTGCCATTCATGTAAAGGTTTTTGTGTGAACATGTTTTCATTTCTCTTGGGTATATACCTAGGAGTAGAACTGCTAGATCATATGGGAACTCCGTTTAGCCTTTTGCAGAACTGCCAGACTGTTTTCCAAAGCAGCTATACCATTTTACCCTCCCACAAGCAATGTCAAGCGTTCCAAATTTTTCCATAGCCTAGCCAACACCTTCATTACCTTTTTGATTACAGCCATCTTAGTGAAAACCCCTCTTTAACCATTATGGAGGGAAAAAAAAACCTCTTAATACAAAATTAAAATAGTAAACTTGTACCCATCAGCCAGCTTCAACAACTGTCAAGTTGTAGCCAATGCTGTTTCATTAACATAGCTACTCACTTTCTCTTTTCCAACACCCAAATTATTTCAAAGCCGATCCAAGATATTCCCCCCAATTATTTCATCATTTAAAAATTTGTGTTTGCTTGAATGGGATACAAATAAGGGCTCTACTTGTGAATGACTGACAGGCCTCCCAAATCTCTTTTAATCTACAGGTTTCCCTTTCATCACTTCATCTTTCTTTTTTTTCTCTCTTACAATTTCTTTGTTGGAGACTCTGGAATATGTGCCCTACAGACTAATCAAACCACTGCTACTCAAACTTGAAATGTGCATGTGAATTACCTGGGAAGCTTGTTAAAATGCAGATTCTGATTCATGTATCAGTATTTCACTTCTCTTCATTATTGAATAGCATTCCATTATATGGATATGTCACACTTTGTATTTATGAATGTATCTGGGATGGGGCTGAAGATTCTCCATTTCTAAAAGCTCCTACATTGATTTTTATATTGTTGATCCATATAGCCTACACTCAAAGTAGCAAAAATGGAGATTCCCACAGGTTTTACTGATTGCATCCTCATGTCACTTAACATATTCCTCTGGCCTCTGTGTTTCCTATAAACTGAAAATGAGCTCTAAAGTTTTGATAGGATTCTTGTGGCATTATTTTTTTATTCGATCATTTCAGGCTTTCATCAAAAGCTATGTTAACAACTGGTAATCTCTTTCTAGAACTTAGCAGAAACTGATTTGTTATTTAGATTCATTAATTCCTCAGAGGTTGGAAAATGGTGGTATATTGTATCTTTATTAACTGGAGTATTTCCTCTCAGAAATTCTGACTGAGGAAGCTCTATGGTAGATCCCTTTGCCTCCTGACTGACTCCATTTGCTTCCCCCTGGGGTCCTGCAGGGCATGCCCTGCCCGTTCCTAGAGAACATGACAGTCACCCCCATGTCTATAAGTCTGACCATACCCAATTAAAGCAAAGCCCAGGTACTTTTAAAACACTTTCTTCTTTTTATCAGCAGGTATGTAAACACATTTGTATCACCTGCTTTTACAGTTTTATTGAGATATGATTCACATACTATATAATCACTCATTTAAAGTGTGTAATTCAGTGGTTTTCAGTATAGAGTTGTGTAACCATCACTCTATAACTGACTTTAGAACATTTTCTTCACCCCAAAAAGAAACTGCTACCCACCAGCAGTCACTCCCCATGTCCCCCAATCTACCCATTCCCTAGGCAACCACTAATCTACTTTCTAACTTGTAGACTTGCCTATTCTGGACATTGCACATAATAGAACTCTACAATGTGTTGTCTTCTGTGACTGGCTTCTTTCACTTAGCATGTTTTTCAAGGTTCATCCATGTTGGAGCAGGTAGTTCATTCTTTCTTGATGCAAACAGTATTTTATTACATGGATATGCTATATTTTATTTATCAATTCACCAACTGATGGACACGTGCTGGTTTCCACATTTTGGCTATTATGAATAATGCTGCCAAGAAGACTCATGAACTAGTTTTTGTGTGGACAACTATTTTCCTTTCTCTTGGGTATATACTTAGGAGTGGAAGGGCTCAGTTGCATGGTAACTCGATATTTAACTTTCTAAGGAACTGCCAGACTGGTCTCCAAAGGGGCTGCACCACTTTACATCATACCCACAGTATATGAGAATTTCAACTTTCCCACATCCTTGCTAACATTTGTCGTCGTCTTTTTGATTATAGCTATCCTAGTGTGTATGAAGCGTGTGAAGTACATTCTTGTTTTTGATTCACATTTCTCTGATACCTAGTGATGTTGAGCATCTTTTCATTTGCTTATTGGACACATATATTATCTTTTGGAGAAATGTCTATTCAGATCTTTTGCTCATCTTTAAATATGCGTTGTCTTTTTTACTGAGTTGTAAGAGGTTTTTTTTTTTTAACATATTTTGGATACAAATCCTTCACAGATACTGCCTTTTTAACAATTTGAAGGTTTGTGGCAACTGCATGAAGAATGCCTACAGGCACCATTTTTCCAAAAGCATTTGCTGACTTCATGCCTCTATCACAGTTTGGTAAGTCTTATAATATTTCAAACTTTTTCATTGTTATATTTGTTATAGTGATCTGTGATCAATTTGCTGAAAGCTCAGATGATGGTTAACATTATTTAGTAATGAGGTTCTTTTAAATTAATGCATGCACCTCTTTTTAGACATAATGTTATTGCACACTTAAACTATAGTATAGTGTTAACTTTATATACACTGGAAAACCAAAAAATTCATTCACCTCGCTTTACTGCAATACTTGCTTTACTGCAGTGGTCGGGAACTGATTATCTCTGAGGTATGTCTGTATATAATCTGCAAATATTTTCTCTCATTCCATGGGTAATTTTCTCAGTTTCTGGAGAGTGTCCTTTGAAGCGCAGAAGGTTTTAATTCTGATGAAGTTCAATTTATCTATTTTTATTCTGTCACTTGGGTTTTTAGTTTCATACCTGACAAGGCTTAGCCTAACCTAAGGTCAGGAAGATTTATACCTGTTTTCTTTTAAGAGTTTCAATTTTCTAGCTCTTACAATTAGGTCTGTATTCCATCTGGAGTTAAGGTGTCCAAATTCATTCTCCTGCATGTAGATAATCCAGTTGTCTCAGCATCATTTTCAGTTGACAATGGGTTTATTTCTGGGCTCCTAATTCTATTCAAATGATCTATATGATTATGCTTATACCAGTATCATATAATTTTGATTACTATAGCTCTGTATTAAGTTTGAAATCAGAAGTATGAGTCTTTCAAACTTCTACATTTTAAAGATTGTTTGGCCATTCTAGGTCCCTTGCATGTTGATACAGACTTTAGGATCAACTTGTCAACTTCTGTAAAAAGCAGCTGGGATTAATGACATTGACTCTGTAGACTCATCTGGGGAGCACTGACATCTTGATAATATTAAGTCTTCTGATCATGAATATTAGATGTCTTCCACCTGCTTTCTTAAATAATGAGTACTATGCACTTTTCTCCACCTTGCATTTTTTATTTTACTTAATGGTATATCCTAGAGTCACTTCATGGTAGTATATATTCTCATTCCTTTGTACTACTGAAAAGTATTTCACTATGTAGAAGTACCATATCTAGCCAACCAGTCCCATAGTGATGACATTTGAGCTGTTTCCAATTTTTGCTTTTACAAGTAATGCTGCAAAGAATATCCTTGCACAAACATCTTTTTGTACTTTTGCCAGTGTATCTTTGGGATAGATCCACAGAATTAGGATTGCTGGGTCAAGGGAAAATTTGCTAGATATTGCCAAATTCTGTCCCACAGGCACTACATCTCCACCAGTGATATGGGAGAATGTACTCAGTGTCCAGGTGATTTTAAGGTATGCCAGGCTGAGAACCTCAGAATTTAAAATTTGGGTATTAGAATTATTAGAAGAGAAAGGTCATCAAGGTGGGTACAGCCTGCAGGAACTGTCCAGTGCACATACAGAAGCCATACAGGGAGGACTGATGAAGGAGGCAGGGTATGGGTTCAAGTCCCACCTGTCACCTACTGCTGAAAATCTTAGACATACCATTTTTCCAAGCTTCATCTTCCTCCTCTATTAAAATATGGAGAAAAACCCCTGCCTCTCCCACCTCTTAGGCTCATGAAGCCCGGTCAGGAGAATGCCTGTGATAATCCTTTGGGAACTGAAAAGCACCAGGCGAACATGAGGGATTCCAGCTGACCAGGCCAGATTTAAAGTCTGGCTCGGCCACTTGCTATCTGATGTTCCTCAATTATAAAAGAGATAATAACACTTATTTTGCAGGGTTATTTTTAAGAAGTAATTACATAATGCATGCAAAGTGGTTGGCACAGTGCCTAATAAAGAGTAAGTGCTTACAAAGGTAGCTTAGTAGTATCAGCACAAGGAAAGCTATAATATGCGGTACAACTTGGGCAAGTAATATTTGTATGTGCTTTGCACGAACATGGAGCAAAGTGTGAAAGAACAAAAAAACAACTAACAACACTGGTTATCCTGGAGGATGAAGTTACAGAGAGCAAGCAATTGCTTTTTTTTCTTTGTATGCCTCTAACTGGTTTGGCTTCTAAGTCTGAGTGGAAAAATCCAATGAGGCATCTCTGAGGGGAAAAGAGGGGGGATACAATTAATGATGGGCACCCACGGAGGGCTTCACAGCTACTGAATCATATTCGGTGTCTTAACTGTGCAATGTGCACATGAGTGTTCGTTCATCTTATTATTTACACCAGGAGTCAGCACACTTTGTAAAAGACAGACAGTAAATCGTTTAGGCTTTGCAGGCCATAAGGTCTCTGTCATCCTACTCACCTCTGCTACTGCAGCACAAAAGCAGCAAAGATAATATATAAACAGGCAAGTGTGGCCATGTTCCAATAACACTTTAACAGCAGCAGGGTGGATTGGGCTCATGGGCCAGCGGGCCAACCCCTGATTTATACCTTTATATATGTTAGGCATATTCTTCATGTGATCAGAAATTAACAACTTAAAAATATCAAACACATACATGCAAAAAAGCTATCATATCTATTCCCTAAAATGAAAAACCCAACAAAGTATATTTATTCAAATGAATTCAGCACAGAACAATTCAATCTTAAACTGACATTCTAATCTTAACTAAAATCTTAGAGACAGAACTCTCTTTCAAAATGTATTTCATGTAAGACAATTTTTCCTGCTCAGTTTTTGCCTCTGCCCTCACCCTTACTAAAATATTCACATCACACTTTATGTCTCTGCCTATCAAAAAGATGGAAAAATACAGTCATCAGCTCTTTGGTTTCTTTTGAAGCACCTGCCCCATCCTATAACCATTCTTCCAATGTACCAACTTCCTCCTCCCTAAAATAATGAATTTAAGGTAGAAAGAGATGAGGAAGAATGGAAATTCACAAGAAAGAGAGCAGGACTGATAACTGTTACCAAGAACACATTTTCCGTTTTTGCTCCTAATAGGCTGTAAAGCTGATGCAATTAAATTACAACTATAGCAACTCAGCTGGCATCATGGTCCTTGCCTCTAGCAGCGTCCTTGCACACAAACACAGAGCCTGTATGCCAAGACTGAGGGTAACTGCAGGCACCAGTTAGTGCAGCAGTATGGAGCCTGCAGGGAGGGCAAGTTAGCAGATATGGCAGAAGGCATGTTGGGGTGCTGGGGAACAGTGTAGGGGAGCAGTTGGCTGCACTTAGCTGCAAGGCTCAATAGTAAAAATTCCCTGCCAGGTTCCTTGGCCTTGCCTTTACCAGTACCAACAGAACCAAAACTAACTAGTATTTAAAAAAATAAAATTCTGGGGAGGCCTACAGAAGAATTTCCACAACATCCTTACTGACTGGGCATAGCAGCCAAAAATTCAGTTCTCAAGATTAGTTGGAAAAATAATATAGCCCTTGTACTCACCCCCGTGACATTTATTATGGACCCAAAATAATGTCTCCCCATTAGCACCAGCATGTAGGTCTTTCTTAAATTCAAGGAATGAGGACTAAGCAGATGACTAATAATTTCCCATATGTCCCACACAGAACCTCTGTAACTTTCCAGACCCACCAAGGTAATAGCACCTCTCCATCCACCCATGGCCCTTCTATCAGGGCTAAAGGAGCATGCGCTCTGAAGTCAGCCTACTTGATTAGAATCCTGGTTCACCACTCACCACTGGTGAGTCACTCACCATTACACAAGCTGTGTAATCCGAGAGAGTTACTTGCCTTTTCTGAGCTTCAGCTTTTCAACTATAATAAGGGGACAACAGTCCGAATTGTAAGATAAATTCTAGCTGAAATAAGCATGCAAAGAGAGGCAACAAAGGGCCAGGTAATTTATTTGAATACCCCTGGGTGAGGTTCTGTGGCCTTCTTGTCAGAGGCCAGAGAAGTCACACCCAGTTGGGGAGGTGGGGGTCTTATAAGGGATTAGGAGGGGGAGGAGTGGGCAAGCTATTTTAGGGGGTGTGGAGAGGTATGACTGACTAAACGTGACAAGGTGACATAATAGACAACTAGGAACTTCTTTTCCTTCCAAGAGGGAGGAGGCTGACATCCAGGTCTTAGTTGGCACATCAGGATGGAATTCAGGGAGAGCTGTCCCCTTTCCAAAAACGGCACGGACTTTTGGGTCTGGTCTGTTCTCCCCCTATGGCATCTCTCTGTTCTGTTTGCATGTCCTTGTTTTTCCTTTCTCCAGCCTAACACTAATATCCGTTCTGAGGATTAAGCAAAATCTTAAAGACTAGCCAAGTTTCTGACCCACACTTACTAGCAGGGTTTTTTTTTTCCTGCCTCCCAAAATGACAAGCTCCTTCAGGGCAAGGACCATGTCTAGTTCATGGCTATATCCTAGAGATGGACAAGGCCTGGCACACTGGGAACTCCAAACACACGTCTGTGGAGACAACAGCCCAACTGATGCTGTGTGACAGCAGCAGCGACTGGCCAGCCAGCCAGTCAGCACTTTTCAACAGCTGCACTCTCTTGGGGTTCACCCACTTTCCTGTTGTACCATCAACTGGCAGGCACTGCATCTCCAAGGCCTTTCAGAAGCAGCTTCTGGGATCACTGACAATACACAAACAGAATCACTCCTCATGTGGATGGCTTCTCATCACTGACTACTCATCAATGCCTTCCAAGTGCTCTTAAAAACTTTGTTCATTGATGAACGCTCTCTGCCTTTGAAAGGAACACTTATCTGTGTGGCCCCCATTTACTAATATACCTATAGGAGTATTATACCCAATAGTATTATACCTATGGGAGTAATATACCCAATAGTCAGTGAACCCAAGCAGGAACTATTATGATGGGTTTCTGCATGACAAAGCTCTTACCCTTTCCCACTCTGATTGCCTCTGCCTGGGACAGGAGCTCACAGCCTGGTCAGGCAAACAGGCTACAAAACCCAAGGCAGGAAGACAAAGCAAGACTGCTGACCGGTTTATAAAACTTCTCTGAATTCCCAAGAATCTGGCCCGTGTCTCTCATCTACAGACTGCATCCTAACTCAAGGCAGGAAAGAAAAAACAGATCCTGCCCCCAGCCACCCAGTACCAAAGCTGCCTCCCCACCAGCACTCACGCCTTGACATCTGCTGTCCCCTGGGACGTGCGAGTGAGAGTTCGGGAACGCAGGCACTCGCCCGCCTGCTGGATCTCCTGTAGGTTCCGTTCCACATGGGGAAGCTCTGAGATGCCTTCAGTCTCAGTGGCAAGCTATTCAGCTTGCTGAAGGAGCTCACCCAACCCCTCAGTATCCATTGGAGAAAACAATTAGAGACTTAAATCAAGGCAAAGACAGGCTTCAAACACTGCCTGAATCTGTTACAAGCTTAACAAACCACTAGGACTTTCTGTAAACAGACAAGGAGACAGCTCATCAACAAGCAGGATTTGTTCCTGAACTTAGCAAACAACAGGCCTGACAGAGAAAATGAGTCAGGCTATGAAGAAATAGATCATTTCTGTGCAAACTGACAACCCCAAGATTGATTTTTCCCACCAGAACAAATGCAAAGATATTTAGACACAGACGAGAATTCCTGCCTCCTTCCACAGACTCAAAGCCGCCATGGAAATGAAAGCCATGGTGACCACCTCTGGGAGGCTTCAAGAACAATCACCCTGCACCTCCTCCTCCACCTGTCTTAGAAAAACACCACCTGCAGAGCACCGGCCATTCATCAGCCCTTGTCTCATATGATTCTCAACTCTGTGAGGCTCCTAAGCAGACAAGAGAAGCAACTCGAGCCCACAGGGCTCAGTTCCGTGCCCAGCATACTCACTGCTGCATGAGGCTGAGCTGAGACCACAATAATATAGGTCTTCTGACTGATCCCACGTTACTCTCACACACCTGCCCCTTCACTAACATACAAGATGGTCTTTTAAAATTCATGTCCAAGTCTCCATTCACACAAATCTTTACCTTACAAGGTTACTGAGAGCAGAGATCTGTATCTATTTGTTACATATGATATTCAGAATATTAGCCTTAGTTGTTAATATACTTACTACTTTTAGAAATACCACTGCTAATAATATTTATACTAGTATAAATAGCACCTGGCTTCTAGACCATGAAATGTTATTAGCAAGGCCACCCAGTGGTGCTTGTATTTAATGGATATTACGCATAGATGAATCTTACATATACTGTACTATCTTTCCATATGTTTCTTGACCAAGAAAATGTTTTTAACTTCTACCACTGTTTACCTCAACACAAGGCAAACAGTATCACCATTATGAAAAAATAAAAGTTACATTGTTAAACGGTTAACAGGATCATTATCTTTTCAAAAGAGAATAAATTCTTTTAATAGCTCTTATTAATTATACTTTTCTACTTTGTTTTGAACCCATGGCTCCTACTGCACTTTTGAAATCCCACTGGTCTAGAACTGCAGTGACAATGTTATTACAGTACATAACTGTATCTCAGTTATGAAGCAACGGTTAATGATAAAAGGGCATGGTTAGCACCATAAATCCACAGCAAGAGAGTAAGGATTTTTTTTACTTAACATTAAAGGAAATTAACTTTAAAGGCAAGGGCAAAGGCTAACAGAAAAGTAGATGAGCTGTATTGAACATGGTGTTTTCATGTTCAAAGTGTCATGCTGACTTCAGTCTTTAGACAGAAAGTCATATACACAATAACTCTTTACCTAAAGTTTCTAGATCAGCTTTGTCATTTTTTTTTTTACTTACCAGAACTAAGCTGCACCTGGTAATCTGTACCTGTGGGAAAATGGGGATTGCAGAATGAGGAAAGTATTCTCATGGACAGAAGAATGAAAAAGAAGGATATTTTTAAACAATGGCTCCTGCCTGATGGAGAAATGTTTTCCTCAGAAAACTACAAAGTCAACAACATTCTACTACGAGAATCATTGTCGCTCACCAGAAAGAGGAAAGAAAAGTAATATTCTGCCACTTCCCCCATTATTTTTTTATTCTGAAGAATAATAATTTATCTAACAGAGCCAAAGAGAAGGAAGTCATTTTTTTCCTTCCTAAAAAAAATCTTGAACGTACCTGAATAAAGAACTAAATGAAACAAAACTTTTCCATTTAAAAAAGAAGAAAGAAAAGGAAAAAATATATATCTAACATTTCACATCCATATCAGACAAATTCAGACAAAGGAAATGCTCAGCCCATACAAAGATCTAGAGTGATGGATTTAAATATAAATAATAAATGTGAAATAAAAGTAATGATTTTATTTAATATGGTCCAATAAATAAAAATTTTAAAGTTGATTTAACAGAATTTTTTTTGACCATGGTAAAATAAAGGCTGAATCTCTAACCAAGATCCTAAACTGAATATGCCCAAATCTGAGCTCTAACCTTTCATCTGCAAAACCTGCTCCTTGGCCTTCTCAGTGTGGAGACTCCATTACTCAGGGGCTTAGGCCAAAATCCTTGAAGGTCTCCATGACTCACACCCGCATCCAACAGGCCAACAAAGCCTCTCAAACCTACCTTCAAAATGCATGCAGAATCCACCTCCTCCCACCACCTCCACCCATCCAAGTCACTATCACCTCTGCTCCAGCACTTGCCTCCCACCGCCTATTCCCAACCCAGCAACCACGGATTCTTTCAAAGTCACATACATCACATCCCTCCTCTGCTTAAACCTCCTATGCAGATTGAAGCCAGACAGATGCAGACCCACCTCCCCTTACCATTCAGATTCAGATCTAGCCCTGTTCCCCTTCCTTTCCTGGGCTCCAACCACCATGCGCCTCCCTGCTGATCCCCCAGTGGGTCAGGCACATTCCTGCCCTGGAGCCTTTGTAGTCCCTGTTTCTTCCACCTGAACACTCCTCTCTCACATATGCTCATGGCTGATTTACTAATTTGTTTCAGCTAACCTGTCACCATGTCTTCAATGCCAACATACAGCAAAAATATTGAAGAGTGCAACTGCAGCCCCTCCTACCACTGCCCCATCTCTTAATGTTTGACACCCCTGCCAGAAAGTAAGCTGCACAAGGACAGATTTTTGTTTTGATTGCTGATATATCCTAAGATTCTAGAACAGGGCCTGGCGCACAGTAGGTGCTCATTTGTTGAATGAATAGGAGGGAGTTTTATTCTTCCATTTCTAGAGTCTGTTCTCGAAGGCTTCCTGCACTCCCCTGCCACATCCGCACCCACTGGCAAGCAAAGACCAGAGCAGAAACATTCCCTTCTGACTACCAACTGATACTTAACATTTCTGAGAATGCACAGCATAAGGCAGTGACAGTATAAATGGTATGGATTCAGATCACACTTAGTCCTGATTACTGCTTTCCCCTGAATGGTCAGACAAAAAACAGTGGTATTTTAAAAGAAACAGCCCAGTTTTCAGGTGAAAAGACTTCCAAACCTATAGAAGTACATATGGAATTTTGCTATAGAACTTTAGAGTAGCAACTAAACTTCTTCCATGTCTGTCTGAGCAAACAGAAATATGTACGGAACACCGTGTTTGGGGAAAACTGGATCTGTCCTGCATTGTAACTCAACCCGTCGAAATTAATTTACAAAAAATCCACTACAGTTTCCAATCTATACTTCAATGTAGTCATCATCCCATTTCATTAAAAATTTTAAATTTATGGTTAATTTCATGCATTTAAGGACAATTTTTATCCCCTAAACAAAATAAGTACCAATTTAGCCATAAAATAAAGGGGCTAAGCCAACCAAATATCAATTCTGACCCTAAACAATGAAAGCTGATCACGAAAATAACCACACAGAGGGAGAACTACAATGATTTGGTGGTGGGGGAGGGGAGGAAGAGCAGGGAAAGAGGACGTCCCAACTTTGTCCTGGGAAAATCTGGCCAGGACACACACAGACTGGGCACCAGCCGCACCCTTTGGGAGCTATGATGGAGGGAGCCTGGAAGAAGCTACACTGAGAACCCACAGAGGTGGAGGTGGAACAGCCAATGCAGCAAGACGGGCTGGATGGAAGAGGCCAGCAAAGACAGACTCACAGCACTAGGGCTCCTCTCTGTCTGCAACGACTGATCTGAGCCCGACTGGGAGAGGCTTTGGCAACACTGACAGGTGCTTCAGAGAGTGTCGCAGGGTATGAGCAACAAATTGTTCTGCTATGCCATTGGCAGTCCTAATGAGCCTCCACGGACCTCAACCACCAGAAAGCGTTAACATGAAGGGCAAACTTCAAGGCGGGTGGGCAGCAGTCTTGTGGGACTAAACCCTTAACCTGTGGGATCTGATGTTATCTCCAGTAGAGACTATGGAATTGAGTTAAATTGTAGGGTATCCAGCTGGCGTCCAGAGAATCTGAAAATTGCTTGATGTGTGGAAAACCCACTCACCTGGTGTCAGAAGTGGTGTTACAGAAGAGTAGCGAGAGCAAAGGAAACACAGGAAGAGTATTTTTCCCTTACAAGTAGATACTTAAATATTCACAGTACTGGGCATTTCTGGATCATTTTAAATCAGTATTCTCAAAGAACGGCCCCTTCAGGATTTTGCAGATGGTCTGATTCTTAGTCTTTTACGGTGTTCATGCTTATTGTATTAAAATGTCTACACATCTGTTTTCTGCTGTTATTGTTAATTTACTAGTTTCTTTTCTTTTAAGGCATCAGCAACAAGATCACATCTTTTCACGCACTCAGGGCTTTGTGGACTCCCAGTTGGGGAATCAGAGCTTAACAGGCCATGGGGTCACCCCAAAGAGAGCTGTTACTCACTTCTCTTGACCTATGCCTTACGCTACTTCCAGGATACGCTCCTGTAAAGTACATAGACTCCTGTAAAGTGCCTCAGATCCTCAAAGCTAACAGAAGACAAAGGAAAATAGGAACGAGCCTCACAGCCATCCATTCCACACCTTCTACCAAACTCCTTCCTAGTTTTGAGTCCTTGAGACTGGTATCCTAGGGCAAGGGCCAGCAAACTTTTTCTGTAAATGGGCTGGACAGCGAGTATTTTAGGCTTTTTAGACCATTCTTTGTCGCAACTACTCAACTCTGCTTGAAAGTGGATAATATGTAAGCAAATGAGCATGGTTTTGTTCCAATAAAACTTTGATCAAACCTTAACTCAAACTGGAATTTCAGATAATTTTCATGTGTCACAAAATATTTTTCTTTGGATTTTATTTTCAGTGATTAAAACATTTAAAAAACCTTAGCTTATTTGGCCCACCAATTGCCTAGCTGGCCTACGGTATCTGAACTAGACCTATATTTACTTACTAGCCACATGGCCCTGGCAGAGCTACCCTTACCAGGCCTCAGCAGTGGAAACACCATAACAAAGAGTTAACGAGGAGGGACACAATAGGCCTGCTGACATTCCCCTCACCTCAAGATTTTTATTTGGAGAGTACTTTTGGGGGAACTGTTTTATGAATGACGAAAACTGTCCAGTAAATGTTCTTCTGACCTAGTGCACAGCACGCTAGAGGGAACTCACTGCCCTTTGCAAGTACAAAGCAAACACTAAATCCAAGTGAATTTTTCCTTTTCCTTATCACCCACAATCCAAAAGCACAGTTATCTAAGAAATACAAAAGGGCTGAGAAAGAGACAAAAAGATAAAGACAAGGCCATCTGTCTTTTCTCCAGTATTTTCTTTTCTTCAGGAATCTCTCCTGATTCAATGACTTGCACAGGGAAAATGACACCAACTACTTCCCCTGCAGAATTTCAATACAGTCAAACAATACTTACTACTGCTCATCGTGGAATTCTAATTTTACCACATAAACAAGGATGATCTCTTTCAACTACAAAGATCCTGCAACCCAACAAATGCATATTTAGCACTGCTGTATCTGTTGGGATGTTGCCAAAGGGGGGAATTTTATATACATCAGAGGAAATAACTGATGCTATTTATACCTTTTTTCTTCAAAATGAACAAATAAAAATGTTATTCCTTTTCCTGTTTTAAAAGTTTTAATGTGACAGTAAAATAATTCTTTTTTAATTTTTAAACAGAATGGGTAAACTGGAGAAGACAGGGCTTTGAACCCACATACCTGGTTCCAATCTAGAATGTTCACTTTTACTAGCTGAAGGTGAGTAGATTTACCCTGAGAATAAAATCCAAATCTCTCCTCTCAATTTCCTCATCCATACAAAAATGATAATCCCTACCAACATCAAGGGGTTGATAACTGTCTTGCCAATGGGTTTCGGCCCTGGGGCAAGTTCCTTGCGGATTCAGTGGAGACCAAGGAATGACAAAGGAACGTTGTTCTTCGGGTAACCCGGCTTGTTCTGCCAGAGATATGGGGGACATAGGTGGAGCACTAGAATGAAGTCTGCATCCAACAGTCTGCAGGTCTGTAATCCTCCTTCTCTCTGCCTCTACCCAGAGCACTGGGCACAGTTCTTTATGTAGTGACTCAGTCAATGATAGCTTATAGCCTATGGGTGTGGAAGCCATAGCCTAGCAGCAGGCCAGTTACATCATTAAGTAGCTTAAGGTTAAGGTGATAGGAACTTCGATTTTCCCCACAATAATACAGAGTATTCTACAGACTCCACTGATCTCTATCATTGTAAAATGCTATTTTAGCTTTTTTCCAAAGATGCCAACTTGGTGACATTTTGTCATTTTTAATTATAAAAATATCAGTTTCAAAAATTCTTCTGGTAAATAGCTGATATTAAATTATTACTTATTTAATCACAACTTTGTATCATTCAGTAAGAACTTCTGGAAGACAATTACAATTTTTAAACATATGTTATATTTCCTACTATCAAATATGGTTTTTATTAGAAATCTAAGTTTCCACAATGGTATCATTCAAAAGAAACTCAGCATTTAATTTAAAGTGTAAATCTTGCCTTCCAAATCTTATTAATTAGACTTAGTAGGATTAAAATATAGTGTGGGTAGAACTGCAGTATTTCTAGAAGAGTGTCCGGCCTCAGTGCATCTCCATTATCAATCAGTGTTTCCAAAGGGTGGAGAGAAGTAGTCCATCTCCATATCTATATGTAATTACAACGGCAAGCGAGGGCCTATCTGGACCAGAGAGGTTGGGTGGAGTCCCTTCTTCCGCAGCCTGGTCACAAGAGACATGGGAGAGCAGAAATGGATGACTGCTTTAAAGCAATAAAGGGGGTTTCTCCCACTTTATTTCTCCCTTTGGCTCATTTCGGTTTCAAAGGTATTTGTTCCTGGGATTTCCCCTCCAGAGTTACTCACAGGAACAGTGTTCAATGGTAACTTTCATGATTGATGAGTAAAGCCTCTCTGGAGGTGTCAAAAGTTGAGGATGGTTCTTGCTCTCTTTTCTTCTTTTGAATATGTAAACTATGGTTAGATGACAATGTCATTTCACTTTTTACTGTATCTGTCGGCTTTCAATTACAACAACAACCAAAAAGAAAATTACACCTTAACAGCTTCTATTGTTTCAGGCACCTCTATCTAGGAAGGGGAGGAAAAGGACAGAAAAAATGTGTTGTTGGGAAATTCTTTACAGTCCTGTGAGACTAAGTGAAAGAGAGCTGGACCGAATCATTATTCATTCAGAGGGTAGACTTCTGGAGACAACAAAGAACTACAATAAATTACCCCTGACAGAAGAGAAATTAAATACCTGGGTGATTCAGTACTAGCACTGGCCTGGTGACTCAGGGTTTGTGGTAGGAAGGTGTAGTGTCAGCTCTCCTGATACGCAAAATACCACTTGTGTTATTTTATTTTCAATGAGCAAAAAGAGGCAACCTGGCACCACAGAAAAGTATAGGGAATTTTCTGATAAGTTCTCCATTGTCCGATCAAGCAGGTCTGGGATGGAAGAACTATGGGTTCCAACCTGGCTCTGCCCCACATCAGTCCTCTGACCCTGGGACTTGGGCTTCCCCTTTCTCTGGGTCCCAGTTCTGCCACAAGTGAGATAAGGAGTTTGGCTCAGGTGACTTCTAACGGCCTGCCCACCATGAAAAATCTACAAATGCAGGATATTTTAATTAGTCATTAAATTCAAGGTGTCATTAGAAGCTGCAGCCCCATTTGAGTGATGGTAATTACCTGTATACAGAACCTTAGGCATGACACCAGGCTATCTTACAAGTGGCATAACAGGGCCACATCACCAAGTCAGCCTTCAAAAGGTCTCTGGATCTGGTTCTGGCTTTTCTCTCTAAAGCAGTGGTTCTCATCCACACCCAACCACCACCACCACCACCACCGGCTGCCCTCCCCAATGCCACCACCGCTGTCCCTTGGCTTCTCCCTCAGGTTCTAATCACCCTTCCCTTCTGCACCTCTGCATAGCCTCAGATGGTTTATTTACAGGTATTCTCCACTCCCCAGACTGCCCTCCAGAGGTCACTTGCAACATCTAGAGACATTTTTGGTTGTCAAACTCAGGGAGCGTGTCTGTGAGAGCCATCCAGACGAGAGAGGCCAGGGCTGCTGCCGGCCATCCTAGAGGGCCATGGCACAGCCTCTCCAACAATTACGCAGCCCAAAATATCAGTAGTACCAAGGCTGAGAAACCCTGCTGTGAAACAAGGAAGGCTTCTTGCCTTCAGGGCCATGACACCAGCATCAAAGGCACTAGGAACCTCTGCAAAACAAATACACGCAAACTTTAAGAATAAGAAAATAACTTTATCAGATGATTCTAACAAAAGTCTGAGTCCACCCCCCCTAACAACAAATAATCCTAAAACCACTGTATATACAGAATTGTCCCACTGCTTTTTTTATGGTGGTATATTTTTATATGGTGGCATACCACACAATGGAAAAACTCCAATTACAGCTATATGGAACAATATGGATAAATCTCACAGACATGATGAACTAAAAAGCCAAATACAAAAAAAGACATAATGCATGACTTAAGAACAGAGACAACTAATCTTTGGTGCTAGAAGTAAGAACACTGGTTATCCTGAGGGGTAGAGGGTGACTGGCTGGGATCCTTACTAATGATTGGAGACACAAGAGAACGCTCCAGGGGCCATTGACTGCAATGTGCCCCCCCTCCAAAATCCATGTGTTGAAGTCCTAACTTCCAATATGACGGTATTTGGAGAAGGAACCTTTGGGAACTGGGTTTAGATAAGGTCGTGAAATGGGGCCCTCATGATGGGATTAGTGGCCTATTAAAAAGAGACACCAGAGAGCTTGCTTCCTCTCCCACCCCACATGGCACTCACTCACCCAGGAAAGACCATGTGAGCACACAGCAAGGTGGTGCCCACTATACATCAGGGAGGGGGCCCTCCCCCATGCTGGCACCCTGATCTCGCACTTCCAACCTCAAGCACTGTGGCAAAACAAAATTCTGTTGTTTAAGCCACTCAGCCTAAGGTATTGTGTTATAGCAGCCCAAGCTGACTAACACACCAGGGTATTGGAAATGCTTTTATCTCAATATGGGTGGTGGTCACGAGTGAATATATATGTAATAACTCATTAAGCTGCACAATTAAGGATTCTTCACAGTAAGTTGTTAGAAGAAACAGGAAGAAACAACATTAGTATAGCAAGAAACTTACCCAACCGGTGCCTGTCAGAGCAAAGCAAGGAGTTGGGAGATTTCTCCTTCTCATTCTATACCGCTCTGTCAGTCTGAAGTCCTTTCTATGAGAATGTGTCACCTTGTCCAACTTTCAATGACTTGTTAATTTTAAAACCACTCTAAACTCTCTGCTTCAGTGTTTGTCTCCCCACCACTGCCCCAGAATCCTCGATGGTAATGACTACCTATCAGATGCACACCCACCCCTGCTTTGTGCACTCACTCCAACCCGGGGTTCTCAAGAGCCCGTGTATCTCCATGCAAGCATCTATCTGTCACATTCAGGATGTGCCAAAGTGTTCATCCACACCCAACCACCACCACTACCACCACCGGCTGCCCTCCCCAATACCGCCACCTCTGTCCCTTGGCTTCTCCCTCAGGTTCCCATCACCCTTCTCCTCTGCATCTGTGCATGGCCTCAGATGGTTTATTTACAGGTATTCTTCACTCTCCAGGCTCAGAAACCAAACGTATGCAGATATATTTCTTGAGAGAAAGCGGGTAGGTATTCCTCAAAAAGTTATCTAAACGATTGCTACTTCCTAACAAAACCACAAGAAACCAAATACTACAGATTCAGGTAACATACCATTCAATCTCCACACATGCTACCCAAACTCCTATTACCTAAATAGATTTAGATGGCAAGGGATATTTGCATTTTCGCAGTGTTCTCTAACTGCTGCTTTTTTTTCCCCCAGCTTTATTCAGATATAACTGATACGAGTTTAAGTTATACAGTAATGATCTGACAGATGTGTACATTGCTGAATGATTGCCACAATAAGGTTAGTCTAACTTGCTCTCATCCTCTTCGCCATCACAGGACGCAAAATTGGCGTTCCTTTGAGCCCACACTCTTGCCAGATGCTGGTTCTGACAGCCCGTCCACACCCCATCACGTCGTCCACTGTGGCCACCTTTTCACCATCACCTTCCTGTGTTGCTCCGGATCAAAAACCCTCAATGCCTCCCACTCACGGGGAGCCAGATGAGGCACTGCTTCTAGTTAAACTCCATGTACCAGTTACCTGTTTACTCTCCGTTAGCACCCTGTACATGCCCTTTTCCCCAACCACGTCCATCCACCCACCTTCCACTGCACCCCTGCACTCCGGCCAGCTCCTCCATTCTCTAGCTGGGTGACTTTGGGCACATTAATTACTCCCTCTGGGCCTCATCTCTGAAATGGAAAAATAGCTGTACCTCCTTCACCTGCCACACACTAACCCCTCAATAAACATTATTTTTACCACCCATTCAAGTCCTACCTACCAACTGATTTTCCTCAATATCCATCGCACAGAAATCTCATCTGAATTCTTTTCTACTCCATTCATTTGCCTTACACTTCTCCAGGCAGCAGGGTTTTGTGCTCCTCAGGATTTCTGCAGACTCATTTCATTCCAGAACTCTCAAAGAGCTATTTCTCTCAATATGCGGTTGCTTATTTGGTGTTTATGTTGTTTTTATGTGGTCACAAGCATTAGGACCTCAGCCTACCATTTTATTGCTGTCACTCTCCTCTATTTGCCTTATATTATTGTCTGTTAATACCTAGATCCCTTCTCCCCCAAATGCCCAAAGCTTAAATTGTTTTGTAGCTTTATTTATACCTCCATCAGTGTCCTCAAACAGCAGCCAGATCCTCAATACAGTCACTAATTGCCAGAATGACCTTCCACAAACCTGCCAAAATTGTCTGAGTCCTTATTTTCTCAATTTCTGCCCTTGTAAAGTCCACTAAGCTTAAGAGCCCCATCTTCCTTCCTTCAACTTCAAATATTTATTGGGCATCTGTCATGTGCTAGATACTATCTATTCAAGGCACTGGGGATGGAGCTGCAGAAAAATCAGATGATGTTCCCAGTCGCAAGGAGCTTAAGTCTGTCTGTTAGGACACAGGCAATAAAAACACAGAAACAACTAGACACATGATGCCAGGTATTGTTAAGTGCTTACAAAAGAGATAAAACAGGGAACTGTGGTAGACTGGACAGTGGGGCTGCTTTAGCTGGGATGTTCTGAGAAGATTCTTTAAAAGGAAACCTTTCAGCAGAGACCTAAGAAAGGGGGCGAGCTAGGTAGATACCTGGAGGAAGAATGTTCTTGCAGAGGAAACAGTGAAGGCGAAAACCCCAAAGCAGAAGTGTATATGACATGTTTGAAGAGCAGGAGGCCATGTGGCTGAAGCACATAATCATGGGGAAGAGTAGTGAGAGAATTCAGCCAGAAACCACCTGTGAATCACCTCAGGTCCCCCTTCCTCTCCTAATCATTCAACCAACCCCTAGGTCTATCCCTCAGACCTTTTAGCAGTCAAACCTTCATCACTCTTGCCCCTGCCCTGACCCTAACGCATTTCTCCTGATCACCTCAACCGTCTAATAAGTCTTCTCATGCCTCTACCACCCTCCCCTTGTTCAGAGAGGTTGTATGAAATGCTCCCCTGCCTTAATCCCGTCAGAGACTGTCCGTACCCTAACCCCCTACAGGGGAAAGGGGCCCCACTCTGACACTGCCACCCTTACCATCCTCATCTCTTACTGCCCTCCCCACAAGTTACCCTAGAAATTCACTACTCCTTGGGGTGCCTCAGGTGCTTTCCTCCCTTTGTACCCCTGCACAAGGGGTTGCACACTTGGCTGTAATTCATCCCAAACCTATCCTACCACACGGGGAACTCCTACATATCCTTCAAAACTAGCTGGGCAGGCCACCCTACTCCAGACCCCTCCATAACCATCCCGAACCTTCTACTAATGTTCTTCCCTGGAGGAATAATTGTGATTATTTCTTCCCATGTCTGTCTCGCCTTCTAGAAGGCAAATTCCATAAGGTAGGGTAGGGTAGGGTCAGGTCCATGGACTGCTCAACTTTCAATCATCAGCAGCTAAGTTTAGCACAAAATAGGGACCAAATAAATGTTTGCTGAATTAAAGTGACCTGTTCCAAGGTTGGGTGCTCACCTCCGGGTTTTACTGACCTCTCCCCTCCTTAGAACATGTGTGTCTCCCTCCTGTATCGTACTTCCTACTTCAGTCCATCAAGAAGCACGTTCAGATACTCAAGCTTCCCCCGGCTCCACATGTTCGCACCTGAGCATCTTTGCATTGGCTGTTCTCCTTTGAGGAATGCTCTTGTTCCAAATATTCCCATGACTTGCTTGCTCATTTCAATCCCGTCTCTGTTCAGATATCCTGTCCTTTTTTAAAAAACAGCCCCGAATCTACATTCTCTATCTCTGTGTCAACTGCAAGTGATGTTTCCATAGGAACATCAGTTCACTGGAGCCGCTTGTCTCATTCACCACTCTATCCCCAAACCTGTAACCGTGCCAGTAACATTAACTTTCACATTTATTGAGCACCTACTGTGTGACAGGTGTAGATGCTAGGGATATATCAAGGAACAAAACAGATAGAAACCCTCTTACATACACACATTATAGGGAGGAAAGACAAGCAATACACAAGGTAAGTAAAATAGAAGTGCTAAGAACAACTAAGGCTGTAAAGGAAGACAGGAAGTGGGAAAAGTCTCACTAAGTGACTCCCAGAGAAAAACTTTAAAGAAGGGAGCAAACCATACGGATATTGAACTGCAAGCACAAAGGCGCTGAGGCCAGAGCATGTCTGACATGTGGAAGGAAAGGAGCAGAACATGAAAGAGAAAGTAACAGTGGGACACAGCTCACTATAAAGAGTTTGTCTTTATATGAGATGGAAGACAAGTTGGAGGGTCTTCTGACCTGTATTTTAGAGAGATCCTTCTAACCGCCATGCTGAAAATAGGGGCCAGGGCAGAAGCAGGGAGACCTGATGGGAAACTATTTCGATAAACCAGGCAAGAGGTGGTGAGCACTGGCCCAGGGTGGCAAGCACTGGATGTGAAGGGAGAGGGAGCAGTCAAGGAGGCCTCCAAGGTTATTGGCCAGAGCCTTTCATATTACTGAGATGAGAAAAGCAGAAGAGCACTTTGGGAAGGGAGATGGAGGCAGCTTGCTAGCCCTATCTCGACATGTTCAGTCTGACTTCCCCATCAATCATCCCAATAGAGATGCTAAGTAGGCAGCTGGATATAGGTCTAGGGAGAGGCTGGGGATAGAACGATGGATCTGATAGCCTAACATGTGAGTACTTAAAACTATGAACTTCAATGAGATCACCATGAATGGAAAAGGAAAACTTCCCAAACACAAATTCACAAAGAATAGTTGAAAGATAAAAGCTACTATCCCCAAGGACACACTCCCAAGACCCCACAAAGAAGATACAATAGGTGACCTTTGCTCCTACTGAGACTTTGCAGCCAAAACAAAAAAAAGAAAAATACTACTCACACCTGACAAAGGGGCAAACCAGGACCAGCGGCTCTGTGAATGGGTCGTACAAACTTTGTCCAAAGACTCCTGCAGTCCGGCCCTGTACTCTTTTAAAACGAGAGCCCATAAACTTGGGCATTGCCTTTGCCGAGGATGGGATGCTGTGAGCCCAGAGAAAGTGCAGGCCACCTACCTCCAGGTTATAATCACCAGCATCTCCTCACATGGGGAGGGGCATTCCCCGGGATGCCAGTACAGGAGACAGGCCGAGGGTTGGGCAAGGCTCGCCGAGTCTTCACCCTCAACCCAAAGACCCCCTTCCCTCGAAGGACAACCGCTCCCTGAAAGGTGTAGCCACAAGGGGCGGGAGAGCTGGAGGGCTCAGTCAGAAAGGTATCAGGCCTCGGAGGGCTGCAGCGGTGAGCGGGCGTCGATTCAGCCAAGGACGGGCTTGCAGGGCAGGGCCGAGGTGGGGGCGTGGCCCCGTGCGGCCCAACGCTATAGCTGGGGAGGGGCAGAGCCCGGAGGCCAACGCTCCGCCAGCAGAACGAGGACAGACAGTAGGCACACGCAGGGCACAGCCCGACGCTCTAATGGGGGACGGTGCGTCAGGGCGCTAGGTCGCGGGCGTCAGGCGTCCCTGGCTGCCACGAGGCCAACGGAAGTGCGAGCAGCATGGCTCCGGGCGTGAGGACCGGAATCCGTCCAGCCGCGGTGCCGCGGGTTCAAGGACAAGACCTGGGCATACGGACACGGCCAGGTACCCCCTTACCTGGCACCGAAGCCGTCTAGGCCACCCACGTTCCGGCAGGACAACTTAACGTCCGCTTCTCGCGCCGCTCGCTCCCGCTTCCTCATTGGCCAAGGCCAGGCTTCCCAGAAGCCCCTGCGCGGCGCGCCGCCAAATGATCTTTATGGAGACCCGCGGAAGAGAACAAGGACACGGGCGGGCCCGGGGGCGGGGCCTTCAGCTTAGCTGTCACTCTCGGCACGCCAGCAGCCAGAGCCCCTCACCTTTCCGTGTGGTTGGGGTCGGCTCCGCAGGGAGAAAGCGTTTGCACAGTTGCCTGAGCGGATTTCTCACCCCCCGTTGAGCTCCATCCTAGCGCCAGGTACTATTCTAGGCGCCCTAGATCCCTACCCTAATGCAGTTCTCAGGCTGATGGGGGAAACGAAATATAATAAATAACTGCCAGTTTGTAAGGATGACTGCGACGAAAAATATAGGTGATGGGAGAGAGAATGCTTGCGCGGTCGGGGAAGGCCTCTCTGAGGAGGTGACGTCTGAGCTGACATATGAACGATGAGAAAGCCTTGCAAATGCCACACACAGGAGTTTGTTTTACTTAATGACAAGGTTGTGTAGCAGTGTGATTTGTGGAGCTGTTTCAATTAATTACACAGTTTATAAGTTTTCACTTTTAACAGAGCTCAGAACCTTCCAAACGCCTTTGTCTGAGAGCTGTTCTCAAATATGCTCCCAGAGGCCCTGTTAGACCAGACCCCTCTCCCTAAATTGGGGAATTGCACACCCCTTCTTACTTAAAAGGGCCCTGGGATACAACAGGGAATCCTTACCTTCCCCCATTTAGTCCTGTTGGTATCCAAACACGTTTCAACAATGCAACCCTTTATTAGAAGGAAATCTTTGGTGGAGCCTTATAGATAAAACAGATTTTGCATGTCTTTTGTACTTGCGAAATATATGTTTACTTTTTTTGTCTTTACTTGAATGATCATCTGAAAGAAACGCAAGCCTTTGAACTCTTGTCTGGTCAAATCAGAGCACTTTCAGGTATTTTTCCTGTTCAGATCAATTCATTAAATACCTGGAATGTGCATTCAGTACACAAGACTGTATTAGCAGACAGATCTATAGTGGACATCTGCTATTGTCCCTTTGGGGAACCATTCCGCCCCTACTCTTAGTCTCAGTGTTTTCATTGGTGGCATGTGACTCAGGCCTAGCCAATCAGAGTTCTGCAGTGCCCTGGCCACTGGGGCTGGTTCAGGGATGGGTCTGTAACTCAGTAGAGTTAAGATGTTTCACTCCCTAAAATTAACCTTTAAAATTTTTGTTTGTCTCCTAGTCATAGGACCTGCCTGGGAAGAGCCATTACAGAAGAGCAATATAGTGACAGTGAGACTAGAATGCAGTGACACTGTGTGAGCTAGACCAAGCTAAAGGTATCCCTATCCCTGAAATGTTCCATTGCATGAAGGGAAAAAAAATAACTTTTTGCTCAATTTCAGTTGGGTTTTCTGTCACTTGCAATAACAAAAAATCCTGAGGATGAAGGTATTACTTGAACCCAATGTCAGTAGGGCAGGATTCAGGAAGCTTCTCCCAAGTGAATGTGTTTTACATGGAATGTAAAATGGTACTTTCAACACTGTTAAGAAGAAAGTTTTCACCATCATATTACATTTCATTCTATAAATTTAAAAAATAACATTAAACTGTTCCATTTACAAAGGCAGAAGCTGAGAAAGTCTTATTTTTATGTTCATTACACTTTGTTTCAAAATGACATAGTAACTTGGCAGAGACTACAGGATTATATTGCAGGTTTTTCTTTCTATGCTAAGTCTGATTGAGATCCTAGACAGTTTTTAACATTAACATGGTGAGGCTCAATGATGAACACTTTTCATCATTGCTCTCGTATTCTGGGAGCTTTGTCATGTCAAAGGGCATCCATTTGGCTTCCTTTCATTCATTTAATCACTTTAAAAATATTTATTGGGTAACTGCTGTGTGCCAAGCACTGAAGAGTCAGAGGGGAATGAGATTGACAGCTCTCCTTGTGGAGCTCACATTCTAACAGGGAAGATCAGCAACAAACGTATAAACAAATTTTGGGGAGAGTTAATTTAGGGGTTTTTAAGTCTATGGAAAAAAAAGAAATGGTCGTTGAGAGGAGTGGGTGTACTTTAGCTGGGACAGTCATGGAGGACCTCTCTGAGGCGGTGGCATTTGAGCAGGTCACTGAATCAATGAAGGAGCAGCCATGTAAGACATGAAGGATCAGCAAATGTCAAGGCCTCTGGACAGACAAGATTTCAGAGCACGCCCTTGGCTCCCACCAAAAGAAAAGTAATACGCAAAACCAAAAAACACCAAACCCAGATGGTTTCACTGGTGAATTCTTTCAAATATTTAAGGAAGGAAATCCAAATAATCTACAGATAAAATATTAAAATTATTCAATGAATATGGCAAAGTTGTAAAATAGCAGATTGATATATATAAATTCTATTCTATATATTAGCAAAAACTAATAAGAAAATGAAAATGTTTTAATGATGTAAATTACATCAACATTGTTAATAATCAAAATTCATCCAAGTACATTTCAAGATCTAACTGGCTTTTTTAAGCAAATCATGAACTTGTTCAGCATCTCCTCTAGTAAGTAAGGAGATACTCCGAAGAATTGTACAAAATGTAAAGTTTTTATAAACAGGAAGGTGGTGAAAAAGCTAGTCACAAAAGAAAAGAAGGGATTATTTCAGGCAAGGTCACTTTCTGTTAGGGGGTAGAGCAGGGGTCCTTATAATGTAGATTATTCTGTCTTTTATGGAAGATGGAGAAAGCTCATGTGACAGATTATCTTATCAATGATGCTGATCAGAAAATTCCTGACTGACTGTATTTCTGGGGGAGGTTGAAACTGTAATTGGGTTTAAGTATTAGGCCCTATTTTTGTGACTTGGCCTAGCAGAAGTGACGAAATGTTGGGCCAGTGTGTTTCTTTTTAAGAGCATTAAAATTATATAAATAGGAACAAACTTCATGAAAAGATATGTACGATCTTGATGCTACAAAACTACTGAGGCTGACAAAAGACATAAATAAATGTAGGGATATACCATGTTTTGAACTGAAGACACAATATTACAGCGATGTGAATTCTCCCTAAAGTGATTGTAACTCCAGGTGGAAATCCCAGGGCAAAATACCTTTGAAACCAAAATCAGTGAAAGGGAGAAATAAAGTTTATTTCTTACAAGCAGTCATCCACTTCTGCTTCCCCACAAGGCAACCAGGTGGCAGTCAACAAGCCCCCACCCAACCTCTCCAGTCCAGATAAGCCCTCTATTGCCCTTGTAATTACCTATTGATATGGAGGCGGGCTACGTCTCTCCAGCCCCTTGAAACTCCCATTATACGGAGATGCACTAAAGCCAGGGGAGAGATTCTGGAAATACTGCAATTTTACCCACAGTGATCTATAGGTTCAATGCAATTGCAATCATAATCCACCAAAAATTTGAATAGAAAATAACAAGCTGATTGTAAGCTCATCTGAAAATGCATAAGCCCAAAAATTTTCCTTCTAGACATTCTTAAAGAAGATTAAGTGAGAAGGGTGACTTATACTTCCATGTATCAAGACTTATGTAAAGCTATAGTAATCTGAAAAGAATGATACTAGCACAAGGATAATAGAAAAATTAAACAGAATAGAGAGTCTAAAAGTGAACTCACATTTATATGGTTACCTGATTTATGAAAAAAGTGACTTAATATGGGTGAGGGCAAAGGATGATATTTTCAGTAAGTGATATTGAATTTATTGTGAGGGGCTGGTGGTTACATCCATCCCTACCTCACACCATGTATGAAAAATAAATTCCAGATTGATTATAGAGCTGAATGAGAAAAGAAAGCACAATAAAGCTCTAAAAGACAAGAGAGTAGAATTCATGACCTGGGGATTGGCAAGTATTTCTTAAGATACAACAAATCACTAACCATAATGAAAAGACACCATCAAGAGTGAAAAGGCAAGCATTACAAAAAAATTTGCAATTGATCTATCTCATGAAGATTTATATCCAGAATACATTTAAAAACTCCTGTAAGTCAATAAGAAAGATTAACCCAATTAGAAATGGATAAAAGACTTGAATAAGTATTTCACAAATCAGGATATCTGTGATGGTTAATTTTATATTTCAACCTTGACTGGCCACAGGGTGCCAAGATATCTGGTCAAACATTATTCTGATGTGTCTGTGAGGGTGTTTCTGTGTAAGATTAACATTTGAATCACTAGACGGACTAAAGAACATTGCCCTTGGTAATGTGAGTGGGTCCATCTAATAAGTTGAAGTCATAAATAGAACAGAAGCTGAGCAAGAGAGAACTCCTGGCTACCTTCAAGCTTGGACATTGGTTTTCTTCCTGCCTTCAGACTAGAACTGAAACACTGGCTCATCCTGGGACTTGAAACTGTTGGACTGGGACTGGAACTACTATAAGCTCTCCTGAGTTTCAGCTTGCCTTCTGAGAATCCTGATACAATATCTAAATAGCAAGAAATATATGGAAGGTGCTCAACATCATGAGTCATAGGTGTGATGAAAATGAAATCCACAATGAAAAATCACCTCACAGCCATCAGGCTAGAATAACTACATTTTTCATGAAATACAATTTCCTTCCATAAACGCACCTTTTTGAAGACTATGCTTACATGTGTTTGATAAATGTATTGCATCCTCACCGTCAAGATATGGGATATTCCCATTATTCTAAAAATTCCCCTCATCTTCCTCTGCAGTCAGTCTCCTCTTGATCCTGCAGCATACACCTCAGGAAACACTGAGAGAATATATTTGTAAATGACATATCCAACAAGGGGTTAACAGCCAAACTATATAAAGAACTCACATGCCTAAACACCCAAAAGCAAATAACCCTATTAAAAAATGGACAGAGGATCTGAACAGACACTTGTCCAGAGAAGTTCATATGGCCAACAGGCACATGAAAAAATGTTCCACATCCCTAGTCATCAGAGAAACACAAATTAAAACCACAATGAGATACCACCTCACACCAATTTGGATGGCCAACATTGAAAGGACTAGGAACAACAAATGTTGGCAAGGATGTAGAGAAAGGGGATCCCTCCTACACTGCTGGTGGGAAGGTAAAATAGTTCAACCATTGTGGAAAGCAGGATGGAGGTTCCTCAAACAACTAAAAATAGAAATACCATTTGACCCAGGAATTCCACTCCTAGGAATTTACCCTAAGAATGCGGGATCCCAGTTTCAAAAAGACATACGCACCCCTATGTTTATCACAGCACTATTTACAAAAGCCAAGAAATGGAAGCAACCTAAGTGTCCATTAGTAGATGAGTGGATAAAGAAGATGTGGTACATATACACAATGGAATATTATTCAGCCTTAAGAAGAAAACAAACCCTACCATTTGCAACAACATGGATGGAGCTAGAGGGTATTATGCTCAGTGAAATAAGCCAGGTGGATAAAGACAAGTATCAAATGATTTCACTTATCTGTGGAGTATAAGAACAAAGCAAAAACTGAAGGAACAAAACAGCAGCAGGCTCACAGAACCCAAGAATGGATTAACAGTTACCAAAGGGAAAGGGACTGGGGAGGGTGGGTGGGAAGAGAGGGAGAAGGGGAATAAGGGGCATTACGATTAGCACACATAATGTTGTAGACGGGGCATGGGGAAGGCAGTATAGCACAGAGAAGACAAGTAGTGACTCTGTAGCATCATACTACTCTGATGGACACTGACTGTAATGGGGTATGTGGTGGGGACTTGATAATGGGGGGAATCTAGTAAGCACAATGTTGCTCATGTGATTTTATATTAATGATACCATAAAGAAAAAGAAATGGTGGTGGGCGGAGCCAGGATGGCGGCGTGAGTAGAGCAGGGGAAATCTCCTCCCAAAACCACATACATCTATGAAAATATAACAAAGACAACTCTTCCTAGAATAAAGACCAGAGGACACAGGACAACATCCAGACCACATCAACACCTGCGAGAACCCAGCGCCTCGCAAAGGGGATAAGATACAAACCTCAGCCTGGCGGGTCCCGATTGCCCCTCCCCCCAGCTCCCGGCAGGAGGAGAGAGGTCTGAGCAGGAGGGAGAAGGAGCCCAGGACTGCTGAACACCCAGCCCCAGCTATCCGGACCAGAGTGCAGACACAGTGCATGCGCAGGGCCCTGGATACTAGGGAAACAGGGCAGTAAGAATGGTGAGCGGGTACCGGAGGCCGGTGGTGGAGGACAAAAGAAAAGTGAGCGGCCATCTTTTTTGTTGTTGTTGTTGTTGTTTTGTTGTGGTGAGTGCTTTTTGGAAGTCTTAAGGGGACAGGGACCCCAATACTAGGGAAACAGGGCAGCAAGACCAGCGAGTGGGTATCGGAGACCGGCCCCAGAGAACAAAAGAAACACGTGTGGCCACCTTTTTTTTTCTTTTTCTTTTTTTTTTTGTTGTTGTTGTTTTGTTTTGGCAAGCGCTTTTTGGAAGTCTTAAAGGGATAGGGACCCCAATACTAGGGAAACAGGGCAGCAAGTCCGGTGAGCGGGTGCCCGAGGCTGGCGCCAGAGAATAAAGAAAAACGAGTGGCCTTTTTTTTGTGTGTGTGTGTGGTCATTGTTTTGTTTTGGCAGGTGCTTTTTGAAAGTTTTAAAGGGGCAGGGCAGGACACTTAGTCCAGAGGTAGGGAATCCCGGGTTCTCTGGGCACTCTAATCCCCTGGGCTGCAGGGAGCACGGAGGCCCCTTACAGAAATGAATAGCCTCCCGGCCGCTCCCCCTCCAACGCGGCTCCACCACTTTGGAGCAGCAGCCCGAGCCAGGCCATGCCCACAGCTACAGCAGAGATAAACTCCATAGCAGCCAGGCAGGAAGCAGAAGCCCTGTCTGCATGCAGCTACCCAGCACAAGCCACTAGAGGTCGCTATTCTCCCAGGAGAGGAAGGCCACAAACCAACAAGAAGGGAAGTTCTTCCAGCCGTCACTAGTCCCAGCTCTGCAAACTATTCCTATCACCATGAAAAGACAAAATTACAGGCAAACCAAGATCACACAGACACCAGAGGAAGAGACAGACCTAACCAGTCTTCCTGACAAAGAATTCAAAATAAAAATCATAAACATGCTCACAGAGATGCAGAGAAATATGCAAGAGAAATGGGATGAAGTCCGGAGGGAGATCACAGATCTGTGATGAAACAAACTCTGGAAGGATTTATAAGCAGAATGGATAAGATGCAAGAGGCCATTGATGGAATTGAAACCAGAGAACAGGAACGCATAGAAGCTGACATAGAGAGAGATAAAAGGATCTCCAGGAATGAAACAACACTAAGAGAACTATCTGACCAATCCAAAAGTAACATATCCATATTATAAGGGGCACCAGAAGAAGAAGAGAGAAGAAAAGGGACAGAAAGTATCTTGGAAGAAATAATTGCTGAAAACTTCCCCAAACTGGGGGAGGAAATAATCGAACAGACCACGGAAATACACAGAACCCCCAACAAAAAGGATCCAAGGAGGACAACACCAAGACACATAATAATTAAAATGGCAAAGATCAAGGACAAGGAAAGAGTTTTAAAGGCAGCTAGACATAAAAAGGTCACCTATAAAGGAAAACCCATCAGGCTAACATCAGACTTCTTGACAGAAACCCTACAGGCCAGAAGAGAATGGCATGATATATTTAATGCAATGAAACAGAAGGGCCTTTAACCAAGGATACTGTATCCAGCACGACTATCATTTAAATATGATGGCGGGATTAAACAATTCCCAGACAAGCAAAAGCTGAGGGAATTTGCTTCTCACAAACCACCTCTACAGGGCATCTTACAGGGACTGCTCTAGATGGGAGCACTCCTAGAAAGAGCACAGAACAAAACACACAACATATGAAGAATGGAGGAGGAGGAATAAGAAGGGAGAGAAGAAAAGAATCTCCAGACAGTGTATATAACAGCTCAATAAGCGAGCTAAGTTAGGCGGTAAGATACTAAGGAGGCTAACCTTGAACCTTTGGTAACCACAAATTTAAAGCCTGCAATGGCAATAAGTACATATCTTTCAATAGTCACCATAAATGTAAATGGACTTAATGCACCAATCAAAAGACACAGAGTAATAGAATGGATAAAAAAGCAAGACCCATTTATATGCTGCTTACAAGAAACTCACCTCAAACCCAAAAACATGTTCAGACTAAAAGTCAAGGGATGGAAAAACATATTTCAGGCAAACAACAGCGAAAAGAAAGCAGGGATTGCAGTATTAATATCAGACAAAATAGACTTCAAAACAAAGAAAGTAACAAGAGATAAAGAAGGCCACTACATAATGATAAAGGGCTCAGTCCAACAAGAGGATATAACCATTCTAAATATATATGCACCCAACACAGGAGCACTAGCATATGTGAAACAAATACTAACAGAACTAAAGGGGGAAATAGAATGCAATGCATTCATCTTAGGAGACTTCAACACACCACTCACCCCAAAAGATAGATCCACTGGGCAGAAAATAAGTAAGGACACACAGGCACTGAACAACACAGTAGAGCAGATGGACCTAATAGACATCTATAGAACTCTACATCCAAAAGCAACAAGATATACATTCTTCTCAAGTGCACATGGAACATTCTCCAGAATAGACCACATACTAGCTAACAAAAAGAGCCTCAGAAAAATCCAAAGTATCGAAATTCTACCAACCAATTTTTCAGACCACAAAGGTATAAAAGTAGAAATAAATTCTACAAAGAAAACAAAAAGGCTCACAAACACATGGAGGCCTAACAACATGCTCCTAAATAATCAATGGATCAATGAACAAATTAAAATAGAGATCAAGGAATATATAGAAACAAATGACAACAACAACACAAAGCCCCAACTTCTGTGGGACGCAGCGAAAGCAGTCCTAAGAGGAAAGTATATAGCGATCCAGGCACACTTGAAGAAGGAAGAACAATCCCAAATCAATATTCTAACATCACAATTATCAAAATTGGAAAAAGAACAAATGAGGACTAAAGTCAGCAGAAGGAGGGACATAATAAAGATCAGAGAAGAAATAAACAAAATTGAGAAGAATAAAACAATAGCAAAAATCAATGAAACCAAGAGCTGGTTCTTTGAGAAAATAAACAAAATAGATGAGCCTCTAGCCAAACTTATTAAGAGAAAAAGAGAATCAACACAAATCAACAGAATCAGAAATGAGAATGGAAAAATCACGACAGACTCCACAGAAATACAAAGAATTATTAAAGACTACCATGAAAACCTATATGCAAACAAGCTGGAAAACCTAGAAGAAATGGACAACTTCCTAGAAAAATACAACCTTCCAAGACTGACCAAGGAAGAAACACAAAAGTTAAACAAACCAATTACAAGCAAAGAAATTGAAACAGTAATCAAAAAACTACCAAAGAACAAAGCACCCGGGCCGGATAGATTTACCTCAGAATTTTATCAGACACACAGAGAAGACATAATACCCATTCTCCTTAATGTTTTCCAAAAAATAGAAGAGGAGGGAATACTCCCAAACTCATTCTATGAAGCCAACATCACCCTAATACCAAAACCAGGCAAAGACCCCACCAAAAAAGAAAACTACAGACCAATATTCTTGATGAACGTAGATGCAAAAATACTCAACAAAATATTAGCAAACCGAATTCAAAAGTATATCAAAAGGATCATACACCATGACCAAGTGGGATTCATCCCAGGGATGCAAGGATGGTACAACATTTGAAAGTCCATCAACATCATCCACCACATCAACAAAAAGAAAGACAAAACCACATGATCATCTCCATAGATGCTGAAAAAGCATTTGACAAAATTCAACATCCATACATGATAAAAACTCTCAGCAAAATGGGAATAGAGGGCAAGTTCCTCAACATAGTAAAGGCCATATATCATAAACCCACAGCCAACATTATACTGAACAGCGAGAAGCTTAAAGCTTTTCCTCTGAGATCGGGAACTAGACAGGGATGCCCACTCTCCCCACTGCTATTTAACATAGTACTGGAGGTCCTAGCCACGGCAATCAGACAAAACAAAGAAATACAAGGAATCCAGATTGGTAAAGAAGAAGTTAAACTGTCACTATTGCAGATGACATGATATTGTACATAAAAAACCCTAAAGACTCCACCCCAAAACTACTAGAACTGATATCAGAATACAGCAAAGTTGCAGGATACAAAATTAAAACACAGAAATCTGTAGCTTTCCTATACACTAACAATGAACCAATAGAAAGAGAAATCAGGAAAACAATTCCATTCACCATTGCATCAAAAAGAATAAAATACCTAGGAATAAATCTAACCAAAGAAGTGAATGACCTATACTCTGAAAACTACAAGTCACTCTTAAGAGAAATTAAAGGGGACACTAACAAATGGAAACTCATCCCATGCTCGTGGCTAGGAAGAATCAATATCATCAAAATGGCCATCCTGCCCAAAGCAATATACAGATTTGATGCAATCCCTATCAAATTACCAGCAACATTCTTCAATGAGCTGGAACAAATAATTCAAAAATTCATATGGAAACACCAAAGACCCCGAATAGCCAAAGCAATCCTGAAAAAGAAGAATAAAGTAGGGGGGATCTCACTCCCCAACTTCAAGCTCTACTACAAAGCCATAGTAATCAAGACAATTTAGTACTGGCAAAAGAACAGAGCCACAGACCAGTGGAACAGAATAGAGACTCCAGACATTAACCCAAACATATATGGTCAATTAATATTTGATAAAGGAGCCCTGGACATACAATGTCGAAATGACAGTCTTTTCAACAGATGGTGCTGGCAAAACTGGACAGCTACATGTAGGAGAATGAAACTGGACCTGGACCATTGTCTAACCCCATATACAAAAGTAAATTCAAAACGGATCAAAGACCTGAATGTAAGTCATGAAACCATTAAACTCATGGAAAAAACATAGGCAAAAACCTCTTAGACATAAACATGAGTGACTTCTTCTTGAACATATCTCCCCGGGCAAGGAAAACAACAGCAAAAATGAACAAGTGGGACTATATTAAGCTGAAAAGCTTCTGTACAGCAAAAGACACCATCAATAGAACAATAAGGAACCCTACAGTATGGGAGAATATATTTGTAAATGACAGATCTGATAAAGGCTTGACATCCAAAATATATAAAGAGTTCACACACCTCAACAAACAAAAATCAAATAATCCAATTAAAAAATGGGCAGAGGAACTGAACAGACAGTTCTCCAAAAAAGAAATAACAGATGGCCAACAGACACATGAAAAGATGCTCCACATCACTAATTACCAGAGAAATGCAAATTAAAACTACAATGAAGTATCACCTCACACCAGTAAGAATGGCTGCCATCCAAAAGACAAACAGCAACAAATGTTGGCGAGGCTGTGGAGAAAGGGGAACCCTCCTACACTGCTGGTGGGAATGTAAATTAGTTCAACCATTGTGGAAATCAGTATGGAGGTTCATCAAAATGCTCAAAACAGACTTACCATTTGACCCAGGAATTCCATTCCTAGGAATTTACCCTAAGAACGCAGCAATCAAGTTTGAAAAAGACAGATGCACCCCTATCTTTATCGCAGCACTATTTACAATAGCCAAGAATTGGAAGCAACCTAAATGTCCATCGGTAGATGAATGGATAAAGAAGATGTGGTACATATACATAATGGAATATTACTCAGCCATAAGAAGAGGGCAAATCCTACCATTTGCAGCAACATGGATGGAGCTGGAGAGTATTATGCTCAGTGAAATAAGCCAAGCAGAGAAAGAGAAATACCAAATGATTTCACTCATCTGTGGACTATAAGAACAACAGAAAAACTGAAGGAACAAAACAGCAGTGGAATCACAGAACCCAAGAATGGACTAACAGGTACCAAAGGGAAAGGGACTGGGGAGGATGGGTGGGTAGGGTGGGATAAGGTAGGGGGAGAAGAGGTGGGGTATTAAGATTAGCATTCATGGGGGGGTGGGAGAAAGGGGAGGGCTGTACAAGACAGAGAAGACAAGTAGTGATTCTACAACATTTTGCTATGCTGATGGACAGTGACTGTAAAGGGGTTTATAGGGGGGACCTGGTATAGGGGAGCGCCTAGTAAACATAATATGCTTCATGTAAGTGTAGATTAAAGATTAAAAAAAAGAAAGAAAGAGAAGGGGGATTACTCCCTGATAGGATAAAACTAACTGTAAATCAATGATTAATGCATGCTTTAAATATCCTTAATTTTGATCACTTAAAGGGTATCAGATGATCGGCTATGGATGTACACTTTTCTGATAATATTCCTATCTCTTAAAAAAAAAAAAGTTCCTGTGTGGTGTCCTCCAATGAGTTCTACACAGTGGTATAAAGGGCATATCAAAGTGTGGGCAAAGGGTCTGTTTGTGTTTATACAGAGGATCAAAGCCTAATTTGGCTACCCAGAAAATGAACTAAGATACTATATGAAGAAGAACTTCCAACTTCAGCACTCTCTGGAAGAGTCATACCAGAAGATGATCATCAAAAAACCTCAAGAAAGATCCAGGTGATGCTACAGTTGTAGCTGCATTCATCCCACCGGTTCCTAGACTTGCCATGGGAATGAAGAAGGAGATATCTAAGCTGGCCTGTGCATACAGTAAAACAACAAATTTGACTGGATCTATACTGTTGGAACTCAACCAAGAATTAGGAGAAGTGCAACTTGTAGCACTCCAAAATCTTACGACTACAGACTATCTACTCTTAAAAGAACATATGGGATGTTAACAGTTCCCAGGAATGGGTTGTTTTAATTTGTCTGATTTCTCTCAGACTGTTCAAGTTCAGTTGGACAATATCCACAATATCATAGATAAATTTTCACAAATGCCTAGGGTGCCTAACTGGTTTTCTTGGTTTCACTGGAGATGGCTGGTAATTATAGGTCTGCTTTGGTTATGTAACTGTATTCCTATTATGTTAATATGTGTCCACAATTTAATTAGTAGTTTAAAACCTATACATGCTGAAGTTACTCTACAAGAAGATATGCCAAAGAAATAATCAATCTTCCCATGTTTTCTTCCATCTGCTACTTCTATAGCTTTTCTTCTTCCTTCCTAATTACAACTCTTAAATAGAATTCATGCCTCATATCGAATTTACTGAGTATCATAATTCTTCCAAGTGGTAAAGATACCTCAAGACAAATTCTGGGCATAGAAGCCACAGGGCATCAATATGCAAAGAAGTAAAAAGCTAACCTTTTCAAACAATAAGGCTTCTCTCTCACTTACCAACTTTACATTTCCCTGTATGGCCCCAGAAGATGACTGGTTAGCCAGAGACGGGTAAGATTCCTCAAGGGAGGAATAACCTAAGACAGGCACAGTCGCAGGGGGGCCATCAGGCGAGAAATTGGGGATCAACCTGTTTTGAGAGAAATCTTCTGCATCCGTGGATGTTTTATTGCCCTTGTCTAGCTTGGATTAACACTTAGTCTACAGGCACACACCTGATCATCTACATTTGCTCTCTTACAGCACTAAACTATGTTTTCTACCTTTATCTTGCATCTACCTACCACTTCAGCATTTTATTAAAAATAAAAATAATAATAATAATAAAGGGAGAAATGTGGGATCCACATATAAATCAAGTATAAAAATCAAACGAATATTCATATTTGACCTGATTGTTTATAGTTCATAATGCGTGATCAAAACTGAAAGTTTCTGTGATGACTGCCCTTGTACTGTTCACCACGTAAGAACTTATTCACTATGTAAGAATTTGTTCACATGTAAGAACTTGTTCGTTATGCTTCAGAAGATTGGAGACTGTTGAGAACTAGGCTTGGGGTTGATTAATGATTGTGCATTGAGTCCCCTATACATAATTTTATTGTTGTCAACAACCATTTGATCAATAAATATGAGAGATGCCCTCTCAAAAAAAAATTACATTTAAAAATGATCACTAAAAAAACAAAAACAAAAAAAACTCCACCACAATGATACCACTTCCCATCCACTAGTATGGTTATAGTAAGAAAAACAGAGAACAGTTAAGTACTGGCAAGCATGGGAAGAAACTGGAACTCTTCACACACTGCTGGTGGGATATAAAGCGGTGTAGCCACTCCTAGGTATTTAACCAAAAAAATTAAAAACAGGGACTCAAGCAGATTCTTATTCACAAATGCTTATAGCAGCACTACTTGGAATAGTCAAAAGGTAGAAATAACCCTTTATGTCCCTTAATGGACGAATGGGTAAATGACTAGTTGTTATAAAATTACTTAAATTTAGTTATAAAAAGGAATTAAATACTGATATGTGCTACAGCTTGGATGACTTCAAAAACATTATAAGTGAAAAAAGCCAGTCACATAAGTCACATATTTTATAATTCCTTTTATAGGAACCATTCAGAATAGAGAAATCCATTAAGAGTGAAACAGACTGGCGGGTGTGGGTGGAGAGGGTAGGAATTGGGGCGAGGTTACTTCAGTGAGTACAGGGTGTTCCTCTGGCCGATGGAGACGTTGTCAAGTTAGAGGCGAGCAGTGGCTGTGCAGCATGGTGAGTGCACTAAATGCCACTGAGTTGTGCCTTTTAAGATGGTTAATTGTATGCTATGTGAATTTTGCCTTAATCAAAAAAATTAAATCCTAAAATCACTCTAATCATAGGCTTGGAAACATTTATTCCGGACTAAAATACATTCTGTGAGTTACTCGTCTCCAAGCTGAGTTCCCTTGAGACTAACTGAATGGTTCTGGAGAATGCGTGTGAATTCACTGATTTTCTAACCTCAACAAAGAGCATGGCTATACCTGCCAGGGCACAGCCGCAAAACTGCGAGGATGCCTGACACCACGTACTTTCCTGGCTCGCTCACAGTCAATCTACCACCACATGCTTCCTAATCCTCACACATGCCCACTGCTCAGCAACTCTGCTCCCACCACGGTAGTCCAAGCTACTCTCAACACGCACCTGAGCCCCTGCAGCTCTTACTAACTAGGTCCCCTGACCGTTGCAAGCAACAAATCTTACCTCACCCCTACTTAAAAACCTTCAGGGGCTTCTCAGCCTCCTTTCCAATGGCACCCATGCCCTGCAGGGTCAGCCTCCTGCCGGCCCCTCAGCCTTAGCACCCTCCACTCCTCCATTTCATTCTCCAACTCAGTCACCTGGGGTTCTCTTCCTCTTGCTACAAAAGTTCCCTTGATCTCAAACACTCTTTCACCTGATTCCCTCCTTTTGCTGACCCTCTCCTACTCATCCCAAGGAGTCACTTCCTCCAAGTTAAGTTAGACTGCTGCAAGTTCTCAACAACCATGTTCCCTTTCATTAGAGCATTTATCTCAGTTTATACTTACACACTCGCAAATGTGCCTGGTTAATTCACGTTTGACTCCACCATTAGGCTGTAAGCTTCAGGTAAGCAAAGACCATACTGTCATTTTTATTTCTTCCCCAGACCCAAACACAACACCCAGCACATAAAAAAAAATTTGTCAATAAATTGGTTGAGTTACTGATACTCCAGCTGCAAAGCTGGTCTTATTTTAAAGGAGGAGAAGAACAACTACTTGGGAATATAAAATAAGAAAAGGAAGATTAAAGATGTAAAGACTAAAACTTCCTCTGCAAAACTGATCACAGATACCAAAAGCCAAAAGATCCTTCCAGACCCATCAACATCAACAAATATCCATTGTGCAAACAGACTGACTTAGATTAGCCAAGAGCCCGCTGAGAGCTGGCAAAGCGAACAACAGGAGGCAGTGAGGCCTGCGACTGGAAATAGAACACCTGTGCCATGCACACATCTAGTCCAGTCCAGAAGGTTTTCAGAAGATCCTGTTTTGTAATCCTTGATAATACAGTCAAGTTATTCTCAACTGTGTATAGTGTTCTTGGTCCAGTCCCCACTTCAGCCCACTTCCCTGTGTTTTTATGTTGCTTTCAGGCATGTGCAAAATGCAAAACCAGAACATTCCCGCCCTAACTAGGGAATAAGCCGTTTGAAAGCAAGGATTCTCATCTCCATCCCTTTCTTTTAAATCATACAGGCACATTTGCTATACTTCAAAGCTTAACTGGAGAAGGAATATAAAGATAGCCAGCACACCCAGAAATCAAGATGGCAAACTGTGAGTCAGGGGAACAGTCCTGCCATGTAGGGAAGAGGATGAGGGATAAAGGAGGACACCCCAAAGCTCCCCACACCACTCAGTTTCAGCACCATGGCCCCTCTGAGGTTCTGTCCCCACTCCTCTGCCAGGATTAGTCTTGGGTCTGGACACAAAAAGCACCCACAGGCCGTGGCCAGAACACCAGTCCCTGGTGGTCCTTCATGAAGCTCCTACTTGTGGAAAAGATGCCCACAGGGCAGTTTCCTGGCAGCCTGCATGGAGTCCCAGCAGATGGCACAGTCATCGTTATTGGCTGCCAGCTCCTCTGGAGTTGCAACCACAAACCTGTAAAAACCAAAACACGCCCAGCAGGAATCTGTCAGCTCCACACGTGTACTGAGCACCACTTCATCAACGTCACCCTCCTAACAGCACAGTTACAGAAGAATCTTGTTCAGTAAAAAATTTTCAACCATCAAAAACATTACACCTGCTCTCTTCATAGCTTATCAAAGAGCAAATTAGAAACTTTGTCTTAAATAATGGCTCTGGTTACAGATGACTTGAGGGAACTTTTCTGGGCAGATCAGAGGAATTAAGACGCCCAGAGAGCCAGACTGTTCCAGTGGACACAAAAAAGGATATACCCATTAATCTCACACCTTCAGGCTTGGCTTAGCCTCAGGTTGGCAAATGCCTCCTTCAATGAGGTCTAGTGGGTGAGTGTATGTGTGCAAACATGCATGTGTAAGGAATAAGTGAGGCCCATCTTCATAAAATAAAGGGCAGACACCTAAGGAAGGTTCCATTTAATAATGATGATGATAAAAGTAACGTCCTAACAACAAGAACCTAATTATTTACTGAACAGGTACCACATACCCATACTATTTATTCTATTACGTGGATTATCCCACTGAATCCTCCCAACAGTTCCAAGAAGAAGGTTCTGCTGTCATACATGGAGATGAAGCAACTGGGACACAGGAATTTAAACTGCCTAAGATCACACAGAAAGTGGGGATTCACATGCAGGCAGTCCTTCTCCAGAGCCCACACGGATATTCTTTACCATTTTGTTAACAGTTTACAAAAGCAGGTTTTCATACAACCTGGGTTATGCTATTTTTCAAGATCTAAAATGAGTAACCTTGGGCAACATGAACTTGTGCTTACTCACCTGGCTTCCATGTTCCCAACCACACGCAAATAGTTCTTGTGCCGGCGGACTCGCCGCTGGACTTCATGGAATAGGTAACGCAACTGCATAAAGATGACCAAGCTGGCCATGGATAACCAGATGTTGCCAAATAACTTAACAAGAGAGAAAAAAATACACAATAAAAGTGAATGTGAGCATGCTAGTGATGAAGGTGAGGTGTGCAACGACTCTTAATTATTAGTGAAGGTGAACTGGAACAATCTTCCAGGAAAGAAATGCATATATTTATCTCATGACTCTAATAATATAATGCTTTTTGACCTATTATTTCATCACCAGCAAACTCTCCTGAGGAACTAATCAGAAACTGAAAAGCTTCATGCAAAAAGATGTCCATCTTCAAGATTATTCCAAAAAAAATCGGGAAATCAACAGTAGGGGAATAGTTAGGTTGTGAATCATATAATGTAATATTATAGTCATTAATTGTATTTGTTATAAAATACAATTACATATTAATGTATTATACGTTATTTACAGCTGACCCTTGAATAACACAGGTGTTAGGGACACTGACCAACCCTGACCAAGCAGTCAAAAATCCATGAATACAGAGAAGGCACATAGTGGATCTGTGGCATCTTACTACACTGATGGACAGTGACTACATTGAGGTATGGGTGGGGACTTGATAATATGGGTAAATGTAGTAACCACATTGTTTTTCATGTGAAACCTTCGTAAGAGTGTATGTCAATTACACCTTAATAAAAATAATTAAAACAAAAACAAAAAAAAATCCGTGAATAACTTTAGACCCACCTCCCCACCCCCCACCCCACATAAAACTTAACTACCAATAAAGCTTGTTGACAAGAAGCTTTACTGATGATAAAAACAGTGAATTACCACATATTTTGTGTGGTATTACATGCTATATCCTTACGATAAAGTAAGCTAGAGAAAAGAAAATGTTTTTTAAAATGTTGCATATCTCCAAAAAACCTCCAATACATTTACTGAAAAAAATCTACATATAAGTGGACCTGTGCAGTTCAAACCCATGTTCTTCAAGGGTCAACTATGTAACATTTTTGAAGCTAAATTACAATGGAAAACAATACTTGTTAAGTGAAAAAAGCAGGATAAAACAACCTTAAAAGAAAACTAATATGTGATTTTTAAAAATTGTGTAAAGATGTGAAACAGAAACACCTGAATATATTCTAAAATAACCCATTATGGGGGTTGGTTAAATAGATCACTGTACATTTATATGATGGAACTATTTTGAAGGTATTAAAATGGTTTAGAAGAATTGTTGGGCCAGGATTTGAACCCAGGCTGCCTGGGATCCCCTCATCCTTGCTGCCTCCCTCCCTGGCACACTCTGCTGGGACCGTAATTGTGCTTGACTTTCAGAGCATTCAGAGTGGACCCCAGCTGAACACACATATATGGCCCCTGCCACTCCAGAACTCACTGTTCTGATAGGGAAACAGGGGCTGGTTTGAACCTCAGCTCCAGCACTGAGTGGCTGTGTGACCTTGGACAAGTTACTTAACCTTTCTGGCTTCAGTTTCCTCATGGGTGTAATGAGTATGATAATAATCCAACTTACCTCACAGGGTGTATATTAAATGAGCTAATACATGTGGAGATCATCCAGTACATAGTAAGGATTTCTTCCCACCTTTGTAAGAGAAAAAACAGAAAGGAGCAGTTCCCTGCCTCCACACCTACTTCATCATTTTTTAAAACACAATGGAATCACATCACTCTTCTTAGAAACAATCCCTCCTATGGCTTCCAATCCCAGAGCCGCCCTCCCTTTTCTCCTCCCAGGACCACCTCAGCCCCCTAAGAGCCCTTTCTCAGAGCAGTTACAACTTCTCATCTTCCCCACCCCATCCCAAAGGCCACTGTCACTGCAAAAATCTCTGTAGCCCTCTGGCCTTGGAACAGCCCTCCCTCCGGCTCACAGTGGTTCAGGCTCCATTTCTGACACACTCCTGCTCCCCTGCTGACACCCGAGCTCCTGGCCACTTTGTCCCCTCTCCATCCTTAGTTTTTCTTCATAGCACATGTCATCACCCATGATATCATATTTATTTGTTCAATCGCCTATCCTATGAAACACCCCCAACCTCAAAATGTGATGACTGTTCATTTACAAATCCTCAGATACTAGAGCAATATCTGGGATATGGTAAGTGCTGAATAATTATGTGATGGATAAATGAATGAATGAGCAAATGAGGCACAGTACTGTCCCCAAAATGCTCTCCATTTGGCAACTGAGACAGACAGGATACAGGTGATCATAATACAGAGGAATGACCTCTGTCTTAGGGGAAGGGCAGGGTTGTGGAGCTCAGCAAGGGCCCCATCCCAGAGTTTGGAAGGCAGGGCAGCACCCTAGGCCAGGACAAGGTAGGTCGGGGATGGTCTGAAGCAGAGATCTGAAGATGTGTCATCATCAGTCCACAGATCAAAGGCCTGAGGGACAGTGTGCCAGGCAAAGAGAGTCGCTTGTGCCAAGGCCTGGAGGGGAGAAAGAACGCCCTCAGGGAACAGAAGGCTGTTCTGTGTGGGGGATTAAGGAGGTTGGGGAAGGAGTGCTGGCTGAGGGGCTGGAGAAGGGAACACAGGCCAGACCCCAGGGACTTTGGAACTCTGTGGGGAGTTGGGCAATGAGGAGGGAGAGAGTGGGGAAGGGCAGGTTTCAGCAGGGAAGGACATGGTCAGGCTGCAGGGTGGAAAATTCCCTCTGGCTTCTGAGTGAAGTTAGGACTGGGAGTAGGGAGGAAGGGAGGCCTGTGGAGGCTCCACACGGGAGGGAGGCTGGGTCTGAGCCAAGGTTGATGGTTGGGAGGGTGGGGGACTCTGCTGGCAAGAGGATCACTAGGAGGAGCCCTGAGTTGAGTCAGTCTGAGGGTGCAGGGCTCATTCTGTGGGCAGAGGGGCTCCCAGGTCAGCACACATTGGGTTGGTTTGAAAGGTAAAGAATGCACACTCCAGACTCCCAAGCCATTGCTCCTTTCTAACAGGGTTGCCAGACTTAGCAAAAGAAAGAAAAAGATAACGATCTATAGAATGCCCAGATGCATTTGAATTTCAGATAAACAAAGAATAATTTTTTAATCTATATTCAACAAACTGGACATTCTGTCTTTTATCTGGCAACCCTGCTTTCAAAAACCTCCCCTATACACATAGTCTGCCTTTCTGAAATACTAGCAACAAATCACATGGAAACTTCTGGTCTGCGGGCCCTGTGACATCTACTTGTCATCTGTCATGTGCCTCCTTGGAGTCCCTGGCACTGAGCACTGGTCCCCAGACCCTACCTGCTAATGTGGAAGGCCCCGAGAACTGGGCCCAGTGCTCAGACTGGGCTAGGCCAGGACCCTGCTGGGAGGGAGAGGAGGGCAGGAAGGCCCAGCACACTTCCCTCATCCATGGCCCCACACCCATGTAGGGCTTTTCCAGGAAGTGGTTCCTGCCCAGGGTCTGGACTCCAACTGGGCTTAGGGTTACAAGCCTGGGGCCATTTCGTGGAACTGCCAGAACCATCGCTGGTCACTGTGGCCACATCCTCCCTCATGCAGCCCTGGGCTAAGTAGGTCTGGGAGTCCAGGCCTAGGCTTGGGGCTCAGCAGAGTCACAGGCAAGACCCTGCTTCACTGGGCTACAGACCAGCCTGGGTCACCACTTCCTGGAGCTGCCCAACAGAGGGGCCAGAGCTTCCCATCAGCACAAGGGAGCCTCGTGCAACTCTGGGCTGGGCTAAACCAGGGAGAGCTCAGATGGGGGCTCACGGCACCTTGACAGAGACAAGGAGACTCTCTGGAGTCAGACACAGAAAGAGACCTTCGCTGTGGGGCAACTGGAGAGATTTCATACAAGATGTGACAAATGAGCCACCAGGAATTTAAATAGATGAGGGCTGAGGAGTTGTGGGTTGGCAAGATGTGTGACAGAAATATGGAAACTGCACTAAGTGGGGAATATTCCTAAAATGGCAAAAGGCCAACAAGGCCAGAGCGCAGACCACCCCTCTGGGGAAGGGGGGGAGGAGGTGACACAGTTGAGGATCATGTGCCCAGCAAAGAGCTAGGCCTGGGGCTTAGACCAGTTGGCCTCTGAGACTCAGTTCACACTGCTAATAATAATAGCCAAAAAAATGATAACAATAATAACCATTTATTGAGCACTTACTCTGTGCTAAGCCCCTTTATATGGATTATTTTATTACATCTTCAAAATAAGTATTGCTATTACCCCTATTACACAGATGGGAAAACTAAGGCACACAGAGGTTGAATGGCTTGTCCACATCCACACAACTAGCAAGTGGCTGAGCTGGCATTTGAGCGCAGGCAGTCTGGCTCCAGCGCCTGCCCCACTCACCACCTAGTGAAGGGCTATTTGCGTCAAGAAATAAACAGAGGGCAGAGGATTCCCCTGGGAGAAAAGGGACCAGGCTTCAATTGCCTCCCTGTGCCCATCAAAGTCATTAAATCTGCCTGATGGCTCTGAACAGGGCTCTGAGAGCCTCTCTCAGCCCCCCACTCTGGTGCCAGATATGCACAGAGCATAAGACCCCAAGAGCCAGAGTGGGCAGCTGCTCTGGGAAAGAGAGAAATGGCCCTAGAATTCCTCCTGGCCACTCAGCAGGCACAGTCCTGGAGGCAGGGCCTCTCCACCTGGTGTGTCATGTCCGCAGACAGGTGACCACAGCATTTCCAGGCGCGGTTTTGTAACCAGTGGTTTCCCAGCATAGGCCAACAGCGCTCCCTGCTGTGCAGCCTGGGAAGGGCTCTGGCTTCATGAGTCATCTCCCACTTGGTCTGACCCACACGTCAACGACAATGGTGATTCTCTCCAACAGTGGCCCCAGCCTGGATTTAGAACCCACACCCTCACTGCTATCAGGGGAACTGCAATCCTACGCAATCGTCAAATAACCAGGCCTGGGACGCAGCTGGCTCAGGTGGAGGGGAAAGAGGCACTCCCCTTCTACCGCCAGGAAGCCCTATGGCCCCAGCCACGGTCTAAATGGCCTGTGGGGGTCATCTTGGGAGCACGAGAGGAGGAGCATCCAGGAAGGGCTGAACTTTCTGGTCTTTGCTAAGGGTGGATTTGGAGTTAGGGTCATATCGTAATTTGGCCAGGGGTGGGGGTGGTGTTAAAGAAAAAATGCCCTCAGGAATAGGCTGGTGAGGCTCAGACACTGAGTAGGTCTCTAAGCACTGGACTGGTACCTCATGCAGGAAGTGGTCTGACCCTCCCCAGGAGGAAGGTGGCAGGGCCCAGCAGGAGCTTCTACGGCAGGCTAGCCAGTACCCCACTTAAAGCAGGAAAGTTGAGGTAAAGGGCCCCCTATGACTGTTTCTCCACTGTGTTACTCAGTTTCACAAAACTCTTGGGCTAGGCTGGCCTGGAGCCATCTGCCCCGAGTCACAGATGTGGAAACCGAGAGTCAGGGAGCAATGACAGGCCCAAGGTCATAAAGTAAAACAGCCTGGCTTAAAATGTGCCCTCCTGACTCCCAGACTAGTGCACTGCCCACAGGCCTGGCCAGACAGGTCCAGGCACCAGGGAAAAGTTGCTGCCCCGCAGTGGGGCTGGAACTACTCTGGAACAGAAAGCCAGGGGAGACGGAGCAGCACCTGCCCTCTGGGCCTGGCAAAGCCATGGAGGGGTAAAAGCCTCCCTGGAGGGGGCAGTGGCCTCTGGTGGCCAGCACCTGGCCTGCCACCTTCTCTGGGAGAAGCTGGGGCCACGGGCTGCAGGCAGACAGAAAGGCTGGAGGCTCTGGGCCAGGAGGTCCAGGCTACAGCATGGTCTGGGAGGTGCTGAACGCCTCCACCTCCGCCTCCACCTCCGCCTCCGAGCGGCACCTCTGGGAGCAGAACCATAGGAAGAGGAAGAAACCTGCAGGAGGAAGTCTGGTCAGTGGGTGCACGGCAGGAGCAGGGGGGCCCACCCAGGACCTAGGGACCTCCTTGGCTCAGGTGACCTGGGCCTCCCAGAGGCACACAATTCTCAGACTCCCCTACTGTTGGTGGCCAGAAGGGACAGAGCATGGGAGCTGGAGGACCCAGTCACCTCGAGCAAATTGGAAGGTGACATGCTACCTGTGGGCAGTGTAGTCCCAAACCAGCCTGGATGGGGCCCTGTGTCACCCCACTGACCGGAGGCCCTTAGCAGTAAACAACTACCAACGGCACACCGCCAACCCCCACCCCGAGGTGCCTCCACGCCGCCCACAGGTCCTACCGTAGAACGAGTTGAAGATGGTGAAGAGGAAGAGCTGGGGCAGCAGGAAGACACCAAAGGAGAAGAAGGCCAAGGCCCAGGTGGTGCCAAGCAGCACGGTGAGGCCCAGCACGGTGACGGCATCCCGGCAGGCCCGGGCACGCAGTGCCTTCTCCTGCGCCCGAAGTCGGCTCAGGGTCCGCAGCGCCCAGGCCAGCACCACCAAGTTGAAGAGGGACATGAGGCCACCATAGCCCATGACCAAGACAGTGTGCACCCAGCGACTCCGCACCCAGCACCTGCAGGGGTGGGGAGTGCCCAGCTTGGTGTGGCTTCCGAGGCTGGGGAGACACCATGGTCTCGGGCTCAGACCCACTGCAGTGAAGTCCTGGGTCTGGCTTTCCAGCTAAGCCCCCACGATAGAACCCACCTGCCAACTTGCCCCACTCTCGGAAGCCCCCCAGGCCCTCCTGTCCAGCCACGCCGGTCTCTCTCGTCCCTTCATGACCTTACCCAACTGAAAACTCTCCCCTGCCTGCTTGCTATGGCCAACCTCTCCCCTTCCACTGCCAGGCCAGCTATCAACTTGTCCGATAATCCACTGGATCATTGGCCAGCCCCCCTCCCTGGAAACTTCTTCCACCATCTCATCACCACCTCTGTGCAATGGGATGCCCTGCCCGGGACCTGGCCCCACCTAGATGGGGCCAGCAGGCCAGCTCTGAGCCCTGAGTGAGCTGCTGCAGCTCGCAGCTCGCAGCCTGGTGGGGGGCACTCTCCACGTGCGCACCGAGGGGCAGAGTGAGCAGCAGGAAAACACCGAGAGCCAAGGAAAGAGTCAGAAAGAGGCCTGACAGTGGCCCCAGCCCTGCTCCTAGACTCTCGCTGAGACCTTCAAGCCTCTGTCTCCCAAGATTCCTTCAAAACAGGTGTGCCTTTTACCCAGACACCATGTCACATGCTTTCCACTGGTTAGGCATTCCACCCTCAGGATGACCCTAGGAAGCAGGTGCATAATCATCCCCACCCTACAGATGAGGAAACTGAGGCTCTGGCTTAGGAACACACACTAGTAAGAGCACGGGAGGCACTTGAAGCCCCGTGGTCTGAGCCCAGAGCCACTGCCCCTAACTGTCAGGGTCGCCTGCTTGGGCTCCCGTCACGGGCTTCTGCCACTGCAGTCACAAGCGTCCTTGAACATTACTTTGGGGATTCATGCAAGTGGCTGCATGTGGCCATGGGTCACACCTTGTCACTGTTACATGACGGTCCAGCGGGGGCAGCTCTGACACAGCCTGTTAACCCAGTGTCCTGTCGTTTTCTTAATTGCTGCTTGTGTTCAGGGTTTTGTAAATGTATGAGACAAAAGTCACAAACACCGGGTGAGAGCAGAAGGGAGAGGTCAGGAAGGTCAGGGGCAGCTGGGGGGGGCTCTCCGGCGGCCCTGTGCTACCGTGCTCCCATCCTGTGGGCGTGCCACTGCCGAGTCAGGCCTGCATCTCCTATTGTATAATAGAATACTTAATCGCACTCCTCTGAGAAACCAACCTGACCGCACAGCGAGAGGAATCAACCCCACCTGCCCTCCAGTCTGCGCCCAGAGCCCTCACCTCCCGGAGCCGGGAGGGGCAGTGGTGGGCGCCAGGCTCTGCTGGCTCCTGTTGGGCAGAGTTCTTTAGTTGCCTGTGCCTCAGCTTCCCCAGTGCAAGGGCTGACGACAGAAGGACCTACCCCTTGGTGTGAGGATGAAACAGCCCTCAGTGGTCCTGAGCTTGCATCAGCCAGGAAACGTAAAAAGGCTAAATGGCCAGCTGCTGGTCATGGGGCTACAGGGCTTTATTAAGCTATCCTCTCTACGTTAGCTGATGGAAACTTTTCTTAACAAGGTAAAGGTTAATGTCCTGAGCACAAGAAGCAGCAGCAGAGTCTGTCCCCCAGGCCCCCAGACCCCTGCCCCCCCAACACCCACTGAGCCTGGTCCCTGGCTGGGGTGTCCCAATCCCCACAGAGCTCCCTCCTCTGACTCCGGGGACTTGAGGGCTGGCAGTGCCATGCCAGGCACAGGTCGGGAGGAGCGGGAACCTGAGCAGTGGAGCACGGGGTGGGAGGGAGCGCAGTCAGGCACAGGCTGAGCTCCTGCTGGGAGCTGGAGGGGGCCTGGGCTGACAGCTGTGTATTGCCAGGAGGTGGAGGCCCTGCTGCCTTGGCCCTGAAGGCCCAAGAGAGGGCATCAGAGTCTGTCCCAGGGCTTCCTATTAGCTGGCCTAGAACATGGGCCTGCCCCTGGAGGGGACTCAGGGATCCCGCAGAGGGGGTGTGGCAAGCCCCCTGGAACGCACCTCCTGTTTAAGCACCAGCCCCCTCCTTGTCCCACAGCCAGTGCCCTGACGACAGCACATCCTGTCAGAGCCTCAGGCCACATGGCCCTTCTGCCAAAGACAGCCTGCCACAGCCCTGAGGACACTCACATGGACATGTTCTGGAAGCCCGCGCCATCTTCCTGGCTGTCGGAGACTGGGATCATGTAGGGTCCATACACTGAGCTCTTGACAGCAAGGAGGAACAGAACCAGGAGGGCTGGAAGCCCTGAGAGGGTGACACAGAGGCCCAGCATCTGTCAGGTGCCCCCAAAAGGGGTTGGTCATGGGCTCCCGGGGCTGCTAAAACAGAATTCCACTGGGCAGGTGGCAGGGAAAGAGACTGCTCTGAGCCTCCAGCTCCTGCCACATGGCCCAGCTCCAGAGCAATTAGTGTGACAGCCTTAGAGGAGGTTGTTTTCCAAGATGATATTAGAGAGGGCACTAGGGTGGGGTGATATGGCAGTAGTGGTCGCACTGGGAGGTGGTGGCTGAGAGTTAATGAGAGAGGGGGTTTGGGAACTGGTGAGGAGGCAGGGATAATAAAGAGAGGGACTAAGATGGTGATAGACATGCCCATGGTGGTGGCACCAGAGACAGTGATAAAGATGAGAATGTGATGGTGGTGACCATCGAGGTGGTGGTGGAGGTGATGGAGGTATTGGAGGTGGAGGTGATAGAAATGATGTGGTGGTATTGATGGTGCTGGTGTTGGAAGTAAAGGTGGTACTGGAGGTGATGATGGTGGTGATGCTATTGGAGGTGCTGGTGATGGAGGTGGAGATGGTGGAGGTAATGGAGGTGATGGATGTCGAGGTGATGGAAGTCAAGGCAGTATTGAAGGTAGAGGTGATGGAGGTGATGGTGGTGGTGACGGACATGGAGGTGATGGAGGTGATGGTGGTGGTGATGGATGTGGAGGTGGCAATGAAGGTAGAAATGGTGATAAGAATAGTAATGTAAAGAGTAGTGGTGGCGTTGATAGGGATGATGGCCGCTGGTGAGGAAGAGGAGAACGGGGAGGACAGGAGGGGCTAGATGTCCTCTCTGGGGTCTGAGGAAACAAGAGGGTGGGGGGCTCTGCTTACCCCAGCCCGCTGCACAGAGCTTGAGCAGGTATCGGTGGATGTGGATGTTGTAGACACGCCCAAGGAGCAGGTAGAGGTTGAAGCCTTCAATGGCCATCCAGGTGAGGCAGCTGAGCAGCGCGAAGTGCAGGACGGCAGCCAGCACTGTGCACGCTGACCCAGGCACGGAGGCCGCGGCCAGCCTCGGGCTCAGCAGGAAGGTGGCATTCAGCAGCAGCACAGAGGCATGCTGGTTCGTGTGGATTTTTGTCACGGAGTCACTCTGCTTCCTGCAGGTAGAAGCACGGCCCTCTGTGGCCTGGGGACATCACCTAAGCAGTGCCACCCCCGGGCTCATAGATAGACAATGATGGGGACACTGAGGTCAAGAGAGAGTACGAATCCAACAGCTGCCACACTGAGGGGCTGGTATCCTGCCTCCCAGCCTCTGCCCCAAGGAGAAGCCCTCCCTACTTTGGAAGAGCAAGTGGGAAAGGAGGGGGAATCTGAGAAGCGCTGATGGGCAGACCCAGCACTGAGGCAGGGGATTACCTCACTTGGAAGTGCCACAGGATAGTGAGCAGTGAGGCCATGATAGAGATGCTGCAGCCCACCAGGGAGATGTATGTGAGAGGCACCAGCCACTCTGCGGGGACTGGGGCTGGGGACAGTTGCTGTGGGAGGGAAGAAGGACTACAGGCCAGAAGCATGGAAATGCCCTCCCCATGCTGAGAGGGACCTAAGAAGGACCTCAGCTCCAAGCCTTCCTGCCCCACAAACCCTCCGTGGTCCTGGTTTGCAGCCCTGGCAGTCATAGTGGCTTCTGCCTGCTCCCCCTTCCTCCCAAGTCAACTCCTATCTTCCCTTTCTCTATAATATCTATGAGATCTCTCCTCCTCTATGAGAACTTCTCCTCCCTCCCTATCTATGCACATGGGTGGACCCACCGTTTCTCCCCCTATTTGTGGACAGGTGCACGAGGCCCAGCCTCTTAAGAGCCTTCCCTCCCTCTGCCCACAGAGATTGGTTAAGGGATGGGCATGTGACACACTGTAGGCTAGTGGGACTCAGTCCCAAGACTTTGGCTGGCAGAATTGAATGAGAGAAGCTCTTACTCCACTGGTCTGCAAACTGGTAGGACATGAGCCTGGAGCTGCTGGCACCCATATTATTAGCCCATGGAGAGATCTGTCAGAAGGCTAGGCCCGCACAAAGCAAGCACAGTTGAAAGACAGAGGTAAAGTCCTGTCTTGATGATATTGAGTGCCTGGATCAAACCATGCCTGAAGGCTAACCCAGCCTTTTCAGGAACATGAGCCCAGAGTTTTTTTATTTCTTCTTTAAGCCCATTTAAGTTGGATTTGTTGTCCCTTGCAACCTCCTTCAACTTGCTCCTCTGTCCTAGACACAGGGCCCTCATTCAGGCTGGATGCACACATACCATGAGAACAGCAAAGTAGCTGAGGTGGTGGCAGCGGCAGAGCACCTGGAAAGGTGAGGGCTGCTCTGTGCGACAGCCCTCAGGGCTCCAGACCCCCCAGTGGTGCTGGCTGGCTCCCTCCTTCCAGAAGACAGGTTGCTGTGTAGCCTTCCTAAGGGGAAATGCAGGAGTTGGGTGTGTCCCAGGGCTCCAGGGGAGGGCTGTGGGTCAGGGTCTGGAAATTCTGAGGGTCAAAGGTGATTCAACTGCACTCTCGTCAAGATTGTGCAGATAGTGGATGGACTTTGGCATCAGACAGGCCCAGATCACAGCACTACCTCCACTATGGACTCTCAAGAGTGACCTGGGCAAGCTGATGAGCTTCTCTCAGCTTCAGTTTATTCATTTGCAAAATGCAATCATTTAAAGCCAAGTCTCAAGAAGGGTGGAAAAAGTAAAGGCAATAAGGAATCCTGAGTGCCCAGCTCTGGCTTATAGAGTACGTGGTCTGTGATCAACTGTCCCCTTCCCCCTCCTCTCTGTAGGGAACAATGATGGTGCAGACCCAAGCCCAGTGGGGCAGAGTCCCATCCACAGACATCCTTGACACCAAACCATGGGGTGGAGGTGGGGGGAAATGACACAGACAGCGCCATGATAAATACTGAGGAAAGCCCACAGGGAAGAGAGTAAGTCCAGCACTTCGGCCACCATCTTGTCACAGAGTGAAGTAGTCGAGGCAGGAAGCCATTACTGAGAGATGGAAAGAGACTGAGCCATGATGTCATTGTATCAGCTCCTGGATCCTGCCATGCCTGAAGCTGGTGAACACTGGACACTTCGTGTACATAAGCCAGTAAGTCCCCTTTTGTGCTTAAGCTAGCTTGGGATGGTTCTGTATCACTTGTAACTCAAAAAGAATCCTGACTAATGCAGTGAGGAAAAGCTTCTCTCTCTTATTTCTTTGACAGGAATTTTCAAAAAGTGATGAATTTAAAACAATTTGCCTCCAAGATGGTTCCACAGGTTTGGGTTTAGTTTCAACAGGAGATCCACAAAGGGGCAGAGGTGAGACGGAAATGGGGGCACCCCCAGAGGTACCATGCTTTGGTTGTGCCAGAAGCTGATGTTGACCGGCTCCCTGAGGTTGTTCACGTGTCCATGACCCAGCTGGGCTCCCAGGACATAATTATTGAGCAGAGGTGAGTTGGTATTCTGGAAGGACAGCAGAAAAAGGGGTGACTGGAGGGGACATGAGGAGACCTGGATGAGGCCTGAGAGCCCCCCTGCTCCAGCCCCTCCTTCCTGGGCAGGAGCCAGCAGCATGCCTCTCATGTGTGCAGCGTGGGGCCAGCCTCCCAGCCTGTACACGTGCTGTCCCCTCCCCGCAGCCCCCCTCCACTCTCCATGCATTGAATGTGTTCCGGCCTCATAGCTCCCACCTCACCACTCTCCTAACTCATTCTCAAAGCCAAGGTTAGGAGGCACCTTCTCCAGAAGTCCCCCTGGTCTGCTCACTGGGAACCACCCCAACCCCACCCTGACTCACTCATCGCTTTGGATCCCTATGGCTGTGATGCTCCTGAGCTAAAATGAACTCACTAAGGTCCCTGTCTAATTGTCGAGCTCGGGAGCTCTCTGAGGACAAGGATGCTGTGACCTTCCTGTCTGTCTCCCACCATGGAACAGGCATATACAGAGCAGGTTTCTTAGGGCTCATTTGTCATTGTGCCTTCCACCATTTGCTGAAACTGAGACCCAGAGGGGGCAATGGCTGGCTTGGTTTGAACAGTAGGCTGGCCCCACTTGGTGCTGGTCGCTGCCCAGAGGCCAGAGAGTGGCATGAAAGCCTGCGGTGCCCCTGGGAAGGGGCCGGCGGCCCCCCTGCCTGGCTCGTGGCACTGACCTGGAAGAAGTGGGCTGTGAAGAGGTAGATGAGATGAGTCGCAGCTCTTTGGGGCCAGTCCTGCAGGCGTCCCGAGTGAGCTCGGCGGGGAACTGCATGGCGTGCCCAGCCCGCACCTGCGGAGGGCCTGGAACAAGCTGAGCCTGGTGTCCAGGCCTCCAAACCCGGCTCCAAGACTTTCAGTTGCCCACACTCCCCGGGAAGCCTTCCCAGCCTTAACCTGGGCGTTTCCTTCCCTGGAGCCTCTACATACAGACCCCCTCCACCCAAGCTGCACCTCCTCCCAAACTGCCCAAGATCCCAGGTCTCCCCTCCAGGCTGCTTAGGTTTTGAATTTGGGTTATTTCCTGACCCAGCTGGGACCCCTGAGGACGGAACATCTCAGGCCCCAGCACCCAGGCTTGCAGGAATCACACCAGGGTTCTCAAAGGAGCCCAGTTCCCTGCCCTGTCCCACTGCTGCCACCCCCAGGGACCTGCAAAAGCAGGACGTGGGTGCTGCCCTTGAGGCCCAGAGCACCCTTCTTTCTGTCATTCACATGAGGAACACCAGCCCTTGTTTTACAGAGGAGGCAGCTCACAGCTATTACAGCAGAGCCCAGATTGGTGTGGGGGTCAAGTCTAGACCTTAAGGCCCCGGAGGATTTCTGGAGTGGAGGCACTGGCCACCCCAATCCCCTGCGGCCTCTGACCTGGGGCATCGGCTTCAGAGAGGTGCTGCTCAGCGACAGGCCGGGGAAGTCGCAGCCCAGCTTGAAAGCCAGGGTGTGGATGGTGTGTGTCTGCAAGGTGAGGTTGTAGCCCGGGAAGCTGGCATTCAGCAGCCTCCACTCCAGGCCACGCATGAGCCTGAAGGCAAAAGAGATGGCCAGAGCCTGGAGTGCGGGCCAGGCTGAGGGAGGCTCGAGATGGCCTGGAGGGCCGGGGCCTCCCCGACCCCACACCCTGGCACTCCTGCCTCCAGACTGTTGCACACACAATATCCCTGGCACACTCCTACTCCCCACCCCACTCCCCTGCTTCTCCAGATTAACACTTATTCAGGTCCCAGTTTGCTGAAACCTCCTCTGGGAAGCCTTCCCTGGCCACTCCGCACTGAATGAGTGAAGTACTCCATGGTCCCTGTGCTCCCTGGCCAGACATCAGCATTGACCTCCCACCCAGAGCTGTTCTGCCTTTGGGTCACAGATCCTGGACAGTCTGGCCCAAGTCTTGGAGCCTCTCCCCAGAAAAGCACAAAGACCCTGCAATTCTTCATCTGGTTTCATGGCATCCAAGGTTACAAGCCCCCAGCCAAACAGGAAACCTGATGAGAGCAGGGACATATCCTGCATCTCCAGAGTCTAGTGCCAGGTACACAGCAGGTACTCAGTAAGTGTGTGTTGAATAAATGAATTAATGGTCTACACGGACAACCCTGGACCAGTGCAAGCTGGGGGTGGGAGGCACAGCTGACTCTAGGTGGTTGAGGACAGACACCCAACTCACTCAGCAAGGGGAGGAGTCAAGCTCCTCTTCTGGGTGGCCATCTCCATTTTCTCCATCCAGCGCAGGAGGTCTTGGGATGCCTCTGTGGGGAGCAAGTCAGACCTCCAGCCCAGCCTTTGTCTGCAGCAGCCTCTGGGCCTTCCACCCTAGCCTGAGACATCAGGTCACCCCAGGAAGCCTAAAGCCCCTTTTCAAATTCCCTTGGTTTGAGGCCTCCCTCTCTCACAGGGCAGCCAGGGGCCTGGACTAGGTTTGCACCCGCATCCCCCAGCTCCACAGAGCCTTCTTACCCACTGTCACACTGTGAGAAGTCACGAGGCACAGGCAGAAGAAAAGGGCCCCACGGTGATCCATGTCCTGTGCCCCGTCTCCTCCAAGAACCGGCTCCTGCCCTGGAAAAGGCAAGTGCTGTCATCACCATGGCAAAAGAGCAGCCTCTAGCATCTAGGTGTCCGGCATGTCCCATGGATAGGACATCAGTATCTTTGTGGTCCTCGCTACTCCTGCATTTCACAGACAGGGAAACAGAGCCCAGAAAGCAAGTGGTGGTACTTTGCTTGAGGCTCTCTGAAGCCAGGTCTCTATGACTGCAGAATCCTTGACTGTTTAGTAATGCCTGCCATTAGCAGCTCTACCTGAGTCACTAACCCCTCCCAAAAAAGAGTCTCTCTGGGGGCTTCTCCAGGACCCTGATCTCACCCAGCAGGAGGTGGCTTGGGAATAAGCAACATGTAACCTGTCCAGCAATGTCATTAACTCACCACATGACCCGGGGAAAGGATCTGTTCCTCTCTGGACTCATTTTTCTTTAAATAAACTTGAGCTTAGATGCAGCACATTTATATCTATTCCCTGAAACTCCATGAAAATGAGAGTGAATGAGTAAAACAGGCACAAATCCACACAGACAGACAATGGGAAAGAGGACAACAGCCGATAAGAGCTGTCAGCAAAACTTTGGAGGCTACAATACAGGTGGCCACCTGGTAATAAATGTTGCGGATCATAAAAAGTTGAACCCAAGTGCCTGCAGTGGGGAGAGAGGTGTGGAGTGGTCAGCTAGTCTCAGCCTCACAACCTAGGAGCACTTAAGAACTGAAGGCATTGGGAACCTCTGAAGTGGGGATGAAGAGTGAGCCTAAAAATGGGGGATTCTTGGTTGGAAGCCTTTAAAATGATCAGCTAGGTCCCCAGATCTCTGTCATCTGGGGTGTTCAGGGCCATTCCTCAGGACCCTACCATCCTCAACGTCACTCCAGCATAAAGTTCATTCCCTGGAGACCGTGCACCATGGAGAATCTGAGGGGAAGGGTGGGGTGCCAGTCAGATATAGAAAAATTAAGCCTTTATGCTCCCCACCTCCTCCTCTACCAGCTTCCAGAAGGCAGCAGAAGCTCGGTGAGGATGCTCCAAGGCAAGAGAGACTTCTTCTCTGAAGAACTGGCCACTTCAAGAACAACATCCTGTAGCTACTGATGTTTTAGTGTTCCTCACTGAAATGACCAGGACAATATTTATTGTGAAGGTTCACCAGTTACCGAGTCCTGCCAAGCAATTAAGCTTTTAGTGCCCCACTCTTGGAGATGAATGCCCACCCAAGGATCACTAGGTATTTTAAAACAAATACCCTCTTTCAGGAAGCTGCTGGAGGATGTGCTCCAACAAAATGAGGGTGTAAATCATAAGACATAGGGTAAAGGAAATGCCACCAGAGGAGAGGTGAAGGTACTATTTACTATGTAAGGATCTATCAGTAGAGGAATAGTTCAGAAATAGTTAAATAAATTGCAGTTCAGTAACACCCTGCAAAAGAGTTTAGCTATTTCTTATCAAATGAAACCTGCACCTATCACATGACCCAGCAGTCCCACTCTTGGGCATTTATCCCCGAGAAATAAAAACTCATGTTCACACAAAGGCCTGTATACAGACTTCACAGCAGCTTTGCTTGCAATAGCCCCAAATTAGAAACAATCCCAATGTACCTTCAATGAGTGAACAGTTGAACTGGGGAACATCCTTACCGTGAAATACAATTAAGCAATAAAAAAAACTATTGATACACACCACTTGGATGGGTCTCAAGGAAACTCTGCTGAGCACAAAAAGCAATCTCAAAATGTTGCATACTGTATGGTCTGATTTATATAACATTCTTGAAATAACAAAATTATAGAGATGGAGAATAAATGAGTGGTTGCCAAAGGTTGTGGGGGAGGGGGTGTTACTTTCTTGTGTGTTCTGTAATTGTTTGAGCTTTCTACAACAAGCATGTATTGCCCTCACAGTAGAAAAACAGGTTTTTTAATGATTAAGATTTTTTGGTGTGTGTTCCAAATGACTATCATTTTGAAAAAAATCATGGTGACGTATTACTTAGGAAAAACAAAAAAACACGTTGCAAAACAATGTAATCCAATCCTTGTAAAAAATCCTATTTTTTATATATAAAAATCTGGAAGATTCCCATCAAGGCATAAGAAGTAATCACTTCTGGGTTGTGAGATTCTGGATTTATTTTCTAAAATCCATACATTATAGTTACACATGTCTCAATTTTGATTTACTCTTCAGATAACTTAGATTTTACATCTTTCAAATATGAACAATAAATAAATACAAAAAAGGAATAAAATGTAAAGTATCTCTGCCTCATGTGTCTCCTGACCACTCAGTTCCCAATTAGTCACCCCCAGGCAACCTTGGTGTTAAAGTTTTGTGTATCTTCCAGAGTTTCTTCATACAAATATCAGCAAATATGATTTCCCCCATTTTATTTTTTTTAAAAAGTGGCACAATATACATACTGTCCTGCACTTTGCTTTTTTCACTTGAAAATATGTCTTGGAGAACTTTCCATAACAGTGCCTACAGCTCTACTTTTTCTTTGACTACTGCACGCATAATCAAATGTTGTAGGGATGAACCATAATTTACCCAACCAGTTCCTGGTTAGCAGCCATTTGTGCTGGTTCCAGTCTTTTGCACTTATAAACAGTGCAGCTGTACTTACCTTATTTCCCACATGTGCAAGTTCATCATCTGCCCATTTTTATATTGGGTTAGATTTTTCCTTGTGAACTTCTAGAAACTTTTTGCATAATAGGAAAATGAGCTCTTTGTCTATTATATGAATTGCAGATATCTTTTCCCAGTTAGCCATTTGCCTTTTAACACTATGTATAGTCTTTTCACCATGTAGAAATCTTTTTTCTATTTATAATTTTTGTGTAATGAAAAGTACCATGATTTTCTCTTTTGGCTTCTGGATTTTGAGACATAGCTAGAAAGGCCTTCCCTATGCCAGTGTTATGAAGGATACCCCCTAAGTTTCTTCTAGTACCTTGAAGGTTTCACTTTTTACACTGGAATCTTAATCTATCTGCATTGACCCTGGAGTATAGTATGAGATTTGGAGGTGATTTTTTTCCAAGTGGTCATCCTTTTGTCTTAATACTACTGATTAATAAATGTGGTCATTTTAAAAGAGGATAGAGATTTTGGACTCATGGAGTGCTGCGTTCTTATTTATTGGGCTACTTGGTTATTTATCTGGCTGTGTTACCTTGAGCAATTCACTTACCCTCTCAGAACTTCAGAGAAGAGTTGAGGGAAAAGGTTTGGGGAGAGAAAGGAGCCGCTGAAGGAAACCATTTGAAACATTTCAGGAGAGAAACCCGAGGACCTGATAGTGCAGAAAGACCTCGGGTCATCCTGTCCACCCCTCACTATATGAATGGGGAAACTGAAGCCCAGACAGCCATTTGGCTTGACCTCCAGGGTTTGGAGCGTAAGGCTGGGTTCCTCCATCTGCAGAGGGAAAAGGGGCCTAACTTCACCAGCAGCTGGAGAAATCAAGGATGTAGCAGAAGTGACACCTCCTCCAAGCACCCCAAATAGAAGTTGTGGTTTCTACCCCTGCTCCCAAGAGCAGACCGCAATCTTCACTTCCACTTGTGACCTCCAACACCCCTCTTCAGCCCTCCAAACGGGCCACCACACACCATTCTCCCACACCTGCACCCATCTCATTCACCCTGTAATTTGTTACTTGGGGCCCTCTGGGAAACAGAAATCCCTCACCTGACTTCCAAGTTAGCTCCAGTTGATTGTGGGGAACCTGAAAACCACACAAGAGTTTGCCCAAGGTTACAGCCAGTGGTCAAGCTGGGACTCAAAACCTGGGCTGCAGAAGCCAGGTCCAGTGCTGTCTTCACCTCGTGTGCTGCAGCCTCCCAAAGATGGCTGTGTGGACAAGTGAGACTCTATTTAGGTCAATAGACAGACGAGGAGGCATGCAGAGCACAGAATGGAGCCTTCGGAAGATGCAAATTTGATAACCAGTTCCAGTACTCAGTGCCTGGGCTATGAAGTTGGGCAAGGAACTTGACTTCTCTGCACTTCCAGTTTTTTCAACTGTGAAATGAGACCAAGGAGACTTATTTCCCAGGCAGAGAGACTCAAACAACCACTTCCATGAGCCTCACTTCAGAGAATCAGAGCCTGACCCACGTCTAGAGCTCTGACCCAAAGTACCCAGCCAGGACTACATATGAGCACAAGACTTGGGGACCCCTGCCTCCCTCCCCAGAGCTGACCATGCACACCCCCTGCCCATCCTCTCCTCAACAGCGCCAGGACCTGCGAACCAGCCAGGTTCCCAAATAGAGTCCCAGCTACTCCTGCCAACCACAGCTTGGAGCTGCCCCCTCTGGCCTCATTCACTGAGGAATGAACCTGTGGTCTCTGAAGAAAACCCTGACAGGTGCTATTATTAGCCCCATTTTACAGGCAGAGAAAGGGAGGACACGCTAGAGCCCAACAGGGAGCCTGATGGAGCCAGCGCCAGAGCCTTCTTCCTGAGACACACTGTCCCCAGGCTGCAGTCCAGGTGCCTCTGGGAGGAGCTGCACCTGCTCCAATCCGCCCAGCACAAACTCTGTGCCAGGCCCTCATCATTGACACCTGAGGTACAGGTTACTAGAGTAACCCCATTTTACAGATGAGGAAACTGAGGCCCAGAAAAATCTAATAACTTGCCCCATTCACATGTGGGGAGCTAAGATTTGAACCCAGTGCCTAACAACTCCTTAATTTAAATCCTCCCTGTTTTTTGGAAACAAAGATTTCTACACTCCCTGAGATTTAGAGCTGCCCCCAGAGGCCCAGGAAAGGGTGAAGGGAAGGAAGGTGGATCCCCGGCTTGTTGCTCTGGGGAGGCCCCCAGTCCTGCCCTGGCCTGGGCAGGGCCATGCCCAGTGCACATGGGGGAGCCTGTGGACAAGGACAGAGAGCTCGGAGAGTGGGGAGGAGAGGCCCAGAGGGGCTGACCTGTGAAGCCTGCTGCTGCTGTCCTGCTGTGTCTGCTGTCTGCAGGAAGAAGGGGAAGGCAGGAACTTCTGTGCTGTGGCGGCCTCTCAGGCTCTCCCCTCCCCACACCCCACACCCACACATCTTCACTTCTCCCTGCTCTCTTCACCCCATGCTGGCACACCGCATTCTCACTTCACTTCTTTCACCATTAACAGCCTTTTTGTCTTCTCTGAGCAGATGGCTTGCCCAGATGACCCACCGGTCTCAATCCCTGGAGCCTCCAGCACTTCCTTTGCAGTGTTTCCATGTTGCACTGAGAGGGGGAAGGCTAGCCAACCCAGCACGCTGCAGGGCTCAAGACCCCTCACTTCCGCACCCCTGGGCAAGAGATGCCACCTCCCTGAGCTTCAGTTTCCCCACCTGTAGAAAAGGGAGTATGAACCCTGGACCACAATCAATGAGGTTGATGCTGGCAAGGCCCTCAGGCAAGGGCTGAGTCAGGCTGCAGGGCTCGAGTATCATTTACTGGCTGGGTGACTGAGCAAGTGATGGAAACTCTCTGACCCCTGGTTTCCCATCTGTGAACTGGAGATAATGAGAGCAGCACCTCCTGGGGGAGTGCGGGGCTTATATAAGGTACTGCAAAGCCACCAGAAGTGCCCCAGAAAGCCCCCATGCTTCACAGAGGGGTAGACTGAGGCCTGGAGAGGACAAGGGCCTGGCCCAGAGTTACCCAGTGCAGAGCTCTCTGGGGAAGGGCCTTATTGAGGGCAGAATTCAGAAAACATGGCCCAAATTGTGGATCTAGAAGACCAGCTCTGAGCCAGAGGCCTAGACAAGCCTGTCCTCCAGCCACTTCCTCCACAGAACCCTAAGGGAAAGGGGAAGCAGCTGTTGTGTTGGTGGGGTGACCGGGTACTCTCTCTTGCTCAGGCCCTAGCCAGACACTCTGGGAGAACTCTGACTCAGGAATGCACCTTTCTGCTCCCCAGGATGAGATGGGGGTGTAGCAACAGGGACAAAGCAGGCAGGTCCTAACACAGTCTCCCTCCTCTCTGCCCCCACCCCAGGGCCCATTGAGCATCAACCTAAGCCCAGACCCCAGGTAGCTCAGGAAGGGGGTGGGGAGCTGCTCCTTGGAGGGCAGGGAGATCTGGGGAAGCACAGGTCCACATATCCAGACCCCTGCTGGGTGCAGTGCAAAGGCTTTGCAGGGATATTGGTGTACCTGGGCCCTGACCCCTCAGTCACACTCCTGTGGGGTGACTTGGGCAAGCCCTTGCCTTTGTCTGTACTTTGGTTTGCTATGACCACAACCCAGACCTTGAGCTCCAGGCCCTTCCTCTCTGAGATCTCCTGCCTACCTGTAGGGCTGCAATGCCAGCAGCCTTCCACATGCTGTCTGACCCCAGACGGCTGCTCTTGGGCCCAGGGGGAAGCCCTGCTTACCCGGAAGCCCCTCTATTTTCCATCCTGGATCTGTGCCAGCCTCATGAAGCCCTGCCTCAGTTGGGGAAGCTGGTTTTACTTAGCCCACTCTCTAGATCCTGGAACTCATCGATAAGACACCCCCACCTCAAGAGTCAGCAGTGGCTCCCAACTGCCTTCATGGTCTAGCCTCTACTTCCAACCAGCTCCAGATGGGCTTGCCATAGTCACACCTACCTCCCTGCTCTGTGGTCCCAGCAGTGACATGTACCTGGGCAGCATGCCAGCTCCTCTCCATCCCTCAGGGCTCAGCTTGAGTGCTGCCTCCTCTGGGAAGGTACTCAGCTGCCAGCTCCCCTAAAAATTACTCCAGATGCTTCAGCCTTAGGAGGCATGTCAGTCCCTTGTTCAGTCCCCAGGCAGGCAGGAGGGCAAGTCACCGCCTACATCTGACCCTGGGAAAGCCACCCACCATCCCTAACGAAGTATCCCTCCACAGGGGGCTACTCACCCTAGTGATCAGCAAGAGGATGGTGAGGACCCTGACAGGATATTGGATAAAATGAGTCACACCTTGGAAAAGTCATTTACTTTCCGTCTTTTTCAGTCCTGGCTGCATCAAGGAGAAGACTGTGTTTAGAGCTAAGTGGTGTCTAACCCTCTCTACCCTGACTTGTGTCCTTTCGGTTTCATATGTTAACCTTTAATTGTATGTCGACATAGAAGACAAAATAACTTATTTTTAATGATTTTTTGTGGAAAAATATACATAAAATGTACCCTTTGAACCATTTTGAAGTGTACAGTTCTGTGAACTAAGTGTATTCATATTTCTATGCAACCATCATCACCGTCCATTACTAGAACTTTGCCATCCTCCCAAACTGAAACCCTGTTCCCATTAAACAGTAACTCCCTACTCCCCACTCCCCACAGTTCCTAGTACCTACCATGCTACTTTCTGTCTCTGTGGATTTAACTGTTCTAGGAGCCTCACAAAAGTGAAACCACAATATCTGTCCTTTGTGACTGGCTTATTGCACTTAATATAATGTCAATCCATGACATAGTGTGCTATCACATTTTCCTTCCTTTTTAAAGCTCAGTAATATTCCTTTGAGTGTATAGACCACATTTTATTTATCCTTTTATCCACCAACAGACACCTGGGTTGTTTCTACATTTTGGCTATTGTGAATAACGCTGCTATGGACATAGGTGTACAATTATGTCCCTTTTAACAATGAGAAAGTTTCTAGCTGGATTTCAATACCATGGCTTACATATTAATTTTTATGATCATCCTCTCTTTACATTAACTGAAACAGATTTCCTGTTTCCCCTAGAATACAAATACATCCTAAAAAGTTATATGATTTAAAGAAAAAATGCTCTGTGCTGATGGCAAGAAGTGGTGAAATAAGTGTAGTGCTGAAGTGTGGGAAATATTAACACAAGCCTCAGTCAAAACCCCACTGTGGAGGCGGGTGGGTGGATGGATAAAAATGCACAAAATCTCAATCATAATATAAGCTGGTCTTGGGGATGGAAGCGCAGCACGGAGAATATAGTCAATGGTTCTGTAATATTTTTCTATGTTGACAGTATCTGTACTAGTTGGAGTGAGGATTTAATAATGTGGGTAACTTTTGAACCACCTTGTTATAACTTGAAACCAATATAACATTGTACACCAACTATACTTCAATTTTTTTTTTTAAACCCACCATGCTGAGCTGGGGAGAGAAACCCCTCAGGGGGGCACTGGGAAGCTAATACCAGATTAGCACTGCATCCAGAGAGCTGCCTGGGCGTGTAGATTTAGGGCCAGGCAGGGAAATAGTAAAATCAAAAAATTCAGATCTGGGCTCTGAGACCTCCCCAGCTGTGTGGCTCTGGGCCTATCACTTGACTTCTGATTCTCACTTTTCTCATGATGGCATGATGATAACAACACCCAGTTTACAGAATGGCTGCAAAACTAAGGTAAGTCATATGAACTGCTAAGTCTAGGGTCAGCATCCATCTTGGTTCTATGACTGGATGACTGGGTGCCACCCCCGACCCACCCACCCCTCACTCCCTACCAGAGATACCCTTAGGACAGTTTTTTCACTTTCTCTTTTAAGAGAGAGGGTTCAGCATTGCTGATGTTATAACTGGACCTTAGTTAGGTTCACCATTGACTCAGTCTTCTCCACTTACTCCACCTGCCTCTTTTACTTTCTCCAGCCCTATTTGCACCTCCAGAAATGCCAGGAAAGAACCCAGGGCTCTTGGCCCATGGCTGTCCTTAGTGGCTGCCAGACTTTGGGTAAGTCTGAGCCAAAAGCCAAAAGCATTTTCCCTGCTTTAAAATGGGAACACCCCTGACCTCTGAGTACTCAGTATCTGAATCTCACCGGCCCCAGGTGCATGCAGTGAGCAAACGTCAGCCTTGTAACAGTTACACATTAGTTCCTTCTCAAACACCATATCCCCACCCAAATCGGCCTCTGGATGATTGTCACATGCTATCAACTTTAAACCATGCAAATGGAAAGCAAGCAGACTGGCAAGCGAACTACAAATTTTGCACCAAGTATGGAATTTCAGGAAGTTAATGGAAGTAGTGCTGTAGGAATGGAGCAGCAGCTGACCATAGAAGAGAACATCTGTAAGATGGCAGCGTCCTTCAGAAGAACTGACTATGGACAATCCAGAGTGACCCCTGGATGTGAAACCCTCAAACACTTTTGCAAATAGCACCCTCCTGTTAGCCAAAGTCGATTCTCTGCTCATTTTAATGTGTGCAAGGTTGCAATCATAATCTAAATATTGTTAATCATAGGTTAAAACTAATTTATCTTAATCACTTTTCAGTTTCTTTTCAAGATAAAGACCGTCTCCTCCCCTTATCTCTGTGTATTTCTGGTCCTTTTTTGGATGGGTTCACCTCAGTGGGCCTCCCAGCGTACAGGATGTGTTGAGGAGAGGCCATCCCAGCGTCCACCGCCCATTCTCCGGGCAAAATGTCAGACATTCTACTCCCAAGGGAAAACAAGCCCCACAGCCACTGGGTGCAAACGGGAGCGAACAAAGGGGAAACTGAGGCCCGGTGAAGGGCAGAGACTCGCTGCTCCACGGCCAGTCGGTGGCAGGATTGGCACTTGGCAGAATGTAGGTAACAAAATGAACAGTTGGAAAGCACGCTCCTCCACGTGCTGAGCCCGAAACAGGCGGTGCCAACTTCTGTAGCGCCTAGTACCTCGTTGGCGCTCGGGAAACCTGAGGAGGGAAAGACGAGGCCCATCAGGTCCCCTGACCCTGACTTCCGTCCCCCCACCCTCGGCCCCAAGCAGGGGTGGGGCCTCCGCCCGGGTCCGGCCCAGTCTCTAGCAGAATCAGCCACCCCGACCCGCGCCCCTCGCCCCAAAGTCCGGCTGGTGCCCCCACCCCGGCAACTCGGCGGGCCGGGGTCGCTGCTGGGTAGCAGCTTGCCGGGGGCCCAAGCGCCCCCGCCCGCCGTCTCCTCTCCCTCCCCTCCCCCGGGACGGGAGGAGGAGGAGACTCCGCGGCCCTCCCTCGGCCCTCCCGGCGGCGACCGCAGCAAGCCCCGTGCCCGCTCCGCCCAGCCGCGGCGGGTCGGACGTCCGGAGTCCGCGGGACAGCGGCCGAGGTGAGCGGGAGCTGCAGTGCAGGGGACGGAGAGCCACCGTATCCCGGAAACTCTCTCCAGGCCGCTAGCCTTCGGCGGGAGGGAAAGGGTTACGTTGGGGGGCATACTGGATGAGAGGGGAGCAGCAGAGGCTCCCGCGTCCGCAGCAGCCCCCAAACTCAGAGAGAACTTCCTAGCCTCCTTCCCGGGCTCCCCCACCTCCTGGGGCCCGGGGCCTCGGGTGCCGAGGGGCTGCCGGGGGAGGGGAGGGCAAGGCCGCCTTCGGAATGCAGCGGCCCGGGGCTGGACGAGAGGGGGGCGACGGGCGGGGGCGGATTTGAAACTCTCCCGGGGGACCCAACGTAGTCACCACCGCGAGTGCGGGATGGACAGGCGACGCCGACCAATCGGAGCACAGCGCCACTGCCCCAGGCCCTCGGCGGCTGCCAATGGGGGCCGCGCGGTGGGATGGGCGGGACCGCGCTGCACCGAGTCGGGAGCCCCGTCCGCCTTCGGCTTGCCGCCCACCGCCCGCCGCTAGGGGGAGGGGGACGGCTTGCTGGACCCGGGAGGCTGGGGGTGGCGGTCGCGACGGGGACAGAAGTGAAGACTTAAGGCGACTCTTGGTCGTGGGAAGGCAGAAGCGAATTTCTGGAAAGAGTTGGGGCAGGTGGAACGGTGGCTCAGTGCGAGAAGGGCGTGGGCCTCAGTAGCCCCACCGTTCTGGTGGAGCCAACGGGTGGTATCTGGCAAGCCCATTCCCTCCGTGGGGTTTCTGTTTCTGTTATCTTAAGTGCGGGTTGTGTGTCCGGGTTGAATTGGTTCACATTGGCACAAGGCCTGCCCACCAGTTGGACAGAGCTTTTAGGAATCTTGTTAGTGCCTCTTGTCATTGTACAGGTAAAGGAAACAGGTTCAGAGAGGTCAGGGAGTTTCAGACATCACACAGCATGCCAATGCAAAGCTGGGACTTAGTGGGGTTTGTGCTGTCCAAGACTGAATAGTTCAAGGACTTGTTGAAAGGCCCAGGGCTGGGGTCCTGCCCCGTGAAAGGCTCCCACCCCCTCCCATACCAGCTATGCTTTGCCACTTGGTCTGGTGCCTGAGGATTGTATCCATAGGTGCCCCCAGGGCGTTGTGCCCTTCAGATACACATGACCCAGGAGGGGAGGCATCCAATCCTAGCATTCCAGCACCCCACACACAACGCCTCCTCCCACTTTGCTGCTGGCCTTCTATGAGGCTGTGGGCAAGTAGCTGCTCCTCTGAGCTTCAGTTGGCCCATTTGTAAAGAAAGGAGTTCTACTCTGATCTAGCTTTGTGGCTCCTTGGTCTGAGATGGGGGGACGTGGGCTGCCTTCCCCAGAGCCCAGCTTGGCCCCCTCCTCTCACCCTCTCAGACCTGTCCTGGAGGTTTAATGGCTGGAGCCCAGGCAGCGGGTCAGAGGGACAGGTGCCTGTAGTTTGTGGGCTGACCAGCCTTGGACCCTGCATTTATCCAATCAGGCTGTCCTCTGTGGTTTCCTGCCGGGCTCTGCTCCCTGCCCACAGCCAGGGCTGTGAGCGTGGGCCAACCCCAGAGCCCCCCTGAAAGGTTCTGGGAGGACATAGTTGGTTTCTGTGCTGGGGGAAAGAGTTGGGCCACTGGGCAACCCTTAACCCCCTCAGCTGGCCCCCATCCAGCTTTCAGCATTGCTCACTCCTCTCAGTGGATATTGAGTGTCATCTAAACCTGCTGGGGACAAAACAGAGTTGTCCCCCTGTGAACCCATTAGGCTTCCTGAGTAAAAGGTCTGACCCCTGACCATGAGATGACCTCTGTCTCTGACCTTGGCCACAGACAGGCTCAGACATTTGCCTATCTGGGAGCCTGGCCACAAAGTGACTCTTGATCCCTGGGATGGCTCAGCCTTCCTGGTCACAAAGGGACCCCTAACTTTCCATCTTCCATCCGTCAGCCCTAGTAGCATTTATACAGCACCTGGTGTATGCTGGGCCCAGTGCTGACAGCCAGTGAGACCAAGATGCCCTTGTGGACTTCACAGTGTGACCATTGCTAAAGAACAGGGGGGTGCCATTGCTTTGGAAGCACTATCATATGTGTAGAAGGTCAGCAATGGCTTCCCAGAGGAAGGGAAGCCAAGGGTGGGTCTTGAAGTATGTGTAGGAGTTTGCTGATGGGGAAAGAGAGACAGAGACATTCCAGACAGGTCCATGAGCAGCAGGAACTGTTGTGCACTTTCTGCGGACAGGGTTGATGAGGGCCTAGCCTAAAGTAAGTATCAGATCAAAACATTCTTGTTTCTGTCCTAGAGTGGGCCAGCAGCTGCCTGGGGCAGTGAAGATGGCTGTGGAGCTGGGGTTCAGGAGCTTTGAGTCCCCCTCAAACCTGCTGCCCAGCTAAGGGGACAAAAGGTCATGGTTTATCCTTGTACTCCCCACCAGCCAGTTTTAAGCAAACCTTATATGCAGGGCCTGTCCTAGAAGCTCTGGGTGGCACAACTGTCTGTCCCTTCTGGGCTGAGGGGAGAGCCTCTGCTGCTGGCCAGATCTGGCTGTGGAAGGTTATAGGGCTGTGCTCCCTAGGTAGGGATGGGGCAGGGGGGATCAAAGCATTTCCTGGAGGTGGTAGAACTGAGCTTGAAGGATGGGTGGGGGGGTTCAGACTCTGAAGGGGGTATTCTAAGTAGGGGGAACAGCCTGAGCAGAAACCCTGAGGGCTAGAGCAGGAATAGACCTGTCTGGCTGGTGGGGGGCCAGAGAAGGAAGAGTGAGGTGGGGAAGGCTCCCTGGGGCCTGTGGTGGCTGGTCCCTCCTTGATCTATTCCTTGGATGGGGGGTCACACCCTGGGAGGATCAGGAAACCACCCCCCCACGCATATATATGCACACTCTGGTGGGGAAGGGTAGCTGGAGCCTCTCTCTCTAACTGCAAGCCGAGCCTCTGTGTTGCATCTGATTCTCGGTGAGTGTGTACATTACCAGGGCTGTGTGAGTGTGTGTCCCCAAGGCTGTGCTATGTGAGTGGGGTGGGGGTGAGGGAAGGCATTGCTAGGAAAGGTCTGGGTGCCCTTGCATCTATGTGGGTGTGCAGGGTTCCTGGTGAAGTGGGGTTGGGTTTCTCCAGAAAATCAACCATGGGACCCACCCTGCACACACACTCCATGGGACCCTGGACCTGCAGGAGGACTGTTCAGAGCTCCTCTGTCCCCACTGCTCCCCACCCTCCTCCCCCAGTCCCCAGAAGGGACCGGGCTGGCTGCTGGAAAGGGAACAGTAGTTGAGTCTGGAGCCCACCCCTGCCTTTAGTGTGGGCACCTGGAAGCCATTAGGGGCCTGGGTGGCGCCTGCCCTGCGCCTGCACAACAGGCTTGGGATTCCTGGAAGGAGTGGGCTGCCCCCTCCCTGCCAAGCCCCATGCCAGGCGTGGCAGCTCTCAGAGAGGAAGTGGCTGTGGCCCCCTCCCTGCCACCCTTTCAGTTCAGGACCTGCAGGAAGGGCCTATCAGACTGGGACCAGACCCCAGGACCTCCTCAACACCCCCCATTCCCAGCACAGTTCTGGCTGGGCTGCCAGACTGGCACTGGGATTTCCTGCCTCCTCCCCTCCCCCACAGGCTCTCACATTGTTTTTCTTTTCCAAGAGCTTCTCCATATGGAGCTGGACCAGGAAAATGGGGAGAGAAGGAGTGTGAGTGTACATTTGCAAGTTTGTGTGTGGGCATCTACTTGTCTTAGAGATGAGTATCTTTGCACGTGTCTGGGTGTATCCATCTATGTGTTGGCATGTATATGTCTACAGGTGAGTCTGTGACTATACCTACAGGTGAGTGTTTCTCTGTGCATCCGTATAGTTGTGTCTGCACATGGGTGTGTCTCAGAGCATCCATGTGCCTGCCCATGTCTCTGTATCTGTGTTTATGTGTCAAGGATTGTGTGTGTGTGTCTACAAATGTATCTAGGTGGGCAAAAATGTCTGTGAATGCACATGCCATTGAGGCAAGCCTTCTCATTGTGCAGGCAGAGACTGAGACACAGAGAAGGCCCTCAGCCTGCCAGGGATCCCTCAGGGAGTCGGTGGCATATGGGAAACCAGAAATTGGATCTACAAGGCTCAGTCTGGGTGCATAACTTTCTGCAGGTGTATTGGAGTTGAGACATACGAGTTTGTGTGTATGGAACAATGGGTGGTGACAAGGCATCACCAAATACTCCAGTGTCCCAAACTTGGACTATTAAAATGCAAATTCTCAGCCACACACGTACTGAACATGACCCTCTGGGGGAAGTGAGGTCCAGAAACTGCCTTTTAAAAACAAGTGTCTAGATGAATCAAGAAGAACTGGGCTTCCTCACCCCTGCAGGTGAAGAAGCTGAGGCCTAGAAAGGGGCAGTAGCTTACATAAAGTTGGTGAGAGAACTGGGCCTAGAGCTGATGCCTGGTGAAGGCAGACAGACAAGAAGCAAACAGCAGAGGGACAAAAGAATATAGGAGAATCACTGAGCAGCAATGAGGAACCGAGACGCTAATAGTCACAAAGTCAAACCAACACTGGTCCACGTGGTGATGTACAACCTGCAATGTCTGATTGTACAGGCGAAAGCAAGAGCAGGCAGAGCAGTGGAAGTGACCAGCGCTGGCATTGCCTGGAGATAGGAACAGGGGAGGAGGCTGGGTCACTAAGGGTATCTCTAAGGGTGAGATTAGGACCTGCGACCAGGAGCTGAGCAAGGGGAGGAGGGATGGCATGGACAGTGGGGACAGTGGGATCAGTGAGCTGTAGCTCCTTTTGGGAAGGAAGAATTTGGGGAGATGGGTGAGCTTGGAATTGACACTAGTGAGAGAGAGGTCACAGCTACCGGTAATAACAAAGAGTGGGCCCCTGGCATGATCAGGTTTGAATTTTTAAAAACCTACTCTGGCTGCTGATGTTAAAAATGGATTTTAAGTGGGTGGGTGGGGAGCTTGGACAGGAAGGGTGGTGGCTACAGTCACCCAGGTGGGAGATGATGGTGGTGCCTTGACTGGTTAGTGGCAGGGTAGGAAGAAAGTGGATAGGTATATATGATGGGTGGCAGACAGACTGGCAGGATGTGGAGGTGGCAGGCTGCAGGGGCAGGAGATCCTGGGAGGAGGCAGATTCCAGAATATCCCCCACAATGTGAAGGAGCGAGGAAATTCTCTTCTGCCAAAGGGGCATCCACAGGGAGAAGCTGGTTGTGGGGGAGTGAGAAGGTGAGTTCCATTTTGACAGGCTGAGTCTGAGTTGTCTGAGGGACACCCAGGTAGAGGTGCAGGAGATTGTGGACGGCAGCCAGGGCTGGAGGGAGAGATGTTCAGGGTTACTGAGGACATGGCAAGAAGGCTCAGGTGGGGACAAAGAGAGAAGGAGGCCCAGGACTAGGCGACACCATCAAGGGAGAGCCCAGCGTGCCCCCTCGGAGGCGATGGGGGTCATCCAGAGAGTAGAAGGAAACCCCGGAGAGTGTGGTGTTCTGGGAAGAGAGTGATCAAGAAAGCAGGCAGGATGAATGGTGCCCAGAGCTAGAGAGGGCACACTGGTGAGGGCTGAGACTGCCCAGTGCTAGGGCAGTGGGGCTGGAAGCCAGTTTGGCATAGCTGATGAGAGAAAGCAAGGGAGGTAGACAGAATGGAGACAGCAAATGTGGACCACTTGATGGGCCCTGGAAGGGGGAAAAGGGGGTTGGTGAGAGGAACATGCCAGCAGAGACTCCAGCAAGGGTGAGGCCCCCTGGGAAAGGGCATCATTGGCAGGGATGGGAGAAACTGCAGGGTCAAAAACCTCCTTTGACCCAAGGAGGGAGAGCCCCTCTATCCTCTTGGGGGCAAGGACAAGGGACTTGGGGCAGGACAGGAAGGGAGTGCCAATCTGGGGGGGTTAGAGGTTGGAGGAGGGTGAAGAGGGGGCACAGGGGGTTGACCAGGCAATGTCGGGACCAGCCACTGTGAAGCACCACTTTCCCATGGTGCTGAGAGTCCCACAGGCACAGCAATGGTCAGTCTCTTAGAAAAGGAAGGGATGGCCATCAGGGCAGGGCCTCAGGGGCCGAGGTGAGGCTCTCTGGGACAGGCGCAGCAGAATGGGGGAAGGGAGGGCGTGATGACAGGAAGGGCTGCAGCTGATGGTCAGCACAAGACCGCAGTGGAGGGAGAGGGTGGGTGGCAGGTTAGGGATAGAGAGGGACATGTATCACCTCTCTTAGGGACTATGGCCCATGAGTAGCAGAGCCCAGCGGTGAAAAACCTCCCTGCACCACACACCCACTGCATGGCTGTTTCCATCACACCACCAGGCACGCTTGTTCGCATCTGAGCTCTAGATAGCGTATCTGCATGAACTCTGGGGCTTTAACCTTGCTGAGCCTCCTTTTCCTCTTTGGTAAATGGTGATCATTTCTCTTGAGTCTGTTGAGAGGAGATAGTTCACAGCAGGCCCTGGGCATGGTACCTGGCCTGTAGTTGGTCCTCCACAAATGTCACTGTCATTGTCATCATATGTTGGGACTGAAACAGTGGCCAGGAGCCAGTCGCTGCTCTCATCAAACTCACAGTCTGGGGTGAGGATGGGGAGCGTACAAGGACATAGAAATACGGTACAGCAAGGCTGGTTAGCATAGTGATGATAAACTATAGGGACGTGGGCCAGGGCTAGCCACCTGGCCTGATGTGGTGCTGGAGGAATTCTAGGAGGAAGCGACATCTCAGATAAATTTTAAGGATTAAAGGTCTAGTGGAAGAGGCAGGGAGGGGACCATCAGCAGGGGTAGCACAAGCCTGCTGCGTTCTGGGTGGAGATGGGGAGTGTCGTACCCCATTCAGTCCAGGACAGCAGATCAGAGTTTCAGATCAGCTGCCGTTGCTGCAGGGTGAAGGGACTGGAAAGGGGAGGCCGGAGACCAGTGGTGAGGAAAGGGTTGTAGGCCGTCGCTCACCACTTCAGCCTCCCTAGTGCTCTCCTGGAGCAGACCACTTTCTCTCCTCTTGCCTTTGCCCATGCTGTTCCCTCTGCGGGTCACTCCCGTCGCCCGGCCGATCTTACGGTTATCATCTGTGATGACCTCCGCACCCTAATAACGGTTGTGTTCTCCCACAGGTCCGAGGAGACAGTCCCCACCCGGCGGCTGGGAGAGAAGTGGGTAGTGGTGGCCATCATGCTCAGTAGTATCACTTCCAGCACGCGTCTCCCGCGCCACCCCTGAGTTCGGCCGCGAGTCTGAACCCAGGGCCGAGGGACTGCCCGCCCCCCGTCCCTCCCGCGCAGCGGCACCATGAGCCACGGGCCGAGCCCCCGGCTGACCGAGTCCCCGCAGCTGTCCAAGGGCGGCCTCCTGACAATCCTGGGCAGCCCATCGCCCGAGTGCATGGGCCCGGCCGACTCGCTGCCGCCCACCCCGCCCAGCGGCACGCCCTCCCCAGGACCGCCGCCCCCGCTGCCGCTGCCCCCGCCGCCCGCGCTACTGGCGGACGGGGACTGGGAGAGCCGCGAGGAGCTGCGGCTGCGGGAGCTGGAGGAGGCGCGGGCGCGGGCTGCGCAAATGGAGAAGACCATGCGCTGGTGGTCGGACTGCACTGCCAACTGGCGCGAGAAATGGAGCAAGGTGCGCGCCGAGCGCAACCGCGCACGCGAGGAGGTACGCCAGCTGCGCCAGCGTCTCGACGCGCTCAACAAGGAGCTGGCGGGCGCGCGGCGCGAGCGCCAGGAGGCGCAGGGCGAGTGCGAGGCGCGGGGCCGAGAGCTGGCGCGGCTGCGGGGCGCGAGAGGATCCACCGACAGGACGCCCGATGGTCCCGAGACTGAGCCAGAGCGGGAGCACGAGCCGGTGCGCGACGTCGGGTCGGAGAGGCCTCAGGGCAGCCAGGTGCTTGGCAAGGTTGGGGCTGCTGGGCGGGGCCTTAGCTCTGCTCTAGAAGTGGGAGGGGCTGATGGGCCTGCGCTGAAGTGGAGGCAGCGGGGCCCGCGGGGGATAATGAGGGCTTGGTCACCCAAGACGTTTCAGTCTTCCGAGTCGGGCTCTGCCCCGCGGGGCCCCCAAGTCACTTCCCATCTGGAGACCCCCACGGCGGACAGTCCCAGGTTCTGGAGGTCCCTCCACTTTCACACTCAAGTAGTCAGCAGAACTTGCCTAAAGGCATGCATTGATAGCAGAACTGAAGCCCTGATTTAGTTCAACTTGAATTTGCAAGAGAGGGAAACTGTTATAACCCTTATCTATCAAAGCTGAGGGGTGGGGTCTTGTCAGGGCACTGGGAGCCCAGAGGAGGTCTCTGATCCAGGCTTTGGGGATGGGGCCTCACAGAAGCTTTCCTGGAAGAGGTCCCGTATAAGCTGAGACTACCAGGAGGCAGAGGAATTAGCTGTGATGAAAAGTGCAGGAAGACATTCTAGGCATGGAAGCTGCCTGTGCAAAAGCAATAGTAACGGCTCCCATCATTCAGTGTGTGCCTACTGGAGGGCTAAGCTCTGCAGGTGTGCTGTGTGGTCAGTTCTCACAGGAGCCCCTGAGGTGTTTGCTTTAGGGACTAGGACACCGAGGCACAGAGGTTAAATACCAGTGGCTCCCTGCTGGTCAGTAGAGTTGCTGAGTAGTTGAACGGAGGTGAACTCCAGAGTCCATAGTAATAATCAGTTCGGCTGGAGCATAACAGTGGGTGTGGCAGGCAGGCCTGTCGCCAGCAGGCCATCTAGAGGTAGAGTCCAGGCTCAGGTTGTTCCCAGATCCATTTCAGATGGGCCAGTTCCTCCACTTAAAATTCTAGGCTGCCCCCTCCCACCCACTAACGTTACCAAGCCTCCTCCACCCTTGTAGGCTATAATGGGCACTTCTGCCCCCTAGTGGCTGAAATCCCCTCTTCCCTAGGCCTGCCTGGGATGTGGAGGTTACTTTCATTGCTCTTCTGTGTGGCAGGCAATGTGCTTTCCTTGTTCTGGTTGTCAGTGACAGTCCAGGAGGTAGCAGGTGCAGCAGTGGGAGGTACTGCACCTGAGCTACAGTCTGAATTTGCTCTCCAGGCCAGCTACTAATGTGCTCTGTGATCCAGAAATCCTTTTCCTCCCTTTCCCTATTTGTGAAATGGGGCTTTAGAACAGGTGGCGTCCAAGGCCCCCAGTGAGACAGTCTGAGATACAGGAGTAGAATCTCTCCTCGGGGCATCTCAGGGCCACTGTCCCAGTCCAGATAGGGAAACTGAGGGTTAGACAGGGAAGGGGCTTGCCCACACCCTTCTGGAAGGGCTCTAGAGGAAGCCAGGCTGGAACAGAGGCTATGGGGTCTCAGGTTTGTGGTTGGAGGCAGGCCTTGGGGTTGGGCAGGGGCAGGCTGAAGGGACAGAGGGGAAGGGGAGGCTGGAGGGGAGGAGGGAGACTTGGCATTGAGTTAATAATCCCTCATCATTTCCTGTCTGGGAGCTGGTTTCTGCTCACAGGGGCCACCCTACTGGGCCTCTTTTACCATGCCACTTATCTCCCAATGCCTTAGTGTTTGCACCTGAAAAATGGGATCTTAAAGTCAGAATTCTTTTGAGGGAATCTAGTTCTTATCCATTGTCAGAATCCCAACTTCTTTATTTATTCATACCCATGTCCTAATATATGATTGCACAATTCCAATGACAGGAAGCTCACCACCTGTGCTGGGAAATTTTCCAGGATTTCCTGGAAGAAAATTGGTGGCTGACAATGCAGATCTGGGAGGTGAAGGGGAAGGCCCAGAGGCTGGTGTGTCCCTCCTTCTCCAGGGATGCAGAGGCAGACTACAGAAGAGGACTGTGGCCCTGAAGGGCTGTGTGACTTGCCCAGGGTTGCCCAGCAGGCTGATCCTGATCCAGCGCCTGGGAGAAGCCATGAGGAAGGCCAAGAGTGTGAGGGCTCACCAGCCACTGTCCCAACCTCCATCTTGTTCCCCACAGGAGTTGGAGCTAGTGGAGAACCTGCTAAAGAGCAGACCAGAGGCACCTGAGGGATGCTGGGAGGCACGCAGCGTGGGGGCTGGGGGCCCACGGGGCAGCTTGGGCCGCCAGGAGCGCAGCCGGCTGCCCTGGGAGGACACAGCCACCATTGAGGAAGATGCATCCAAACTGACCGCCCTGCGACTACGGCTGGATGAGTCCCAGAAGGTGCTGCTCAAGGAGCGAGAGTGAGTCCCCGAGGCAGGAAGGGGCCAGGCGGGTGGGCCACGCCATGCCAGAGCACCCTCAGAGCGTAACAATCAGTGTCAGAGAACATGAGACTCACCGAAGGCTGATGGTATGCTTTAGGCTGCATATTGGAACTTTAGAGCACTGGTGCTGTACCCAAGGACCCAATGCAAGTAATTTCTATTAATTCAAATACTGCATATTGGGCATCTGCTCTGGGTCAGACAGTATGCTTGGCAGTGAGAATACAGCCATAAGTAAGACCCCAAATCCCTGCCTTCATGGAGCTTATGTTCTCGTGGGGAGAGAGTGCCATGGGCAAAGGTAAAAAGCAGGGCAGGAGGGGCAGGGAGGTTGAGGAGTGGTCGCTGAGAATTTGGTTTTGAACAGGTTGAGTTTGAGATGACAGGTATATGAATAATGAGTGTGGAGTTCATGTGACAGGTCTGGGCTGGAGGTAACAGCGCAGAGGTGGTGCTGAAAACCATGAGCTGGGGTAGGTGGAGAGGAAGTCATAGGATGGAGCCCCACATTTACAAAGTGGTTAGAGGGGAAGGGAATCAGCAAAGGAGACAGAAGGCAGCCCGTGAAGAAGCAGGGAAGCAGGGAGAAAAAAACTGCCTCTCAGAGGAGGCAGTGATCAGCTGGTCCAGCAGGAAGAGGACTGAGCACTGACCAGTGGATTTAGAGCTTGGAGGTCACCCATGACCTTGCTTAGGGCCCAAGCCTGATTGTAGTGAATATTGTGTAACACCCCCTTTTTCTGTCCGAAGATTAAATACATAGACAATATATAACCTATCTACACACATAATTTTTTTTTAATCAACATAATTCTTTGTGAAGATGAAGGCAGAGATGAGGGTGATGCTTCTCTAAGCCAAGGAGTGCCACCAATGGCCAGTCACCCACCAGAGAGGCTCGGGGAGATCTGGGAACAGATTCTCTCTCCCAGCCCTCAGGGGGAGCCATCCCTGCTAACACCTTGATCTTGGACTTCTGGCCGCCAGGGTTGTGAGACAGTAAATGTCTGTTTAAGCAAAACAGACAAACAGAAGTCAACCTGTTGTACTCACTGAAATACAAAGTAGAAATGAAAGGAAAACAGTTTTTAATAAAATATGTGTATCATGACCTGGACATGTTCCACTAGAAAGAATAATGAAGCAATCACAATCTGGCACCTTTATATGGAGGGATAGTGATGCTAACAGGGACAGCTATGTAGCACGTACTCCAAATACTGTGTAGTACTCAAGGCACTGTGCTGGAGCTTTTTGTGTATTGTCATGTAAATCACCTCCCAGCACAACTAGAAAAGCAGCAGGGTAGGTGTACAGAGTTGACAGCATACTAGTGGTCTTGCTGTGGTGATGAGATTTCCCAAGCGAACAAAGCAAAGTGCAGTCTTCCCTCAACTTACACAGTGAGTCTGCTCCTGGAAAACTATGTTAGGACACAAGGTGCTTTCTGTTTATATGGGAATCAGAGTGAGGTTCTAGGCTTGGATCATTTTCACCCCTAGGGATGTCCAAGGGGACATGCCTGCATTACATGGGGTGCAGGACAATTCCTGGATGGGCAGGATATCCTGGGCATGTCCCCACCCACTAAATGACTCCGTTATCATGACAACCAAAAATGCCCCCACAGATTTCTATCATGCCTCCTCAAGGGTGGCCTTGTCTCCTCTGAGAACCCCATGTGAGAGGCACGCGGTGTTAGAGTCTCAGAAAGGGAGACCAGCAGGCAGGCTCAAGAGGTGCAGCTTGCTGGGGTGTGATAAGCACAGCTCTTGTACCAGGGCCAGGAACCCTACTGTTCTCCACAGCACCTCATTCATGTTCTGGACGGAGTGCAGAGTGGAGATCCTGGGAGACCCACCCAGTGATGTTGGTAAGAGGGGACCTTTCCACCCAAGAGTCACTGGATAGTGTTTTCCAGCTTTTCTAAATGCAAAATCATGTGTTCAAGCCAAGCTTTACAGGGACCCACAGGATATGAGACAGGAACAGGGGTCATATTTGGCAGCTGAGCCTGGGGCCCAGAGAAGGGGAGGTTCGTGCCCAGCAATGGGCAGTGCCCTGGAGACCTCGTTACCTCCCCACAACATGAGCAGGTACAGCTCCAGGAGAAATGCAAAACTGGGGTGCTTGCCCCAGTGTGGGGTGCCTTGAATACCAACGCAAGGACTTTGGACGTGGGCACCACAGGTGTAGACTGCACAGGAGCACTCTGAGCAGAGGGCCCCGAAAGGCTCATCCCCATGTCTGCCTCTCTTTTTCCCCTCCCCAGGGATAAACTAGCACTGAGCAGGAACATTGAAAAGCTGGAGGGGGAGCTTAGCCAGTGGAAGATCAAGTACGAGGAGCTGAGCAAGACCAAGCAGGAGATGCTCAAGCAAGTGAGTCTTGGAGACTGGGGGGCTGCCTGGAGGAACCATCATTGTGCTGTTGGATTTCACCATGGGAATGGAAGAAAGAAGGGAATTCATTCATTCCTTGGCAAGCACTGGCCAGTTGCTATTCATGGTTCTGGTGCTGGGACAGGCAATGTCCCTGCCTTCAGGAGCCCCTCTTGTAGGGGTTTTGAGTCCACTCTGGGGACTCAGGGCAAGAGGTCAGGCTGGGTAGCCATTACTGCCTCCTGTGCAGGTTTGGACAGTAACCAGGCAAATAAAGTCATAAGCTATGAAGCAGTCAGAACTGAGTAAGAGAGATAGATCTCTTAAGTGGTGGTCAGAAAAGGCCTCTCTAAGGTGACATTTGAGGCAAGACCTAAAGGGGTTAGAAGGAGCCATCCTCAAGAAGAGTTGGGGCAGAGTTCCTGGCAGAAGACACAACAAATGCAAAGGTCCTGAGGCCAGAACAAGCCTAGTGTGTGCAGGAAACAGAAGCCAATGTGGCTGGAGGATAGCAAGTAACAGATGAGATTGCAAGGGAAGCTAAATCTCACTGGCCTTTGCTGACCAGGATGAAGGGAAGAGTCTGGATGTAGCATTCATTGGCTGTCTAGTTTGTGAGACCTCATTGAGCCTCATGGCATTCAAGGAGGATGAGTCCTGATATCCCCATCTTATAAATGGGGAAACAGGCTCCAGCTGGCAGAGAGGGGATTCTACCACCTCACTCTGGGGAGTCAGGGCAAGGGGTCAGGCTGGGGAGCTATTACTGCCTCCCCTGCAGGCCCTCTTGGCCACTAGGGGGCGCGGCCACCCAGAGAAAGCTGGATAGTCTGCATTTCCTCCAGAAGGTGGATCACAGACCTCAGAGCCTGAAGCACTGTCCTGGAAGGGAACAAGACTGACCTTAGGGCAGAATCTCTTAGGGAATCTCTGCTAATATAGATTCCCAGATCCCACTCTCACCCTCCTGAATCAACATCTTTGGGGGGGGTTAAATCCAGGAATCTGCGTTTTTAATCTTTTCATATTGTGAAGTATGATCATTTGCAGAAAAGTGAGTAAAACACAAATGTTCTGTTTAGCAGGTAAGATTGTCTTTTATATCTGGCTTCTTTTCACTCAGCATTATGTGCTTAAGGTTCATCAATGTCACTGCACCAAGCGGTAGTTTGTTGGTTTTCCTGCTGTACAACAGGAAAACGGTGCTATGTTAAAGCATGTCAGGCTATTCTGATGTGGCTAACCCCACACCCACATGCAGACCCCTGTTCATATCCCCTGGATGCATCCAGCCAGTGCACACTGAGGGCTACACTGTGCAGAGACCACACAGGGCCCCAGAAGTGGACAGATGAGCGAGTTCCCATTCTAGTGGGGAGTGGGATGGAGAGGATAGGGGCACCCTCTCTGGGCAGAGAGGATAGGAGAGGCCTCCCCAAGGAGGGAGCATTTAGGCCATGGCCTGAGAATGAGAAGTTAGTCCTGCAAAATACCTGGAAAGTGTAATGGGCAAAGGGAACCATGTGTTCATGAATCCTGTAGACCAGAACTTCGTGTGCTTAAGAACTAGAAAGGAGGCTGCCATACCTGGAGGGAACTAAGCAAACAGAGATGGGAGATGAGGCTGTGGGGAGATAGATGGGCAGGGGCCCAACCATGCAGGGTTCTTGATACCATAAGGAGGGATCAGCCTTTATCTTAAGAACTCGGATGAGTATATGATTGGATTTGTTTTTTAAAAGCTCACTCTGAGCTACTGTTGTGGGGAATAGGATGACAGGGGGCCAAGGGCAGACGCTGGGAGGCTAGGTGGGAATGAGGTAGGAGGTGAGATGTTGAAAGTGACAGAAATAGTCAGATTTAGGGTCTGTTCTGGATATCCTGGTGGCCCATTTGGGCTTCACTCAGGCTCCTTGCTGAGCACTCCTGCACCAGCACCCATCCCCCAGAGCTGGTTCTGGGATACTCCCGGGTGGTGCTCACGTAACTAGGCTGTGCTGTATCATGCAGCTCAGCATCCTGAAGGAGGCCCACCAGGACGAGTTGGGCCGCATGTCTGAAGACCTGGAGGACGAGCTGGGTGCACGGTCCAGTATGGACAGGAAGATGGCTGAACTGAGGGGTGAGGTGAGGCCACCAGGAGGGTCTGGGGCTTGGGGTACCAGGGCCCTGTTTCCATCAGCTGGAGGAGGGCAGGAACCAGGCTCTTGCACTAAGTGGGGGGACCAGCCACACCCCAAGGGTACTCCAGTTTGCAGAGAGCAGGCCTCTCCCACACATAGACCAGAAACACCCTCACATCCTGCACGTCGTGAAATAAGCCCAGGTTAATTATAGCCACTGCAGCTGGACCTGCTTCCTGGAGCCAAAAATGGCCATGGGGGAGGGGGAGAGGCAGCATCCAACTCAGGCCCTTCCATGCTGTCTCCCTCTGGAGCTCTCATCCTGTCCTGTCCTGCTGCAGATGGAACGGCTGCAGGCAGAGAACGCAGCTGAGTGGGGTCGCCGTGAGCGGCTGGAGACAGAGAAGCTGGGCCTGGAGCGGGAGAACAAGAAGCTCCGGGTGCAGGTTGGGGACCTGGAGGAGGCGCTGGCCCGGAGGCGGAGGCAGACAGCCAGCGCCCTGGACTGCGACCTGCGGGCCAGCCAGGCTGCACTCTTCGAGAAGAACAAGGTGGGGCAACCCCACCTCCCCGTCTTTCCAGGGGACCTGCTGTGTCTGCTCCAGCCCCCAAGGGGACAGGGACCCCAAGTGACAAGGATGGAAGTGTTGGCCGCCCTGGAAGCTGCTGCTCCTGGCTCTGGGCCAGGCTCAGTGATAATCACTGTACCTCCATTTATTGAGCACCTACTGTGGTCCCAGCTCTGTGCCCATGCTTCTGTCTATTATACCACTTAATCCTCTCAACAGCCTTTTTATTTACCCAGCAAGTGTTTATTGAGCACTGACTGCACAGGCTGTGTTCTAGGTGCTGAGGACACAGCAGTGAGCAGACAGGCTGGATGTGACCTCCCCTCGTGGAGCTGATGGCTCAGAAGGTGCACACATTGTCTTCTCCATCAGCACGCACACTGATCCCACACCCATGACTGCTGGTGGGAGGAGGAAGACCAGGGTACCTGACTTAGGGCCAGGGTCCTAGGATGGCTTCCCCAAGTCAGTGACATTTGAGCTGAGGTCTTAAGGAAAAGCAGATGTTAGCTAGTTGTGAAATGATTGGGAAATAGCATGAGTAAATGTCCCACAGTGACACAGACATGGAGTTTTGGAGGAACCCTGGAGTCCATTGTGACTGGAGGGGAGTGGGCAAGGGGACATAGTAGGAGGTAAGGCACCAGCTGGGGGCCCCCTTGAAAGAGTAGGAGGTAGGTGTGAGCAGGTGGCAGTCGGAGTACTCACTGGCTGCTGTGTGGAAGGAGGCCACTAGGGAGTCTGTCCCTGTTACCTGGGGCAGCAAGAGATGATGGGGGCTGGAACAGGCTGAGGTTGGTAGAGATGGAACGAAGAGGATGGTGTCAAGACACCCTTGGCCTAGCCCCATCTTCCAAAAGTGAAAACTGAGGCTTGGAGAGACCACAGAGCTCAGAAGTGGGCAACTACTTTCCTGGCTGCTCATCTTCTTCCCAGATTTCTGGCTTCTGATCTCTTTCCCTGACTCCCCAGCTGAGCTTATCCCCAGACCCAGGGCTTTAAATGCCATTTATACACCAAAGACTCCAGACTTCATCCCTCTGCAGAAGACCTGACAGCTCCAGGGGCCTGCTGGACATCATGCCATTTCTATTGGCACCCCAAAGTTACGTGTCCATAGTGGAGGCTCTGAGTCCCCCCACCCAGTGCTCTCCCCTCACTTCCCACCTCACCAGATGGCACCTCTGGCCTCCAGCTGCCCAACCAAACATCTGGTGGTGGTGTTTCAGATGGCAGGTGGAGAGATCTGGAGAGAAGGGGCCCCAGGGCCCCAGAACTGCCTGGCCCCAGGGACCGCCTGGCCTGGCGCCCTCTGACCCTCAGCCCATCCCCCTTGGTGCTCCCCTGCAGGAGCTAGGAGACCTGAAGCATGTGCATGGCAAGCTGAAGAAACAGTTCCAGGAGAAGGTGGCAGAGTTGACGCATGCCAACCGGCGGGTAGAACAGCATGAGGCAGAGGTGAAGAAGCTGCGGCTGCGGGTGGAGGAGCTCAAGAAGGAGCTGGCCCAGGCTGAGGATGAGGTGAGGCCCTGCTGGGGCCCAAAAGGCCACCTTCCAGCCTCAGCTGGGGTAGGAGTGGCCGCTAAGTCCACAGCACCTGGCACATGCCTGACTCTCAGGAGGTGCCCAGTGTAGAGTGGGTGGACAATGGATGAGTGGTAGGTAGGTGTGTGTGTAGTAGAGTAGGAAGAAAAATGGACAGACACACTTATGAGTGGTTGAGCCAATTAATGGGTGGATGAGTCATTGGCTGTGTAGGTGCTTAAATGGACAGAAGAATGACTACATGATGGGTGAACAGACGGATGAGGGAAGAGGTGGACTGATGGATGGGAGGATGGATGGATGAGAGGTAACAACAGATCTGATTGGTGATCGGCTGGACAGATGGGTAGATGGATGATGGATGAGTGTGGATTATGGAAAGGTGGATCACTGAGTGAACAGGGGAAAGATGAAAAAATAAGCGACTGGACCAGTGGGTAGAAGGATGAATGGAGAAAGAGGGAAAGAGGGACAGAAGGGTGGGTAGATGGGAAGATACATGTGTCTGTAGTGTGGAAGGATACATGAACAGGGTGAATGGGCAGCTGATTAACAAATAGTGACTAGGTAGGTGGCTATCTCCATAGGTAAAAGGTATTTCCGTGGATGCATGGGCAGGTGGAAAGATTGACATAGATGGCTCAGTGGGTTGATGGATGGGTCAGTAGCTTGGGGCATTGGAGAATGGGTAAATTTGGAAAGGAAGGACACTAGCAATGGAGAGGGGCAAAAGGGGAGCTTCCCTATAGGAGGGGGGCCTTGGTCTAGGCCTTAAAGGAGCTTCCAGGATTGCTCTGCAGGAAGCACATTCCCACAGAGGAATGGCAGATGGCCTGGCCCAGCCCAAGCTGACTGCCTGCTCCCCCCATGCTTGTGTCCCTGCTCACCCCCAGCTGGACGAGGCCCACAACCAGGCACGCAAGCTGCAGCGGTCGCTGGACGAGCAGACGGAGCAGAGCGAGAACCTGCAAGTGCAGCTGGAACACCTGCAGTCCAGGTGGGCCCTGGTGGGAGGACCAGGTTCCAGGGGGGAGGATTCCAGGCCAGGGCAGAGAGACCTACAGCCGAGGGAAACTTCCCAATCATGTCGGAGCCCCAAACTCTAGCTAGAGGGGAAGACAGAGAAGGAGGAGATCCTGGCACCCTGGGGCCAGAATCCTGTCCCCTCCAGGCAGGAAGGGCCAGGGCCAGGAAGCTGGGGAAGGGAGTGCAGGAAGTGAGATCAGCTGTCGGCTCTGGAATTGTCCCCTGTGGCAGGCAGGTGGGCAGGTGGTAAGAGGGCCAGGAGGGTGGCTAAAGAGGTCGGGTCCAAGGTGGGGCAGCAAGTGGGGCCCAGGGGTCTGGGGAGTCACTGATTAGAACAAGAAGCCCCCAGGTCTCCAGGCTGGGGTGACCCCAGGCCAGCCAGGCTCAGAGGGACTGGAGGGCAGGGAACACAGAGGAGCCCTGACCCTGACGGCAGACAGAACCCCCTCAGCGGCAGAGGACAGGCTGCCTCAGGGTGGGAGGATCGCTCCCAGCACACTCTGCATCCCTCTGCTGTGCTCCTCCCCATCCGGGCACTCTGTGAATCACACGCTCTCCCTGCTTTTACCCAGAGCCATAAGGGGACAAAGACCTTGGGGTCCAAGCCCCTCCCTGCTTCACAAGCCCCCACTGCAGGAGTATCATAATCATGGTGCTGACCGACTTCCTGTGCCAGGCCCTAGCCAGGCCCTTACCTGCCTCCTCTGATTTCACAGAACAGAGGGAGCCTGAGCTGTGGAGCCAGACTGCCTGGGTAGTGGGGCTCTGCATTTAGCAGCTGTGTGGTCTTGGGCCGCTTACTTAACTTGTCTGTGTCAGGGTTTTCTTATCTGTATAACAGAGACAGTAAGAGTTCTTATCTCATGGAGGTTGTGAGAATTGTATGAGCTTATGAAGCCTTATAAAAATCTTCAAGGGCTGAGAAACTGTCAGCTGCTGCCCCTGGGGCAGCAGGTGGGAGGTCGAGGGGGTTGTACCTGGGTCAGATACTGTGGCCCCGGAATCATGCTCCTGTGAGAGAGGGGAAGGGAAATATATCTTTTCTAGGGGGCTGTCAGATGAGGAAACTGAGGCACAGAGCAGAAGTCCTTCCATGGCCACACAACCGGAGGGTGGTCAGGCCAGGTTGCCTCCTGGCCATCTGCCGTCTGAGCCCATTTTGCTGAATGTGTGTTATGTGCTACCGTGTGCCGGGTGCCTGCACCTAAGAGTGTAGGCAGTGGAGCAAGACATGACAGCTGTGTGACATGGCTGACCCAGACTCAGTTTCCCCACCTGCCTGGGATGATACCCATAGAGTTGAACAGGGGCCCAGGTGGGAGTCCAAGTCAGACTCAGTGCCTGACCTGCTCCACCCACTCCATGCCTGCAGCACACACTCCTCAAAAGGGTGCCTTGCCCTGGAGCTTTCCTGCAGTCTGGGCCACATTCTTTGGGAACCATGAACTCCCAAAAAACCATGAACTCTGCTCAGCCTCTCAAGTGCTTCCAGTGGGGAGGGCAGGGCCGCCAGGACCGCTGCCTCATTTTATTTTCCAACTTTTTGTGCTTTAATGTTCCGGGGACAGCTCACTAAATCACAGCACAGTAATGGAGGCCCCGTCTGTGCCCCTCCCCGCCCTGTTAATAATTCATGCCTTCCAGTAAGATGCAGCCAGCAGCCACTCTGCAGGGGGATGGGCATTTCCTCTACCTGCTCTTCTTAGAGGCCAAGTTTACCTCGTAAATTTTGGCCTTAGGAATTTTAATGTGGGGAAGAACTAGGGCAGAGTGCTTTCACACTGACCCTGGGGGCAGAGGGAACTCAGATCCACCCACCCCAAGCTCTCTGTCAAGGGTCTTAGGAGCCTGGCTTGGGTTCGAATGCTGGCAGCATGACTTTAAGCAGCTGCCTCTCATCTTCAGGGGCCCCCTGCCCACTCCAGAGCCAGCACCCCACTCAGGGCCCAGCCCCACTCCCTGCTGCCTATGAGATTTCAGGCAAATTATACAACTGCTTTGTGCCTTGGTCTCCTTGTCTGTAAAGTGGGGGTGACAGTACCACCTCCTCATTTTCAGGGCCTTCTGGAAGGAGGATGTGAGATGAGGTAATGTGTGTAAAAGGCACCTGGCACGGGGTAGGCTTAGCTGCTGTCAGCACCAGCTGAGGAGGCTCCCGCTCTGCTCCCCTGTCATGGCACCCACAGGCTCCGCAGGCAACAGCAGAATGTCCCCCTCTTCGGGAAGATCCGCAGTGCTCGCTTTGGCACCGAGGAGGCTGGAGACGGAGCCAGCGACCTGGATGAGGATGAGGACCTGCAGATCCAGGTGGCCTAGAGCTCCCAGGGCTGGGCAGGACTGGCCTGCAGCCACAGGCCCACAGGCGCTGGACTGGTGCAGCTGCCCGTGCTCACTCTGGGAGCAGACTCCGCTCCCTGCCGCAATGACTTCCTTCTCTCCCAGGGTGCGTGTCAGTGGTCCCACCCTGCTGATACCCCGTGAAAGGGAAACTGTGGCCTATGTTTTATATGTATATTTTATATATATATATATATGCATTGGTCCTTGGACCCATATAAACACAGGACCACTCTAAGGCCCAGTCTCGGCACCCCTCCCTACCCGGGACCTTCATGCAGAGAGCAGTGGATGTCAAGGGAGAGCTGTTGGGGCCCCAGCCCAGGCTGCCTTGGGGAGGACCTGTTCATAGTGCATTGTGATAAACCCGGTCTTTTGTAATAAATGGAGCTCGGGTTTCAGGGCAGAGGCCTGAGAGTGTCGCAGATCTGGGCAGGCTGTGTGGGGACATCACCAGCCTGTACCTGGCACCAAACCTGAGCTCAGGACTGTGAAGTGACTTAATAAATGATTGTGAGAAAGAAGGAATGAGTGATCATCTGAGGTGATCCAGCCCTACTGAGGGGGGAAGGAGAAGGCATGGTGCATGTCTAATCTGGAGAAGAGGAGACTTCAATTCTGCTACCAAATGGATTCAAATCTGCTCCTTATTGCTTGTGCATCCTTGGGGAAGTTACCCTCTCTGAGCCTCAGTTTCTCCATCTATAAATTAGCCATCTCTTAGAGCCATCAATGAGAATTAGATGAGTCTATCTGGAGTTCCATAAAGGTTAGTTATTATTGAATACTTGAAGGTATGCCCTGAAGAGGAGGATCTGCCTGCTGAGTTCTGCAAGCAATGAAGTTCAGGCGAGTGGTAGTTTATCCAGAGGTAGGTATAAACACAATAAATAATAAATACTTTATCTTCCCCCTAACCCTGCTCTAGGTAGTGAAATTACAGGTAATTTTAACTTTGTTTTTGATATTTAATTTCTAATCCTTCTGTAACCAACAGATTTCTTCAATCTGGTAGAAACAGTTATTAAAAACACAGTAGCATAATTTTTGAGTCTTTGCAAACTGAGGTCACCTTTGAGCCACCTGCCCTTGATGAGATGCCTTAGATGAATTCTCAGGACCAGGGGACCAGGGCCTGCTTTCTGTTAGAATGCATAAGGTGGTGAATTCCCTGTGTTCAGAGGTGTGCAAGGAGCAGCTGGGACTCTGAACAGGAGCCTAGCACCAAAGAGAATGAAATTCACTTGATAAAGGGGCTCCCTGCTGAGGGTGGGGAGCTGCACTCACTCACTTCCTCTCTTGTGGCCCAGTCTGAGGGACCACTGAGGCTGCAGTGCTGAGCCCTAGGGGCTGAGACTTGGGTAGAGGCAGGCCCAGGAGCCCAACTAGGGGTAATAAATACAGGCACTGAACAGTTCCCCTATTGCCACATGACGGTGTGGTGAGATGCTGCTGAGGGGGGTTTTGCTGTCATGGCAGAGAGGCCCCAAGTCCCCTCCTGGGCTCCCCAGGGGATGAAGTGGGGCAGGTGAGATCCAGCCAGAAGGATCCTCCATGGGTCTTTCCCAGCAAGCCAGGGCCAGCGGAAAAAGGGCTACCGGAAAAGGACTATTTCCTGCCAGAAGTCCTTCTGTTTTTTCTCCCAAACAGGAAGTTGGCCCCAGAAGAGGCTGAAAGAGTTGCCCTTTGACCCCCCAGGAGCCTGGAGCCAGGCCCTCACTGACAACAGTCCTGAGAGCCACTTCCCCAGGCCCCCAGGCAGACCTGCCATTCCCAGACACAGAGCAGACCCACCAGCACGGCGGGTTCCCCCAGACTCCCTGGCACCTCTGGTGAGATAGTGTTTAGCAGGGCCCCATTACAGCCCCTGTCTCTGGGTGGGACAGCTCCAGAGAATGTCAGCAAGGGAGGGCCTGGCTTCCCACCTCCAACTCCAAGGGAAAACGGAAGCCTTGGGAGGGGAGCCACAGCCACAGACATGGGGCTGGAAGATTCTCTGGGCCTGGGAATGCACCCTACCTCCCTGCTCACAGCCCTTGCGAACCTGCCATTCCGGTGGTCATGGTGGCAGCATCTGCCAACAGAAGCATCAGCTTTGGCTCACATGACACTCTCAAAACTATTTAACACATTGTTAGGAATGGGAAGTTTTATCATAAAAGTGTGGGTTTCCTTCTCTTGAGAAATCAGCACCTCGGACCATGCTGGGTTCACACTTCCATGTGGCTACAGCTGCTGGGCTGAGAGGCAGGCTCCCTGTAATGGGCCATGGTCCGCACCACTCCCTGCAGCGTTACCCTGCATCCACCTCATTTACATTACTGCCTGGCCCCTGGAGGTCTCTGAGTGGTTTTCCTCCAGCCTAGTCCAGTCTCTCCTTGAATGGATGAGAAACTGAGTGAATGGTAGGGGAAGCGCTTGCCTTAAGTCAGTGTGACATGCAGTCAGGCCAAGTACACATATCACTCACAGACTCAGAGCTCCTACAAGCTCCTTGTCACCACGGGGTGACTGCCAAGAACAGTTAACATGTGCTTCACAACCCTTTGAGGCAGACAGTCCCATCATCATCCCACTTACCAGCAAGGTTGCAGAGGCTCAGAGGGAACAAGTAACTCTCCTGAGGCCACGTGGCTGGTTAGTGGTGTTGCTAGCTAGCATTCCAGGTCAGGCAGTCTGAGACTGAGCCCGTGCTTCTCATTATGCACACCCACCCCCTCCACTTCATAGACCCTGCAAGTCCTGCCATGCCGAACTACCTGCCACCCAGAATTGCCCCTCCCCCACCACAGCCCCACCAGCCCTTCAGAGCTCAACCTACTTGGTTCATAAGAGTGTTAGTGGGCTGTGTGTTTGTCTGCTTCTCCTGCCCACCAGATGCTCCTGGAAAGCAGAAAATCCTTCTAGCAGCCAGCACAGTGGCCTGGGCCTACTGGCATTTTTAAAAGAGGGAAGGATGCGGAGGGAGGAGAGCCTGGGTGGGGGTTTCTGGGTGGATGGACAGATGGATGCATGGATGGTATGGTAGAAGGCTGATGCCAGAACCACCCCTCAAACTACAGCCCCACTGCAGTATGTGCAGGACCAGTCATAGACAGGTCTCTGCTGGTCAGCTAAGAAGTCTCTCACGGCAGCTGGTCAGATGCCAAAAGCCACAGCAGCCCAGGGCAGCAGTGCCAGGGCTGGAGAACCAGCCGGGCCAGAAAGCCCCACCCAGCCTCTCCTCCCCCTGCAGCGTGAGGCCAGAAATCTGTCCTCTGAAGGTTTGGCACACCCTCGCTCTCCAGCCAAGGTGTTTTGCCCAGCCTGACTCTTACCAGGCAGCGGCGCCTAGGGGTCTCTGCTTTGAAATCCATGTCCAGCAGTGAGCCCTACATGCCTGTCCTCCAGACAAGCCTGGGGTCTAACCCCAGCTGCTTTATGATTGGCTGTGTGTCTCTTGGCAAGCTCCTGCCCCTCTCTGGGCTTTCGCTTCCCAATCTGTAAAATGACAATGGCAACTGGGTTGTCCAAACCCCAATTCAATAACATGATTTTACCATTAGTAGTATTTTTCTGTCTTTCCATATGCTCTGCATCCCCTCCTAAGACCCCAATTCCCTGATTGCCTGGGAGTTCACCAGCCACCCTGGGCACCCCTCTGGGGCAGTGGGAGGCAGAGACATCACCCAGGAACCAGCTGCAGCAATCAGCACCACCCCCCAACACCACCATCCAGCTCCTCTGCCTACTAATCGCAGGGTTGCAAGATGCCAGCTGCCTCCCAGGCCCCGGGCAGATGCCTCCCAGGCCCCGGTGCCTCCCAATGGAGCTCCCTGGAAAGCCTCCCAGTCCTTCCCCAGCCCCATATACCCAGCTGTACTGGAGGTGGTCTCCATGGTGCTCAGACTCCCCCAGCGTCTGGGAGCAGGCCTGAAAAAGTATAAACAAAGCCTTCCTCTGTGGCTTTCCCACTTCCCAGGCTTCCCCCACGTCAGAGAGGAGCATCCTGGCCCCCACCTCCCCCACTCAAGAACTAGCCATGGCTCCCCACTGCTGGCCAAATAAAGTCTCACTCCACATCCTGGCTTGGGGTGCTCAAGACACCCTTAAGCACATTCCCCAAGTGGCCTTGGTCTCGGGTCTCCACTGTTCTGGGATCAAGTCCAGATGGGCCCCTTGCTGTGCCCTCTCTCCCTTCCCCAGTGGTCTCCCCAGCATTGTCTGTGTACCTGCCCTCAGCTGAAACACTGGGCGGACTGGATGACAGCTCCATGGTGACTGGGACGTGCTTCATCTGCACGCACTGGGCTTGGAGCTCTGAGGGCAGAAGTTCTGCTGTGGAAGCTGGATCTCCACAGGACCTCAGGCAGAGTGTCATTCAGAGCACACGCTCCTCCACAGTGTCATTTAATCTTAATCCTCACAATGATGCAGGAGATGGACAATGGCAAGATGAGGAAACCGAGGCCCACAGTGGGAAGGACCGGCCAATAAACAACAGGGCTGGAACTCAAATCCAGACAACTCCTAAGGCCAGGCATTCTCAGCTACAGCTCTCAGCCCAGGTCTGTGCTTCAGTGCAGGTGCTTGGCGCCCAGTAAAATGTTCATGGAAGGGAAGGAGGGAGGGAAGAGTGAGCTGCAGATGGAGCAAACCACTCAGAACAGGCCTTCTTCCCCTCAAATCACTGCACAAGGCTCTCTGTCATCCAGCACCCCACTTTCTCCACTAGCAGGCAGGCTGGAGTTGGAAACCTCACTAACCTGGATAAGTAATCCTGAGGTCCAGAGAGCAAAGTGGCTTGTCCAAGGGCACCCAGCAGCTGTGTCCTGGGAATTCCTGGATCCTTTTAATACGGTCATAATCCTTCATTCTTTGACTTCTATTATAATAACTCAGAGAGAGAGCGGCCAAGTAGATGTAAATGCACCTACACCCCCAACTAAGTTCCACTTCCCTAAGTCTCAGTTTCCACATATGTAACATGGGGTGCTATGGGGATTAGAAAGGACATTTCTCAAGCTCCCAACATTGGGTTCAACACCAAAAGTGGTGTCATTTGTCCACTTTTGTCCAAGGACACCAGTCGTGTCTATGTGGGAGACCAGTTGTTCATGCAAGAAAAGTGCACACACCCACTCCGGAGTGGGGACCTTTGTCCAGGATCTGTCTCTGCCTGCACACACCACACCACCCAGCCACACTCAGCTGTCCCTGCCCTCAGTCCAATCTCTGAAACCTCCACCTGATTGCCCACCAAATTTCAGGTATCTTAATTCCAGGATGGAGTGGGATTTAGGAAGAAGCACTGAGAGAGCAAAGGCACCTTTGTTCTGGACCACCCCCTCCATCTCTCTCCCAACTTATCTGCCCCATGGGTTGATAAACTAGAATTAGGTATGTAACAAAATCCCTTGGGAATTTGGCTGGTGGGGATCCCTTATCAGAGGTTATCTGATTGCTCAGTCCCCAAGGGGTGAACTTAGGAAGCTGCCAAGCTCAGGGGATAGGATCAGAACATGCCAGGCTGTCTGCCTCTGCTATTTTTTTTTATGCTCATGACAGCCCTGTGAGGTTATCCCAGTTCTCATCCCACCTTACAGGTGAGAAAACCTAAGATGAGACCCTCAGCAGCCTTCTGAAGTCTCACAGCAGCTAAGGAACAGGATTTGAAGCAGGGCCACCACTCTCCAGAGCAGAGACTGGTTACCCCTGCACCAGTAGCTCCCAGTGTGCTTTGCATTTAACACATGCATGGAGAGATGGCAGGAGGCGAACCTGTAAAGGAACAGCATCCAGACTGCTAAGGGCCGTGGAGGCCAGGGGAGCAGGGCTGGGGGGGAACTGGCCACCAGTGGTAAGGGGGAGCCCAGAGGTCCTGATGCCCAGAGTGGGACTCTCCCTCACATTGGGTGCCCCATACCCCCATGAAGCCCTCACCTCCTGCTCCTCCTCCCTTCACAAAGGCACCCATGGGGGCAGGGGGAAGGGGCAGGTGTCTGTGTGTGTGTGTCCAGGATGTACAGGGGCTTCCCCTCTTCCCAGCACTGAGCCAAGGCCAGCTCCATGGCCATGTCACCTCTCCTGGTCAACCCCTAGATGTATGTCCCTGGCGCCGTGGTTGCTGTTTTTGAATCGGCTGTGTGGTAGCCTTTCCACTCTATCTGGGTTTGATTGTCCATAAAAAAATTAATGGTCCCTGCAAATAAAGAAGCATAACAACAGAGGAAGGCTTTTAAGACAATCAATTAAAAGCCTAGGAGAGGGATTATCTCATTGAAATATCAATTTTTAATAGCACTGCATATTTGAGTTTCCTCTCAAAAAACTTGGCACAGGCCATTTGCCTACCCTAGTTTATAACTTCATCTCTTGCTGCTTTTGACCTGAGCCTCTGGGACTGGCCTTGGGGTGCCCAGGGCAGGGGTCTGAGAGGAATCGTAGGTCATTCATTCATTTGTTTATCCATTCATTCATTCACTGAATGCTAAGTGAGCTCTTTCTATGTGGCAGAGGTAGATGTTGGGGGCATCAAGATGACTAAAAAAGAACCAAATTCTAGCCCTGTGGGAACTCACAGGCTTGTAAGGGAACTGAAGGAAGTCAGCACCAGCCAGGTGACTAAATCAGCAATTACAGAAGGGGAAGCCATCTGGAAAAATCAATGTCAAGGGATTGAGATGGAGGCTAATGGGCACAGGACAGAGAATATCTGTGTGGCTAAGGAGCCAGGGAAGGTCATGAAGGAGGGAAGGATGTTTCTGGACAGAAGAGCAGAAGGAACAGCATGCCTTGAGGCTCCGAGGCAGGAACTGGTGTAGGGTATTAGAAGAGTGAAGAGGAGGCCAGTGGGCTGGAACGTGAGTGATGGAGAGATGGCAGGAGGCGAACCTGTAAAGGAACACCATCCGGACACCCGCTCCGGGCATCAGGACCCCTGGGCTCCCCCTTGCCACTGGTGGCCAGTCTCCCCCGCCAAGCCCTGCTCCCCCATTTGTCCCTTGCAGGATGGGGCTAGAGATGAACAAGGAAGAGCAGGGGAGTGGGAGTCAGGACATCTGGATTCTGCCACTTCACCTGTCTAGGCCTGTTTCCTCCTCTGTCCAGCAGGAGCGACACTGACAGTCTCAAGATGGGGCTTCCAGGAAGCGCAGAGTCAGGAAGGACCACTCTTGCTCACACTATTGTTAGTCGGCTTTCTTTTCCTGGCTCTCCTGGCAGCCTCAGATCTATGCCTTGCCCCCGACACCCGAAGGTGACCTTGGCCACCTGCTTTCTCCTGCCTCTGGATGGCTCTGAATGGGCCTCCATGCTCTGCTGCAAGGCTTGTGGCCACAGAGGTGTTTTGTGTGCACATGTCTGCTAGGTCTCTGGCTGCATCTGCTTTTCCCCTGATCCCATCCATGCATCCCATCAGCCTGACAGGCAGCCTCAGCAAAGCCCCAGAGGGTCCCCAGCTACAGTGGCAGTGGGCCTGAGCTGGGCTGGCACCTGGACCTTTCTTAAGTACCTCGTGTGTGAACTGGCCTCCCTCTCTTTCTTTCTGCTTTTCCATGATCCTGAGACCTCTTTTCTAGAATGGAAGGGAGAGACTGGCCATGCAGACACTGGCCTGTGCGGTCACCCAGGGCCCTGCCCTTCAAAGGACCTTGTGCTTGGTTTCATGTTCTGTTGTTACCATCTTTGAATTATTAATAATTTTAAAGGGAGCCCCAAAGGTTTGCTGCCAAGGGAAGGAGCTACTTCAGGAAGTGGACAAAGGATAGGTCCACAGCGTAGAGCCCCCAGCCTTTAGCCATCACCAATATGCCCAGAGGACTGGCCTGATGCCCACATCTTCCCCTCCCCACTTCCCCAAGGTCCCCCAGCTCAGAGGCCCTCATGGCTTCCATCTCGCTGCTGGGGCCCTCCAGCAGAAGAGCAAAGTAGAGAATGATTTCTCCAGGCCTGTAAATATCAGACCCTGAGGTGGGGGTGCTCAGAGGAAGGTAAGGGGGTCCCCAAGTCCATATGTTTCCCCCAGACAGGTGCAACTCACATCAAAGGGAAGTATGGAGACTGCAGAACAGATGAGGTACAAATTCGTTTAAACGGTCAGTGGGATTCATAATAGCTTTCAGTCAGCATGGGTTTATTTTCAGGCAACGGATATTAAAGGTACAACTGCTTTGACCTTACGGGTGTTAGAAAGGTTTCCTCCATTAATGCAGGTCCTCAGATGACAAAGGGGTAGAAATCCCCTGCAGAGCAAACAGGCAGAATGCAGCAAAAACAGGTCACTATTAGAAACCCATCCTAAGGAAGTCTGCAAGCACATGTAATCCATAAGTGTGGGTGCAAATACTTAGCCACTCAAGTGCCTGCTGTGCCATTGTTTTTTACAAAAGCAGAAAGAGAGGGATAACTGGCCAGCGTTTGGGGGCTGGTTACACAAATGATACTGTGTTTCTCCAGGGAGATGCTGGGTAGTCAGCAGAATTCACCTTGTTAAAAAGGGATGGTTGAAAAATCAGATCTGAGTATCGTGCACCATGCGGGCTTAGTTTTCTCTTCATACGTGTGAAAGAATTGATACCACAATGTTCATCTTCTTTCTTATCCCTGACTCTCTTGGCTCCTCGTGGCCGGTCACCAAGGAGTCTAGGACACTTGATTTTCCCAGCATCTCTCAGGTCTTCCCCCTGCCACCAGCCACTACCCAAGCCACGCCACCTCTTTCCTGCAAGACTTGCCTTTACTTCCTGTCTTGCCCCCCATAATTCATTTAAGCCCCTCCATTTATTCTGTAAGAGCAGCCAGAAGAATTTTCTTCATAATGTAGATTGGATCCTATCCTCTTTCCTGTTTGAAAACTCTTGACTAGCTCCCCATTTCTTTTAAGATGGACACCAAACTCTTGAACTAGCCTTCAAGACTATGCAACCACCCTCACTGAATACCATGCTTCCCCCCTGCCTTCTGTGTCCCAGCCATTCTGGTCTCCCTTACTCATATACAGCATATCTTTTCTGCCACAGGGCCTTTGCACATGAGATTCTCCCCAACTCAGAACACTCTCCTTCCCTCTTCACCTGGTTAACTCTTTGCTTTCATCACTTCCCCAGTAAGCCTTCCCAGACAGGTCAGGTCTCTCCATCTCTCTCCTAGCACCACGTAACCCCTTTCTCTTCCTCTGGTCCCTTCTCACAGTTGTACCTGCACCTGCAACTTTGGATTTCTAGATCAATGCCTGTCACTTTTGCTAGACCGTGAGCTCCTCAAGGGTACAGGCTATTCTTGTCGATCATTGTGTCCCCAGTGCCCAGAGCCAGGTAGAGAGTACTCAGATGTTTGTTAAAGGAATCAATGAATCAGTGAGGGAGGGAAGGATGGTACAAGCACTCAACCTCCCCTCATTGCTGGCTGGCATGCCTGTCCAGAGAACAGTGTGTCAGGCCTTCTGTTAGTGTATCACACATGTGCTCAGGAAGGCAGCCCAGAGAGAACTTGGAGAGAGCCATGCACTGGGAGGTGGAGCTGGAATGTCACCTCCTTCCTGAGAGCTGCTCTCGGCCATCCATCGGAAATTGCTCCTGGCCCAGTCTCCTTTGGAGGAAGCAGGAGCAAGAGGCCCCATCTCCTTCCTCTCTACCCCACTCCTGGTCAGTCTCCTTTGATGTGAAAGTTCCCGGGAGGGCTGGTTTGTGTCACTGTCAGCTGGGGGAGGGAGACAGTTCGGGGCCTCATCTTAACCGGCAAACTGGCCCACATCTCGGTGCTCCTGCACAGCAGAGGGGCCCAGAGCTCTCACAAACACCAGCCCTCCACCCACGACATTTGGAAAGAATCCAGTCTGATGGCTACAGCAGGGTTGCCCTGGATTCGAGGGACTCCTCGAGGCTCCCAATTTCACCTTTTCTGACTTTGGCTAGTGTGGTACTCCCCCAAGTGCGGACTCACACCACCATGGTAAACAGAGAGATGTGGATCACACTCCACAGAAGGTCCGACCAGCACAGGGTTGCACTATGAGAAAGCAATTCCCTGTTCATTTTTCTTTTCATCCTCCCATGGTTGTCAAGGAGAGAGTCTCAGACAGGTGGTAGCATGGGCTTAGTACCTCTCGACACTTGAACTCCTTTTTAACAAAAGCTTTTTAGGCAGACAGTGTGAGCAAGCACACATTTAATACATTTATTTTATTTTTAAGGTATTTTCTTTATACAGTTTGTTCTCAAGGCACTTAGAAAAATATGAAGTGATTCAAAGAAAAGTATTGAGCAAATAATAGCCCAGAAGATGCATGAATCTGGCAAAAATCACAAAGTGGCTGGAGTGGCTGGAGTTAGAGAAATACAGTTGCATCATAGGCAAAAGCACTTTATAGACTGTCACATGATGTCCAAACACCAAGTGAGGGTGGGGGACCAGAAGGCTCAGCACCAGAGAAAGGCTCTGCAGAGCAGCTAAGGCAGAGTGTATTATTAATGATTTAAAAACAGTAACACATGATAATAACCTTCCTGCCATTCTGTGTACCAGGCACTAGGTAGATGCTTCCACAGATATTATTTTATTTAACCTTTATGTTCTCATTTCTGGGGGAGGAAACTGAAGCTGCAAAGAGTGAGGGATCTTGGAGCAGAGCGGAGATTGCCCCCCAGCTGTTTCCATGCCTCTGTTCTTAGTATGTGTAAGGAACAGTGGGTGCCCCCTCCTTCCCACCCACTCCCAGACAAAAGTTGGGGTTAGGCCTTGAGGCCTGGGCTGCCCTCAGCACCGAAGAAATAGTCAGAATCCAGTGTGTAACCCCTCACAGAGCACTGTCTTCCCACATCTCCCCAAAACAGCCTAACTGGAGGGTGGGGGGTGATGGGAGGAGTAATCACATCCCTTAACCTGTCATAACAGATTTTGTACATAACAGTTTGTTTAGTCGAAAAATTTACACATGGCCATTGTAGGAAATGGAGAAAACTAACAGACAAAAATGAAATACTGTAGATGATAACTAACTTGTTTTGGGTATACCCATGTACAACGTCCTATTCCAAGGGCTTTGAATGTATTCCCTCACAACTTACCATCCCCACCTTACAGATGACAAAACTGAGGCACAGAGAGGCTAGGTAAGCTGCCAGGTGGTGGAATCAGGGCTTGAACTTGGTGGTTCGATTCCAGAGCCTACATGCTTAAGCCACTGCCCTTCTCTGCCTGGAGCTCTCCTGTCCTTCAGAGAATAGCCCCTCAGGCAGACCATGTGGGATTTATATACCCCCATTACCAGAGGAAAATATAGGCACAGAGTTGAGCTCACACAGCCAACCCCATCCCTTATTTGCTGCCTCAGTTTGCCTGGGGACAACATCCTGACTAGCTACTGCCAGGGATTTATTGTTCCCACCTCGCTGAGAAGGAGGAAAACATCAGGGCCCATAAAAGGGCATGATTCACAGCTAAGCTGATGCCCATCCCTGGCCCTGGCCAGTGTTGTCATCACAACCCTTGGACTTAATCACTTACTGCTCAGGAGACTACGCAGGTTGGTCCCTCTGTCACTCTCCATTGTGGCTGCTCTAGTTCATTCCCTCCCAGACAAACTGAGCCATGAGCCTGCACATGTGCAATTGAGATCCCCCAAAATGCACAAGTGAGAAGCAAAGCCGGTCTCCCAACCTAGAATGAACATTTGCTGCAGAATGAAAATGTAAGAAAATAAAATCAGTCTGCCCCACTGGGCTGAGCAGTCCTAAGACAGTGGCCCTTTTACTCAGCAGGCTGGGACTGAAAAGACCTAATAAAGCAAATCCAGCCAGAACCAGGATGCTGTCCAACCTGTCCCCCGGCCCCAGCCCCAGCATCAACCTTGGGCTGAACCTGGGACAGGGGACCCTGGCCATGAGCTGAGAGCTGTACCCAGTTGGCACCACCCTCATTTAACCTCTCCTAGTTGGTGCTGGAGGACAGAGTGGGACATTCGCCCATAAATTTGGAGACAGCCCTGATCCTATCCATTATTTGAAACACAAGGGCCCTGATGATTTGCCAGTGGCCTCACAGCAGTGCCCTCCAGTCTCCATTTCAGGCTTTTCTTGGTAATCCACAGCACCCCAGAATCCCCCTCACCTCAGGGTTGAATGGACACCTTCTGGGTGCAACTTCCGAGTTCAGATTTGGAAAATGGAACTTAGGAAGTTTTTTTAGAGTACTCTTTTGCAAGTGCTTAATTTTACTTAGCACATCAATGAAACAGTTCAATATTTTGAAATGTAATATATAGTATATATGCATGTGTTGAATAAATTATAGTGTGTGTGTGTGTGTGTGTGTGTGTGTGTGTGTGTGTGTGTGTGGATTTAGACTTGTTTTTGTTTGGCTTCTTTCAATCAGCATAGTCATTTTGAAATTCTTCCATGTTGTGTATATCAGTAGTTCATACCTTTTATTGCTGTTGTATTTCACTAAATGTATATATATATATGTATAAAATTAGTAAAAAAAATGCAAGCTAATATTTAGTGACAGAAAGCAAACCAGTGATAGCCTGGGGACGGAGGAGGGTTGGGGAGGAGTGGGGAGGAATGCAGGGGAGGGAAGAAGCTATGGAATGACGGGTATGTTCACTACCTTGGTTGTGCTGATAGGCATACCTATGTCAAAACTCACCACACTGTACATTTTAAGTATGTGAAGTTTATTGTATGTCAATTATACTCCAATAAAGCTTATATATATACATATGTATTACATTATATATATATACATGTAAATCTGGCACCATCCTATGATTTGATGAATAGTATTGCCTAGTTCAAGGGCAGAGAAGGGGTGATGTTTATGTTTTTTTTACAAGTGAGTTGGTTTTCTGCCTTTGGAAAGAAAGCATAGTCCTACCTTTCTCTATTTTTCCCACTAAGTACAACTAAAAATCCTGGAAGTTAAGTGTAAAACGAAAAGAGGAAGACTCTGAAAGGTGGCGAGGAAAAGGCAGGCAGGCTAGGAAACGTGGGACCCAAGCAAGGACACAGTGGTTAGGTGCCTGGGTTTTCCTTTTGCACACTCACATATTGTGTGCTCGGAGCTGAAGGCAGAAACCTGGAAATGCCAATGGGCACAGACAAAAAAGCTCCAACAAGAGCCTGCTCTCTCTCGCCAAAGGGCCAGGAATGGGGCACCCTGTTAAGACAGAAAACCTTTAGATACGAATCATCTATTCCAACCAGAAACCACAGAAAAAACTGTGGTCCCATCCCCGCCAGCAAAAGCTGAATGGAGAGCTTAAACTCCCACCTTTAGCAGGCGATGATGACAAGGTTCCCAGCCAACAATGAGGCTCTTCTGCTGTGGTGTCAGTAGAGCCAGACATGAGGAGCCTGGACTTCCACTTGACCTGACAGTAAGGAGATGTCCCTCTTTCTCCCCTCTGATGTGTCAGAGGCAATTTAGTGGGCGGTCAGGACTTCTACCATTGCCCAGTGGCAATAAGGCCACCCCCACTGTGGTGTCAGTAGAGGACACTCCTGCCCAACAGCAATGAGGAGCACCGCCCCCCTATGGGTCAATAGGGGCCAAGTACAGAACCTAGACTTCTACCTCCACCTGGCTGTAACCCTGCTGGAGCAGTATCAGAGGACACCAGCTAAAATAGAAGGCTTAAATAAATCTCAAGTCATAATATGAAAGTGTCCAGATTTTGAAAAGTCATTCACACTAAGAATCATATCTCCAACAAATAAAAGACAATCAATAGATTCCAACACTGATATGTCAGAGCTGTTAGAATTCTCTGATAAAGATTTTAAAGCATCCATGATAAAAATGCTTCAATGAGCAATTACAAATATGCTTGAAACAAATAAAAAAATAGTAAGTTTCAGCAACCACACAGATGGCATAAAGAGAACTAAATGGAAATTTTAGAACTGAAAAATTCAGTAACAGAAATAAAAGCTCAGTGGGTGGATTCAGCAGGAGAATAAAGGAGACAGGGAAAAATCAGTGAGCTGGAAGATGGAACAATAGAAATTTTCTAATTTGAACAACAGAGGGGAAAATAGACTGAAAAGAAAATGAAAAGGAACAGAGTCTCGGGGACTTGTGGGATGATAACAAAAGGTCAGAGTCCCAGAAGAGGTGAAAGAGGGCAGAGTTGAAAAAGTACTTGAAGAAATCATGGTTGAAAACTTCCCAAATTTGGTGAAGGATATAAACCTACAGATTCAAAAAGTTGAATGAATGCTAAAACGGAATATCCAAAGAAAGCCACTCTGAGGCCCATCATAATTAAACTCTTGAAAACTAAAGAAAAAAACCTTGGAAGAATCCAGAGAAAAACAACATTTTATTATATAGAGAGGAAAAAATACCTCAAATGACAATAATAAATTTCTCATCAGAAAACAGTGAAGTTTGAAGGAAGGGCCACAATATCTTTCAAGTGCTGAAAGAAAAAAACTATGAATCCAGAATTCCATACCCAGTGAAAAAAGGACTAGTATCTAGAATATATAAAGAACTCTCAAAACTCAACAACAAAAAAAGCAAAAATGCATATTAGAACATGCACAAAAGGCATGAAGAAACATTTCACTGAAGTAGATACACAGATGGCAAATTAACACTTGAAAAGATGTTTAACAATATTAGCTATTAGGGAAATGCAAATTATAATCACAATGAGATATCATTACACACATATCAGAATGGTTTTTAATAAGAGAAAGAAAGAAAAAAAGAAAGGAAAAGAAAGGGAGGGAGGGAGAAGAAAGAGACAACAGCAAATGCTGGCAAGGATGCAAAGAAACTGTATCATCATACACTGCTGGTGGGAATTCAAAGTGGTACAGCCGCTCTGGAGAACAATCTGGCAGGTTTTTAACAAAACATAAAATTTCCATGTGAACCAGTAATTTCACCCCCAGGCATTTATCCCAGAGCAATAGAGAGTTATGTTCACACAAAAACCTGTACATGAATGCTTATAGCAGCTTTATTCATAATAGCCAAAAACTGGAAAAAACCCAGATCTTTCAATTGGTGTACAAATAAACAAACTGTGGTATGTCCATACCATGGCATACTACCTGGCAATGAAAGGAATGAACTACTGATATATTTAACAACTTGGATAAAGCTCCAAAGAATTATGCTGAGTGAAAAAAAGCCATTCCCCAAAGATTACATACTTACTTTTTCAATTACATAGCATTCTGGAAATGACTGAAGTGTAGAAATAGAGAAGAGATACATGGTTGCTAGGGGGTAAGGAAGGGTGAAGGAGAGAGGGAAGTGGGTTTGGCTATAAAAGGGAATAATGAGGGATCTTTGTGGTTGTGGAAATGCTCCCTGTCTTGACTGTTTTAATATCAATATCTGGGTTGTGATGTTGTAGTCTAGTTTTGCAAGATGTTACCATTTGGGGAAACTGGGAAAAGGTACATGGATCCCTGTATTGCATCTTACAACTGCATGTGAATCTTCCAGTATTTCAAAATAAAAAGTTTAATTAAAAAAATAAGTGGCAACAGTACAGACAGAGAGTAGATTGGGCAATTATGAGGATGAGAGAATGAAGAAGTTTGGGAAACCCCACTCAAAAGAAGATGCTTTTTGATTGTGAAAGCGCACAATTGTTGCTGGCTAAAAGTCCTCCAGAGGTTTCTTGTGGCGAAAACAGTTTGCTGTGATGGATCAGATGCTAGGGGCTTTATGGGCTGTGGTTTGAAGCAAAACAGATGGGGTCAAGTTTGAAGGATGCAAGGGGAGGGAGGTCACGAGGTTGAGGCTCAGGCCAGTCACTGACTGTTGGGCTGGTTAGCTCAGGCCCAGACCGCGAGGCTGCTGGGAGGCTCTGGGCTCACTTGGTGGTCACCACACTCACCATCCAGGGAAATTTTCAGGGCAAGGGAAGAAATCCCCTGGGCAAGCCCAGGCAAGGCTGAGGCCCCATGTCTGGGAGGCAGGGGCATGGACTCCACTGGGTGAGCACTGCCGTCCAGCATGAGGTCTGTCCCTCTGAGGAATCCTGGAAGAGGGCTGGACTTGACATTTTCATTTCTTAAGATTTCAGTTGTTTTGTATTATTTGGTCTAAAGCAGTGGCTTAGTGGTCTTCAGAATTACCCAGAGCTTGTGAAAACACAGATTTCTGGGCACTCCTCCTGGAGGTTCTGATTTCATGGGTCTAGGGTGGAGCAGCGAATTTGCATTTGTTACAAAGTGATGCAGATGCTGGTCCTTGGGCCCAGGGAGCACACTTGGAGAACCACTGGTATTGACGGGTGACCAGCAAAACTGAGAGGAGAGGCAGTTTGTTCTCCAGGGCAGGTCCTAGGCAACTTCCCTCTCCCACCTGGCGCAGCCGGGAGGAGGCAGGCGGTTTGGTTGATGACTCCAGCAAGGTAGTGACAAAGCACCTGTTCAAGCCCCAGGGAGTTGGGGTTAGGGGGGCAGTGCGGGGTGTTTGTATGTGTGTGTGTGCATGCGCTCGCGCTCTGCGCTCTGCGGGGTGATGAATGCGAATGTGGCTTGGACTTGAGGGCAGTTTCAGGGGGTGCAGAATGGGAGAACTGGGTGTTTGGAGGGTGGAGGGGAGGCCAGGGGAGGAAGGAGGTCAGCAGACTGCTAGGTCGGGGAGGCAGGACTGTGGAGGGCCCTGGGAATCACCCATGGGATTGGGGAGCGATGGGTGTGTGTGGGTGATTTCCGCAGTAGTTAGGGGGTTAGGTTTGGAGGCTAGGAGCTAATGTGGGGTTCAGCTTTCAGGGTCTGAGAGGCGATGTGAGATTGGGATTTGGGCTCCTGGGCGGGGCGGTGGGGCTGAGCCGGGGTTACCGAGGGCCGCCAGAAGGGGCAGCGGAGGCGAGCTGGGGGTGGCCGGGCGGAAGCACGTGTCCCGCGGCTCGGAGGAATACGGCGGGGGCGGTGCCGGGAGCCGCGCGGCGGGCGGCGGAGCGCAGCCGGGTGCCCTCCGGGACCGAGCCCGGCGACCGCACCTCCCTCGCGTCCCCGCCCGGAGGCCCCGCCGCCGCCCTGACGCGGGCATGAGCCTGGCCCGCCGCCTGCCGAGCGAGCGCCCCCGGCCCGGGGCGCGGCGCCCAGGTAACTAGAGGGACGGGAGGCGGGGAGGGGCCCCCCCGGGAGGGGCTCCCCCAGGCCGCGTCCGAGTCGGCGAGACCCCGGCGACTCCGACCCCACAACTCTCCAAGCCCATGGGACTTTCCTCCCATGTCGGGAGGCCCCAGGGACCCGTTCCCGAAAACCAGCCCTGGCCCTTGAAACTATCCCTTGAGCTCCACCTACCCCCCAGCTCTCTATCCAGGGAAGCCAGGTCGACCCGACCTCACGCTTGCCCCACATTTACCTGTCCGAGAAGCCCAGGCCCCTGTGCTCCCTGCTCCCGGGGCCTGCCATCCCAAGGGGCATAACCCAGCCCATCGCAGCCCCTGTCGTCCACCCACTTTCCTGCTCCCCGTGGCCTGCTGCTCTCACAGCTCCCCCGAATTCCAAGAGACTATTTTCTGCATCCTAATTACCCCCACTGCCCACCCCCACCTGCAAATGGTTCCTATTCCTGCAACTTCAAACTCATGGCCAGCTGCCTCCTTTCCTTGAACCTCTCTCCCCTGGAGTGAGGTCCTGTCCATCTTTCCCCAGAGCCCCCAAGGTCCTGCTTCCAGTTAAATGCTTTCCTGTCAGCGCAGAGAGGCAGGAGCGGAGGCTGAGCACCTGGCTGATGTGGGCAGAGCACGGCCTCCACGCAGCCTGCTTGTCCCAAGCGCTGGGTGCATGGCAGTTGTCAGGACACTTGGGTGGAGGCTTTGGGGAGTAGGGGTCTGAAAATCAAGGGCAGTGAGGGGCCTGGCAGGATCACAGCAGCACTTAGAGGCTGGCCTTTAGTGCAGATTCTCTTCTTGTCCCTTTCAGAGAGATGTGACTCCTGCGCAGGCCATTCCTGTCCCAGACCTCACTCAGGATATGTCCTACAAGCTGCCCCCCTCCACCCAGGTGCTTGCCTCTCTGTGCCTGGGTGCTGGCTGCTTCTGGTTTCTTCCCTTCCAGGGCAGCAGGGCTGGGCATGACCTCACCCAGCAGCCCCGGCAGAGGTGGGGCTGCCCTGTCAGGCCTGGACCCAGGCTCAGCAGTGCTTTCTCCCCTGAGGCAGCTTTGAACCAAACTGTGGGTCTGGAGCCTGACTGGTTCTCCAGGAATGACAATTTGCTGGCCAAAACAGCACTGGGAAGACCCTGGGATCCAGGGAGGTGGGAGCCTGCAGCCGCTCACACGCCTCTGGAAGTTTAGTGGGGTCCCGCCCGGTGGATTTTGGTGGTGGTGAGGAGGGCAAATCCTGGAGAAAATTATGCTTTCAGTCTCCATATATTGAGCACCTACTCTGCGCTAGACACCATCCTAAGTGCTTGGATGGGGCTGTTAACTAGACAGACAAGGCTGAGCACCAGGGAGCTGCCATTCTAGAGCATTTGAGGAAACAGAATGGCCCAGTAGCAAATGAACAGATGAAAGAACAAGAAAATCCTGTAGTGATCTGTGTGACAAAGGCTGAAACTAGGTGTTGTGATAGAGGCTGTCTGGCAGGGCTCCTTTGGCCAGGGTGGTCAGGGAGGGCTTCTCTGAGGAGGTGGCCTTTGAGCTGAGAACTGAATGAAGTGGTAGAATGAACCTTGGGATCACCTGAAGGAACAATGTTATAAGCGGGGAACTGCAAGTGGGGTCCTTCATGGGAGGGAGTTAGGCATAATGAGGATTAGAAAGAATGCCAGCATGGCCAGCATACTGAGCAGGGCAAGGATGAAGCTGGAGGGGTGGGCAGGGGACCCGGGTAGAGAACAGAATGGCGGTGGTGTGGAGGCATAGCACCACTTTCCTGACTTGAGGGCCCAGGAGACTGCTGCTGTTCAGCTGTCCCCTCCTCCCACTGTCTGCTCTGTCCCTTTGGGTATTTGATCTGTCTTTGCCACCCACCTTGGATGAGACCTGCAGTGTTTAGGTGGTGGTTCCTCATGGGGATTTGCATGCGTGGAGGCAGGAGGCAGGTGGGGTGGGAATACCCATTCCTTGATAACAATCGCCCTGGCAGAGAGAGGGCCAGACCCTGGTGGTGGGAAATATCTCTGGGTGCTGGAGACAATCCTGCTGATAGGATCACTGCCATGGTGTGGCGGCGGTCAGGCCCTGTGAGCTGTGAGGCCATGTCCAGGTAGGGCTATTCTTGAAGCCCTGATAAGATCCGATTTGTCATAGGTGTGGAGGCCCAGCCAGGCAGGCAGCCGCACCTGCTCAGTAATTGGTTGCTAACAGCAGCGAGTGGCGTTTGTTCTGGAGCCAAAGCCTCCAGGCAGAATTCAGGTGCGGGAAGGGAGTGCTTAGTGGCTGCCCCATGGGGCAGGGGGCCGCCCCACCCCTTTGCTGGGCACCAGGGAGTCTCCTTACCCCCTCCCCACAGCCCACCTGCCCTTCCTGGGGAGAGAGGCGTTTCAGAGTCCTGCTTTCTGCATGAAGGAGCCTGTGGGTGCCTGGCTCAGGGCGGATACTGTTTCTGGTTGAGCAGAGACATTGATGCCAGGCAGGGAGGAAGAATGGGGGTAGCCCCTTGCCTCCTGCAGTGTTGAGGGGGCTGCTGGGCACCCTGCTTAGCTGCTTTGGGTGCTCAGAGCTGAGCTCACAGGTCTGAGACCTCGGCCTCTTGAATTAGTGAGGCATTCTTCCCTGCTGCAGGCTTATGAGAGGCAGAACTGGGGGTGCCTTAGGAGCAATGGGGAGAGTGGCCCTGTGGGCCACAGAGCAGGGACTGCCTCTGCTCAGTTCCTGGCCCCATTGAGCTCTGCTGGGCTCCACTCCTTGAGGCTCCATTGGGCCTGCACAAGCTCAGCCAGGAGCCACCTCTCCAGCTTAACACTCTGGGGAATGTCTGGGGAATGGGTTGATTCTGGGCTCCCCCCCCCACGCACACCTTATCCTATTGTCTGTCAAATCTGTGGGCCCATCTGTTGGCCCTTCCCCCTCTCTCCCTACCTCCTCAACTCCCCTTTGCTGTACCAGTTTGGGTACCAGGCAGGGTCTTGTTCTTGCAAACTTTATTAGGGACTGAGTATGGCCAGGAGTCCCTGGGACTGGGGCCAGAGTGAGCTGCCAGGCCTCGTGCCACCCAGACTTCCAGGGGAAGGTTGCTCTTCTGCTGGTTTATGTCTGCGGGGCTGATTCTAGACCCTGAGATATGGGGACGAGTGTGGACCTATGAACAGACATGATAGGGGCGCTCTTGAGAGCTTGGCAACCCACTGGGAAGGTAACTGGTGGAGCCATGAAGGGGAGGCCTGCATTGGGCTGGCAGGAGGCTGGATTATGGTGGTTTCACAGCCCTTGGCTGGGCAGTAGCTGTTGAAATAAAAGAAGGCCTTGCTTTTGAGGCAGAAGCTCTGGGTCCAAAATGGGCAGGCAGATGTCTCAACGGTTTATTTCTTCATTTAAAGTAGGGAGATTTAGCCTCATTTTTCCCCCCCCATCCTGTTGGAGAAACTAAGGCACAGAGAAGTTAAAGGGCTTGCCCAGAACCATCTGGTCAGCTGGATTCACCTTCCTGGCTGTGCCACATCCTGGACTGCCTCGAATGAATCCAGGGGCCTCTTGTTTTCTTGTAGGTATGTTCTGAACGGGGCCTTCCATGATGTGGGCCACAGCCAGTGGCCAGTCTGCTCTCATGTAGAGGGGAATTTTACAGAACGGTCCTTGCTGTGGCGGCAAGGCAGCCCCAGAGGCAGGCGGTAGATACAGGGTTGGGAAAATATACCCATCTCTGACTGCCAGCACCCAGGTGAGGCAGGGCTGTTTGGGGTCAGTGCTAGGGAGGGGACCCCAGACCACATTTCACAGGAGGAAAGCAGATCACTTGGGTGTCCCATTTAGGAGGGTCTTGGATCCCAGCGGGCTGGAATAGAGGGAGTGAATGGGCAGGGAGGCATCCGAGGGGAGTCCTGGAAAGGCTGTCAGGGTGCAGGTGGGATAGGGAAGCAATGCCCTCTCTGCCTCTCCCCTTGTTTGCAAGTGCCCCTGGAGTAGTCCCATCTATTCCTTGTTAGGGACTCAACAGACAGGCCTCCAGAAGATTAATTACTGCCACGCTGCTGGCAGGTCCAGTAGCATGCCTGCCCCAGGGCTCCATCCTGGCAGCATAGGTGCCCAGCTGACCCAAGAAATGCTGCTCCATTCCCACCCAGCAATCCTGGAGACACTGGGGGGCCGTGTTGCTGGCACAGACCTGCCTCTGGGCCTGGATGGTGGAGACGGCTTAGGTGGTGGCAGGCAGCCAGAGGTGGCTGCAGAACATTCCACCCGCAAGCCTGCCTCCATCACCCACTCTGGAACTCCTCCTCATCTGTGGCTGTGTCCCAGACTTGAATGACCTTAGCCATGCTGCTATCCTCTCCGAGCAACTTTCTTTTCTCCATCTGTGAAATGGGTGTTAGTAGACTGGGTCATTGCTGAGAAACCCCCTTCTGAGTCTGAGTCTTCATTATCTGTTTATTTGCCTGATTCTGAGTGGCCCCTGCTGGTACGCTCATTTCCTGTGCCAACTGACTTCCCCTTGGTGACCCTCCCTGTCGTCTGGCTGTGTCCTCTGCCCCAGGCCAGGTGATTGCTAAGTCTCCCTGCTCATGCTTAGGACATAGGAGTGCTGCATGGCCTGGCCAGACCTGGCATCCTCACAGAGCAGCCTGGTCTTCCCAGCACCAGGGCCAGGGGGAGGTATGAGCTTCCACAGCAGCACCTCCAGCTGGTCTGGCACATTCCTCAGGCTTATCTGGGGGTCCGCCCCCTCTGGACTCTGCCCTCCCACCCAGGAAGCAGCACCCAGAGGAACTCCAGGGTAGAAGAGCTCCAGGGGCTGGGAGCAGGGCCTGAGGGGGCTTGATTCTCAGCCTCCCTTGTGGAGGTGGAGAAAACCAGGTATAGGGTGGGGTGGGACAGAGGCTTTGGGGGTCTGCTGAGACTGAAAAGCAGATTGTCAACCTCAGGGAGTGTGAGGTTCACTCAGACACCAGACTGTGCTGTCCCCTGGGGACTCCCCAACTCTGGGAAGGCTCTCCTGTGGGGCTCCTGCACACAGGGAGGAGGCCTTGCCCTGGACAAGTGGACCCCAAAGTTGTAACAGGAGACAGGGCCGGACTTCAGCTTCAGAGCCACCTCCCTCCCCGGGCCCCCACCTCTAGAGTGGGAGCCAGTGTCAGTCCTGCCAGGAAGGGGTTAACTGCCAGCCCCAGCCGGGAGGGAGGGGACTGGGCTGGACCATTTTCCTTGCTGCTGCCTCCACCTAGGTTTTCCTGAATGGTTCTGCCATCCTGGGGTGGGGAGGGAAGGGAAGGGAAGGAAGAAGGGCGGGCTGAGGGAGGGAGGGAGGAAGGGAGGAGTGTGGGAAGAGGAAGAAAAAAAGAGGGAGACAGCCAGGGAAAGAGAAAGATGTCACTGTCTAATCTCCCTGTCATTTGTACTTCCAGCAGGCGCCAGGCAAAAGAGCCACTAGAACAATGCTGAGGCGGACGAGGTGAGGAGCAGCCGGCTGGGCAGCCCCACGGAGTGTCTGGAACAGGTGATTGGCGGAGCCCGGAAACCGAGGCCACCTGGCCATCCTTCCTCCTCGCCTTGGCCAGGCCTGAGCCCCAAAGGCAGTGGGGAAACCATGGCGACCAATTTCAATGACATCGTCAAGCAAGGCTACGTGAAGATGAAGAGCAGGAAGCTCGGGGTGAGCCACCCTCCAAGGGACCATCCGCCCTGCCACGGGACGGATGCCCCAGGACCTGGTCTGGAGCCTTGTGTGTCTAGGTGCACGGCTGCCTGCCTGTGGCCCAACATCATGCATCTGTGATTTCGAGGCTCCTTGCCAGTAGGCTGCCTGGCAGGTCCCTGGGTCCAGCCCTGCCTGCTGCAGCCCCCACCCCTTAGGGCTGCTGGCATCCCAGCAGCAGGCCAGTGGTGGCCGCTGAGGGGCAGGCGGCTCCCCTGCTATTGTCGAAGTTATCAACAGGGCAGCAGCAGGAGCCGCTGGAAATACTGGGCTGTATCTAAGCCTAGACCCAGCTTCTCACTTCCTCCTGCCTCCTCTCCTCGCTGTCGCCTCCCCCTCTCTCTCCTCCCCTCTGCTGGCCTCTTTCAACTACCTTATTGCCCTCTGCTTCCCATTGCTTCTGTGTAGGGGTATTTATTATTTATTTTTGGTGGGTGCTTTTACTTTGAAAAGGAGAGTGTTTGGTGTGGGGGAAGGGCACTGGTGTGAGGGGTGCAGAGGCTGTTTCTGTGGTTTATGAATGGCAACTTGGGGCAGGCTGCTTTCCTCCAAGTTGTTGGCAGGGGGCTCCTGCTTGCTTGGTGCATGGCCCGAGCTAGGGGCTTGGACAGTCTTTGGAGATGAGGCCTCAGCCATACCTCTCTTGGCCATACACCCTTTTCTCTCCTACTGGTGTCCCCCAGAAAGCATGAATAGGGCCCCAGGGACCAACTTAATGTTGCGGAAGTTGTCCGAGAGCTGACTCTATTCCCTTGTTGACCCTTCCCCACCTCCAGTGAGGGGTTGGCCAGCTGCCCATCCCCAGAAGGAAGGAAACCCTGCCGGCTCAAGTGGCCCAAGTCTTGTGTTTTACCTGGGTCTCCTTTCCGTCCCGCCCTCCCCTCCCCCAGTGCCTTGATGGGGGTGCAATTTGACTGCTGTAGGCTTCCTGGCTTAGCTTGAGTTGGGTTGGGGAAGATCAGGGCTCTGATGTGACACTCCTGCCTGGGTACCAGACAGGAGCAAGGGTGGCCTTAAAAAGGGGTGGTTCTTGTCCCTCCTTCCCATCCTGTGGCCCCTGTCGGGGTTGGTTCTGTCCAGGTAGGGGGCAACAGCTGAGCTGGTGGACATATTTGGAGTCCTAACTGGATTTGAATTTGTATCGCAGCCTGAGACAAGGAGACCGGGCCCTGGTGGCCATCAGCCACTTGGCTCTTGGTGAGAGAAGGTTGGAGCCCACCTGGAGTGCATAACAAGGAGAGAAGCTGAGGCTGAGGTGGGGAGGCAGAGGGGTAGGGGCCCAGCTTCTAGTATGGCTCCTCCCTCCTATGGGTCTGGACCTAGCAGGTCCCTGGGAGCAGCTGACTGAGGCCCTGTTCAGGGCAGAGCTTGTCAGAAAGGCAAACCACTTGTGCTCAGACCTGGGAACCCAAGTGGCTGACCGGTGGGCACAGCTGGGGGAGGTGTTGGGAGCTGGGGTGTGGCCAGGCCCAGTCTGGGGCCCTCCCACTCAGGGAATTCAGCTCCCCCCACCCAGACCTGATGTGAGGGACTGCAGTCACTCTGTCACTCTTGTCCCAGGCCAGCCATTCTTTTCTCAGCCCACAGAGGGAAGCAGGAGGGGCTGAAAGATCAGGAGCAGATCCTCCTTCCCGCCAGGGCCTGCCTCCCGCCTTCCTCCCTGTGGCAGAGTGTTTCTGAAGCACTGATCAAAGACCTGTGAGAAGTGGGGAAGGAGGGCTCTTGAGCGCAGTGGGAATGCTCCCTAGGGCTCTGTGTGTGTGTGTGTGTGTGTGTGTGTCTGTGTGTGTGTGTGTGTGTCCTGTAACCAGGCAACCAGGGTACTCAGGCCCCCAGGCCTTCTGCCTGCTGCCTGAAGCCCAGCCTGGCAGGGCACATCTGGGTCGGCAATGTGCATTCATTCATTCATTCATTCATTCGTTCATCCATCCATCCATTCACCCCATCCCTTCACCTTCATGTGGTCACTCATTTGTTCAGCAGAGCTGTTAACAAGTCAACCAGGATGTGAGGAAGGATTCTGAGAATAAATAGTCTCTGCGCTAAAGGAGCTACCCAGCTGAGATCTGTTGTGGTTTAGGGGGGTAGGTCAGGGGCTGAGCCAGGGTCACGGTGCAGGGTCAGACACACCTCCTGGAGTCCTAGACAGGAACCAGAAATGGCCTGGTTCTGAGTGGCTGATTCGTATGGGGACTAGACCCACTGCACCCTGGAGCTCTGCCCGCCGAGGACTTGGTGCCTACATGGCAGAGCAGGGCCAGAGGGAGGGTGGCTTGGGGCTGTGGCCCAGAGGCTCCCTTACCTTCCCTGCTCTATTCTGGGCAGCCCTCAGTCTCCCTGTTTGCCAGTGAGAGGAGCACCAGAGAATCCTGGGGAGTGGGCTTTGCCAGACTTCTGGAGTGCCTGCTGAAATAGTATGGCCCAGCTAGACTTTGAGCTGGAGGAAAGCCTGAGTCAGGAGGGAAGAGGCCATGGGAGGAAGAGTCAGCAGCCTGGCAGGTGGCGGGGCCAACCCCTGGCAGGTTTGATCAGCCAGTTTGCCCCTAGAGCATGATGGGCTCCCCGCTCTCTCATTCCTTGCCCCTCCTGAGTCCATGAACTATAGAGAATCTGGGTGCTTGTAGGCACAGGGTCATTGGCAGTGGTTGGACGAGGGAACCTTGCCTGGGAAGGCATGGTGCTCTGGGATAACCCCAGGTTCCTGACTCTGCCCCTTTACCTCTGAAAACCTCTGGTTTCCCAGCTGGAACAGGGAACTGATCCTGGCTTCCTACACTCCTGGGTTGGTCAGAGAATGAAGAGAGAGGGCGACTGCTGAGAGGGGGTGTTATCCACAGTAAGAGCCTTTCTAGGCTCTGAGAACAAGGGTTGCGGTGATGTGCAGGCTGGGAGTGGGCAAGGGTCTAAGCCCTGTCCTTAGGCACTCCCTCTGCTGTGACTGGTGCCACTGGAGCTCTGGCAGAATGTGTGCAGTGGTTTCCAGTATCAGTGGCGGATCTAGACTGCCGGCTTTAAATACCAGCTCCCCCTATTTATTAGACCTTGCTTAACTTTTTGGTGCCTCAGTTTCCCTATCTATAAAGTGGAGATGATAATCGAATTGACCTCAAGAGTAACCCTATGAAGAGTGCCAGTAAGAAAAAGTACACATAGGAAGCACTCAATAAATGTTGGCTATGGATAACTTTACCCAGAGCTGAGCACATAGCAAAGGGTGACTCCACAAGCACCTTTATGGAACCTTTCAGAGCCAGCCAAGAAATGACTGCCTTTTCAATCTGAGGAGGGGACCTCTGCCCTAGGAGGGTGTCACTGCTGGTGTCAGCTGTCCCCAGGTTTTCTCCTGGGCTGGGGCTCAGGGAAAGCTGTGTGGCACTGCCCCCTGCAGCAGGCAGGGGTAACTTCAGGGCCACCTTGGGTGGGAGTAGCCCCGGGAGGCCTGATCATCCTACCATCTTGCCCCGCAGATCTACCGGAGGTGCTGGCTAGTGTTCCGGAAATCCTCCAGCAAGGGGCCCCAGCGGCTGGAGAAGTATCCAGATGAGAAGTCAGTGTGCCTCCGAGGCTGCCCTAAGGTTAGGGGCCTGGGCCCCCTTAGTTCCTCCCCGACACCCCCATCCCCCATAAGCAATAATCATTTGCTAAGAGTCTGGTGGTCTGAGAGCACGCTCCTGGGGGTGGCAGAACTGTGGGGGATGCAGAGGGAGGCTGTCAGCCTGGCTGAGTCCCTTGTGGATGCTGTCCCAGGTGACTGAGATCAGCAATGTTAAGTGTGTCACGCGGCTCCCCAAGGAGACCAAGAGGCAGGCGGTGGCCATCATATTCACCGACGACTCAGCACGTACCTTCACCTGCGACTCCGGTGAGAAGCTGGGGCTTCAGGCCTCCATTCAGCCTACCCTGGGCTAGTCGAGGTTCAGCAGCCCAGTGGGGAAGACGTAGAGCAGGGCTGGCCTTGGCTGGGCATGATGTGGGGGAGGCTGGGGGGGCTTTGAGGGAGCCCCCAGGATGAGGTGGGGCAGGCAGGCAGAGTCCACTGGACTTGCTCTCCCTGCCTTGCATGCTAGGATAACTGAGGCTGAGGCAGATGGCATGGGCTTCTGGGGGATCCTGGGCTGGCAGCGTGACAAGGTGCTATTTTCTCCAGAGCTGGAGGCGGAGGAATGGTACAAGACACTGTCTGTGGAGTGTCTGGGAGCACGGCTCAATGACATCAGTCTGGGAGAGCCGGACCTCCTGGCCCCAGGGGTGCAGTGTGAGCAGACAGGTGAGGCCTGGCACTGGGGGTGGGAAAAAGGAGGGGAGGAGGTCTCCCCTGGGAAACTCCAGGCCTGCTCATCCTCTCCCTCTCCAGATCGCTTCAACGTCTTCCTCTTACCCTGCCCCAACCTGGACGTGTATGGCGAGTGTAAGCTGCAGATCACCCACGAGAACATCTACCTCTGGGACATACACAACCCCCGCGTGAAGCTCGTCTCATGGCCCCTCTGTTCACTGCGCCGCTATGGCCGGGATGCCACACGCTTTACCTTCGAGGCTGGCCGGTAGGACCTTTGTCTCCCCACTGTCCCCCCATAGTCATGATGGTGGCTGCCTTTCAGTCTGGCAGGCATGTGCTGGGAGTTTATTTATCAGCGTGATAATCCAAAAGGGAATGTAATATTCCCATTTTATAAGATGAAGAAATTGAGGTTTATAGCAAGCAGGTCCAGTGCAGCTATTAAGTATCAAACTGGGCTCAAATCAAATGCTAGTACTGGCACTTACCAGCTCTGATTGTGGACCTGAGTCTGTTTCCTCATCTGTCAAATAGAGTATAGTAAAAGTACCCTCCTCCTAGAATTATGTTGAGGATTGGGTAACCCATGGTTTGAACTCTGGAACCAGTTTGCCTAGACTTCTGTATAATCCTCTTTATCATCTTGGTTGAGTTACTTATCTTCTTCATGCCTCAGTTTAATCTGTAAAATGGTTTGAGAAAACTGAATGGGTTCTTATAAAGCATTCAGATCGCCACCTGGTAAATAGAAAATGCTCAGCACGTTTGAACTGTGTGGTCAGACCCTTGGACTATAGCCTGCCTGCTCTCTGGAGGGCCTGGGGTGCAGCCAGTGTGTGCAGGAGAACCCCACTGCTTGGGTCCTCACCACGTTGCCCTCTGTACCACCTGTGTCCCCAGGATGTGTGATGCTGGGGAAGGGCTCTACACCTTCCAGACACAGGAGGGGGAACAGATTTATCAGCGGGTCCACAGCGCCACCCTGGCCATCGCTGAGCAGCACAAGCGTGTCCTACTGGAAATGGAGAAGAATGTGAGGGTGAGGCAGTGGGCGTCTCAGTCCACGGTACAGGGAAGCCTAGTAGGCAGGCAGGGCGGGTGCCTGGAGTTTGGTGTCTGCAGCTTGTGTACAGTAGAGGCAGGCAGGGTGTTTGGAGGTAAGCCACCGCCCCAGGACTAACGGGAGGAACCCCTTTCTTTGCCCCACAGCTGCTGAACAAGGGCACAGAACATTACTCATACCCCTGCACGCCCACTACCATGCTGCCCCGCAGTGCGTACTGGCACCATATCACAGGTTCCCAGAATATCGCCGAGGCCTCCAGCTATGCCGGTGAGTCCCTGCAGAGACTCACACTCACCTGCCACAGGGTCTGAGGAGGACTAGGCCTTCTGGGCAGGGGTCTTTGACCAGGACCTGAGCCCTGAGCCTGCCTCTGTATCCACAGGTGAGGGGTATGGGGCAGCCCAGGCCAGCTCAGAGACGGACCTCCTCAACAGATTCATCCTGCTAAAGCCAAAGCCCAGCCAGGGGGACAGCAGCGAGGCCAAGACCCCATCTCAGTGACACAAGGGCTGGCATGCACCGACTACTGGGGCTGCCTGTTGCGGGGCTGACTGCGGTGTACTGTGGACAGCCTCAAGGGGCTGTTGGCCAAGAGCCCCAAGAAAGGGAGCAAGCTGTCCCTTGCCCACAGGGTGAGGCTGGACCAAGACAGAGGGCTGGCCACAGCACCTGAGCATGTGTGTGAGGGGCTGGAGTTACGTGGGACTATATACTGTTAATGATTTTAATATATATGGCTATGACATATTCTATATTAATGAGATTTCCCTGTCCCTCCCTGCCACCACATACACACTTATTAATCCCATGACGAGGTCACAGTCAAGGCTGTCTCTGAATATGAGGGCAGCTATTTCCTGTCCTCCATGGTACAGCCCTCCTGCTGCCAGGGCCAGAGCAGAGAGACGGTCAGAATTCAAGGCTGGTACCCTGACTGCTGGCTTTTCCCAGGGGCTAAGACAGCAGGTGGCTTCTCAGTTCCTCTGGACCTAGAGTGGCACAGGAAGGACCCAAACTTACACTGCACCACTTGGTAGCCTTGCACTTGGGAGTTTTAAGCAGGTGACATCTGGTTGGCACCTCAGGAGAAAATCTGGTTTTACATGTAATTTTTGCCCAGGATCCTTCCTGCTTTAGTAGGCTGAGAAGATGCCCTGGGTGTAGGGTGCTGGTTAACTCAACCAGGTGGAGGATGGCCAGTGCCGAACTCTTTCCTGTCCCAGGGCTGGGCCAGGAGTGAAGGCTGGGGTGTACTGCTGTGGGGAGCATCTCTGCTGCCTCACAGACCAGGGGTGGGCGATGCCCCAGCACAGGGAGCTCCTCTGCCTGCATCTGGCCACTGGCTGGCCAGCCAAAGCACTCAGAAACTGAGCCCTTCCATTTCCTCCTCCCCACATGGTGCTGAGGCTCCCTGCTGAAATGCAATTAAAGCAATTGATTTTCTAGTGCTGGTATTTATTGACTACTGTGCAGAAGGGCTATCTTTCTATTCACATCAAACCTTTGGTTGCGTGTGTTTTGTTTTGTTTTTTTTGTAATACTTTATTGTTGTAAATAACCACTGTTCAAGTTGCGGCAGGAGGGTGATAAAGAGGCCCCTCCAACACAGCCCTAGAGCCAGAGAGGTGGCCACAGCCAGCTCAGCTCTGAACCTGACCCAGGGAATGAAGCCGACGCTGCTGCCCCCACCTCCCCCTCCGAATAAGCTAGGCTAGAGAAGGGAGCCCAGGGGCCAAAGGCCTTGGACAGGGAAGCAGAGCTGGTTGGCTTAAGCTAGTGGCACGATGACGCATGAAGGAGATTATGTTGTGCTCTTTATTGCCAAAAATAAAAACTTTTAAAAAGACAACTTTTGTTAATAAATATCCCTTCCTTTTCTGTACTGGATCTCTGCTTTTCTCCAGGCCTCTCTGGCCAGGCTGTACACAAATATGGCTTTGGGTATGTTCCGGCCTACAGGGAAAAGGGGTCAAGGACAGACCTTGCCCTCCAACCCTCTGAACTAAATAATTGGGCTACTGGCAATGAAGTTCCTAACTGATGGATAGAGAATGAAATAGTTTATATGGGGCTGGGGGCAGTCAGGATCTAACACTATTCTCAAAGGGTTCTCCAATTAAATTCACTTGGCAATTTGAAGTCCCACTACATGCCACTACAGGGACTGAAAGAGTTTGTAGGCAACCTGAAGAAGGAGTGTAGCTCTCAACCTGAACAGCAGACACCTAAGGTACAACTGAAAATCCCAACTTTTGGTCAGAAAGGGTTTGATGTGCACAGCTGAGATGACCAGAGAGGAGGGGAGTCCAGCTCAGTGGCTCTCAACAGAGCAGTTATGACCCGGCCCATCGGCACACTAAGGAAACAGGGTAGGGTTAAGGGAAGTGCTACTGGCAAGTAGCAGGCAGGGCCAGTGGTGCTCAAAAGACTCCTGCCTCAAATATCAGTGGCCCCCTGGGACTCTGTCTGCGGCTAAGCAAGGCTGGGATGGGCTCACTCTTCCCACTGCTGCCTTCTCGTTGGTATTGATGGCTTTACCAAGAAGCTTGAGCAGCAACTATCCAGACCCCAGAAACTAGAACCTCAGGAAATCTGAAATCCAGCTGCTGGCTCAGATCCCTTTTTGCTACTGCAGGTGAGCTGCAGCTAGTTTATGGTTAGGACATCACTCTGGATCTCGTGGCTTAGCTGGGTCTGTAAGTCACTCAGCTTCTTCTTCAATCCGGAGAGGGCTGAGAGGACAATGGTCTCCGGGCGCAGAGAGCCACAGGACTCCACGTTGTAGTAAAACCTGAGAGGCAAGAGTCCAGTGAGCCTTCCACAAGGCAGGCTAGCTAGCACAACCTCTGGCCACTGGCCACCCCCTCTCCCATCCTGACTCCTTTCCCACCAGGAACTGGACTCTGCCCCAGGGTTGATCTCCACTGCCTACAAACAGTGGTCCCATGCACTGTACAGGACCTCAAGGAGCTAACTCAAAAAGATACTGTGTAAACCTCACACTTCTGTATGACGTATTCCACAGAGGGGAAAATGGAGAATCAAGTGAGCAGTGTCACATGCTCCACAGCATTATCCTGTTCCTCATCACAAGACTGGTCAGAATTTCTGGTCCTAGGTTGATACCCTTCTTTGGGGGTTAACTGGAGGGCCCCTCTTCCTCACAGGGACTCCAGGGGGGATGATAATCTGCCCCAGGATGTGCATATAGCATGGGCTTAGCAGTCATCAGCTACTCAACTTACAGGAACTGGGATGTGAGGGCACAGGGCTGCCTGACTCAGAGGCTGCACCAATACTGTACGTCCTACCCACTACCTCCAAGTGCTAGACCAGGGTCTTACCTCTCTGGCTTGCCATTGGGGTCATAGGGAGCCTGTGACTCATCCTCATCCAGCTCGGAGTACTCACTCTTTGGCCTAAAGTTGAACATGGGTCAGCACACTGCTAGCACTGCTTTCCAGGCACCTGAGCCAAAATCAGCCTGTCCCCTCTTGGTTCCTAGGAGCCATTTCTACACCCACTCATCCTAAATGCCTGCTTTCCCTCCCAGAGGGAACATACCATTCCTCCGGCTTGGGGTACACTGTGTGCCTCAGGGCATTGTCAGGATCGTATTCAAAAGCCACCCCGGCAGTGGGGTTCCACTTGGCATGTTCCTTGCCAAAGCCCTTTTTGGCATAGGCACGAAGCCTCAGCTCCTGGCCTTTTCTCAGCTTGACGATGAGGATGTCTGTGGGAAGAGGTGAGTCGTCAAGGGCCAGGAGAGCCATGATCCTCCAAAATTCTGATCTGGAATGCCCCTGGAAGACCATGCACATCTGGAAAAATGCGTCGAAGGCCATAAGGAGACCAGGCAGCATAAGTGGGTGTGTCTGGTATCTGCCTCCCTGCTGGCCTGCAGAGCAACAGGTCAGGTAGGTATCTACACACTCTCGCCAGCCCCTTACCGTCCTGCTCCACATAGTCATTGGGGTCATTATCTCGGTTCCGGGACGTCACCTGGGGAACCCAAACAGAGGCATTTATTAGCTGCTCATGTTCCCAGTCTCCTCTTCTGGCAACTATCTTCTAGCACCTCCAGGTTGCAACCTGTCAAATCAAGGACAGGATGGCTGGGAATGAGGTGGTGGAAGCACCTACTAGGACCCAATCTACTGATGACTGGACTCCAACCCCTATTTCATGGTGGTGTGACAACCTTCTCAGCCAAAACAGTACCTTGGCCTTTAAACGGTTCCTTGAGTGATAGAGGGCACACACCATCAAAAATGCTTCTGCCCACCCTGATAAGAGTCCAGAACTATCAGCACTTCTAGGCCAGGTTCAGGTTAAGGCAGAGGGTAACGCAGAGGTTAGCCACTTTTACGAATCCACCCCCGTGTGGCCCGCTCAGAACCAGAAGGAGAACAAAGGTCCTGGGTAGCAGGATGTTCTTAGGCACTGACTGGAATGACCCGGGGGCTGTTGGAGATGAGGTCTCGAGAGGTGACGTGACGAGTCTGGTCTTCATTGCACCGCACATCGAGAGTGAACTCCACGGAGCACTCGGGGCAGAACTCTTCACACGTACAGTCCTGAGGAGAAGGGAGAGAGGCAGGACTGAGTCTGGAGAGCTGGTGAATTCTGAGCATCCTGCTTCGTATACTCAGTTCCTTTTTTCATGTGTAAAAGGGTCAGATGTCCACCTGGTACACCAGCCTGACAAGCTGCTCAGGTGCCGGCACTTCCCAGTAGGGGCAACCCATACAGGCTGGCACCTATGTTTATTTTGCACCCCCATCAGCTGCCAGGCCACCACTGGGTGATGCACTGCTAACATCTCACCCTGACCCTCAGAGACCCACATACTTTCACCCTTCATGGCTCACACTTCATTTGACCTAAGTGGACTAGCTCAGGAATGTAATCATTTAAAATAAAATGAACCAGTCACAATAGAGAAAAGTACCTTTCAAGTTCTAGACTAGTGATCATTTCTTTAAAACAAAACAAAAAAAACCTTTCTCATATGGAAAATTTCATACATTCACAAAAGCAGAGAGGAGTGTAATAGCCCACCACAATGGAACCATCACCCAGGTTCAATGGTCATCAACAGTTGGCCATTCTTTAAACAACTGATTCTTGAAACAGCTAATTCCTATGCTGGGACCTATTTACTATTTTAACTTCAGGCAAGGAGAGAGTCACTAGAATGTAATCAAGCAATCTGTTCTCCCTCTCACACCAGTGAGGGAAATCTAACCTACTTTTCTTGTTTTCCACAGGATGATGGAGAACTAGAGGCCAAGCCTGGAGAGTCTGTGGTCATACACAGGTGACAGGGGAAGGACCCCTAGACCCTTGGTACTGAACCACTCTTAGAAATATGAAATGGAAGAATCAAAATATAATGGAAGATCACAATATGCAAGGTACACAACCTCAAAAAAAAAAAAAGTGATGAAGAGAGAGGAGTCTGACATTAAAAGAATACTAAAGAAATGTAAAAACCAAACTCAATGTATGAATCTTGGCTGGATTAAGGACCCACAGACAAACAAAAACAATAAAGGACATTTGGCGAGAACTAGGAAAATCTGAACGTGGACTGTAAATAGGTATTACAAACTCATGCTAATTTTCTTTGGCATGGTTAACTGTGGTTACGTAGGAAAACATCTGTATTCCTAAGACACACATGCTGAAGTAGCAGCGAAGTGTCATGATACTTGCAACTTTCTTTTCAAAAGTTTCAGCAAAAATAACATATATAAAAAATAAAGCAAATGTAGCAAAATATTAACAACTGGTAACCGAAAATGGAAAGTAGATGGGTATTATTCTGTACTTTCCTCTTTTGCTTAGTAAATGTAATACTAGGAAAAAACCTAATGGAAGGAGCTGCTAGGTCACAGAACGTGTATATCCTTATATAAAATATTGCCAAACTGCTCTTCAATTGGTTTTACAACTGTTCCCACTAATACCTCTGATGTTTTATTTCTTAAAAACAAAAATCTGGAGATGTGAAGCAAATATGGCAAAATGTTAGAATGTGGCAGATTATTTGGTATGAGCAGAGTAATTTGTTACATGAACTCCGTACTTTTCAATGTGCTTGAATATTTAAATATATACATATTTACAAGACATCAAATTAGCCACCATAAATATGACATGCCGTTGGGAATATTAGAGGATGGGTTCATCCAAGGCCACCAAGAAGGAATAGTCTCAAGCTGTTATCTAATAAAGCCCTGGTGAAAGGATGCAGGTAACGAAATCTTGTCCTGCTCTCTCCCTAATCCTAGGGCTGTTAATGTATTATCAGAGAGCACACATGGCCCTAGAGAAAGAGGGCCACATTTAACTAGCATCACCTATGGGAGAGGCACAAATCTGGCAGACTCCAGCCCCTCAGGCACTGCTCTGTGGGCCAGTTCCTACTCCCTCTCCTTGTCCTCACCAAAAACTCTCCTCCAACCTTTTGTTGACCCCCTTTAGCCTCCTAGGTGCCTATCCCTGGGAAGAGAAGCTCTGGAACACTGAGTTTCTGAACACATCAGATTCTGAAAAGGTACAGCCCAGATGTTGCATATAAACAGACATTCAGGTGTATGCCTGCTTCTTGTGTCGCTGGCTGAATAGATCCCTGCTGCCCCACAAGCCTAGGCAAGCTGAGGCCCATCAGAACCAAAGAGACCAATGCCTGCCTTGGGCTCCAGACACTGCCATGTTGTTTTTCTAAAAGCTGGAAGCAGTGTGTCAGACAAATTCCTAATAGCTGAAGGCCCAGCTTCCCCTGCCCCACATTCCACCCAATCATGAAGCATACCCGGGAGTACTGCAGCTTGTCCACAATGTCATCACTTGTGAGTGGGATTAATCCTGGAAGAAACCGAAAAGCACTTTAAATTGGTCAGAATGGCCAGCCTGCAAGGAGAACCTAGAATTCCCCTTAGGAGTGAGGAGGCTTTCTCCTCTGACACTGGCACAGCCTCCCTCTTTCATCCTCCAAAACCCAGCACTCACCAAGACGGTGAGCGATGAACTCATCATGAAGGACCGAGGAGTTAGCATCAATCTGAACCCAGTCAATGGCTAAAACATGAAGGAAGCAGACATGCAATGTAGCTACCAAATTCACCTACAGACTTACAGCAGAGTTCTCAAGATTTAGGAATCACCCAAGGCCTACTAAACAGCAGAGGCCTGGGCCAGGCTGCCAGAAATGCTGATTCCACCACTCTGGAGTGGGGCACTGGAATCTGCATTGTAACAAGAATCACACACATCACACCCACTTTTGCTATTCACACCAACACCAAATCCAAGAACACACACTGTTTGGCACTTAAAAGTTAGGGAAAATCTCACAGCAGTAACACATACTTACAGTCCATTATCCCATTTTATGATATAATGAGCAGACTACCTAATTTAACACGTTATCACTCAACTAATTTAGTGAATTCCTTTAACGGGCAAGGCATGCTAAATATAAAACCCAATCCCTACTAGCAATGAGCAAATAGCAGGGTAAGGACTTAAACACTTAAATATTCAATCATTCACAAATAAATATCTGCATGTATACAAACTCATAAATCAACTGGTATAGGAGCCCAATGAGGGCTGCCAAATGAGGAGTGTGCACTCCATGAATGGAGGTCAGAAGAGGACCAGATACAGCCAGGCCCCAACCTGCTTTGTCTTATGCTTCCTATTGTTTCCTCAAACCAACCCAAATGAGTACCATGAGCCAAGCTTCTGTCTCCTCTTCTTTACTCCCCCTGGCATGCTCTTATTCTCTCCTGTGCAGATTAAAATCCTGAGCCTCTTATAAACCAAGCCTTGCCTGCCCTCCATGATACAGATATGATTCCTCTCTCCCTGTAAGCTCCTCCCTCACAAAACTCTGTCCAGACTTTTCTTAAGACACTTGTCACATTTTGCCTTCTGTTAAATTTGTGTAGGTTTTGTCTCTAACTCAAGCTTTGAAAATTCCTTGGGGTGGGATGCTTAGCAATCTTAACTTCTGCCTTCCTTACTGTGGCCCAGAATGTAGCAGGTGCTCAATATTATTTGTAGAACTGACTCTGTAGGTAGGAAATGTGGCATTTAAATTCAGAATGTCAGGGCTGCATCATTAAGTCCAACTCCCTCATTGAAACTGAGGCCCAGAAACATGGAGTGCTTAAGCAGAGGGAGGACCAGCATGCAAACCTGAGTTGAAGAAATAACTGGGGGTGGAAGTGGTGGATAAACTACCACGTTCTCTTGTTTACCAATCATTAGCCCTGCTTATTTCCTTAGGAGTCTGCACAATGAATGCAGCAGCTATGACTTATATTTCCTTTTCCTAACCCAAACTTTCTAAGCTGGCTCTCAGAAAATACCTGTGATACATTTGTAACTGTGAAATACCTGAAGCAAGTTGGCTGGCCCCAGAGCAGAAACAGATCCTCTCTCCTCTAGCGCTGAAAGTACTGTAGCTATGCTTCTCCTGAATTATGGATGCAAGTCTGCCTTACATCGGTGTTGTCTGTGGATTCATCTCTCCCCTGCAGCTTCACTGTGAGCTCCGTGACGGCAAGGACCCTATACTATACAGCTTTGCGATCCCAGTGCCTGGCGCCATTGTCTGACACTTATCTGCTCCATAAGTGCAGCTGAAGGAACAGATTCATAAAGAACATTTACTAGTACTTAACACTCACTAAACGCATGGCACTTAATAGAGATTACCTCACTTAACCCTTGGTATCACCCTGATACATACTATTAGTGTATGAAAGTTACACAGAGAACTGCAACACACAGTTTAATAACTTGCCCAAGATTCAGGGCTAGTAATTGAAAACAGTATGGGAACCCAAGTCCGCAGACTCCTGAGCCCGTGATCTTCAGCAGTGCGTAAGTATGTGAGAGTGGAACTACGGTGGCCTGTGAGAGCCGGAGAGATACCAAGAAGTGGCCCTGGACGAAGGACACAGGGTCGGATCCAATCTCCAGCACTGCCGTTTTCCCAGCGCCCGCACCCCCGGCCCAAACCAAGGGTCGGAGGCAAGACCCCAAGGTTTGTGTGGGAGGGCGCGGAGGGGACTGGTCACCCTGGCAACGAGGAGGCGAGGCTCGCTTACCTATTATGGGCACCTCAGCGATGAAGACCCTCCGAATAGAATTGGCCACCCTGAGGGAAGAAAACCAACTGGTGTGAGGGCGCCGCGGCCTCGAGGCCGGCCCAGCGCCCCACGGTTCCCAAGGCGAAAGCCCTGCCACGGGGGCCAGCTCTGGAAGGACACGACCCCCGTCCCGCCCGGGCTTGTCCCCGGAGCTCCAGAGCCGCAAGACTCTTTCCTCCGCAGCCTTACGCCAGGTCCGTATTCTCGATGATGAACTTGACATTCTCGTCGGTGAGCTCCGTGATTCGCACGGTGGGCTGGTTAGCATACGGCATCTCTCCCCACTGCCCGCCCGGGATTGCGCTTCGGCCTGGCTGCGCCTCCTCCGCTGTCGCCGGAAGTTGGCCAGTGCGGCCCTTGCCGCTTCCGCGGAGACGCGCCCACAGCGCCACCTGGTGCCTGGAGGCCAGGACTGCTCCAGGCCCGACGTTTTACATCCCAACCTGCTGTGAATGCACCACGTCCAACCATCTTGGAGCAGACATTTGGCAAAGCACGCACAGGTTATTGACTCACAGTAACGTTTCTGGGATTGCATACTGCAAAATACTGCAGTTGTATTCAAACGATACATGTTCAGGGGAGTTCACCACAGTTCATAACAGCGAAAGATAATAAAACTTAACTGTCCATTGATATAGACTTGCCTAAATACACATAGAAATACTGTGACACCTTTAAAAGAATGGAGTAAATTTGCACGTTTATGGGAAAACAGAAGTATACCTTAGCAGTGAGTATACTTTAGCAAAGTATAGTGGAATGATAGGTATATCTCCTTTCCCTTCTACCTTCAGGTGTGGATCATGCTCTTCTGAAACTACAGGAAGCTACAATACTCTTTACTTCAATGCATCATCTACAGTTCTGTGTAACTGTTGTGGGGGTAGACGGGGACTCTTCATCTCTGCACCCGCATGCATCGTGCACTTCATAGAGTGAATGCTCAATAAGGAATTACCAAAGTCCCCTCAACAGCCTGGTGAGATTTGATGGACCTCAAAAAGGTGGCAGATGCTCACGCAGAGAAGAGGCTCTAAAATAGAACTTGGCAGGAACTACATTTAGGGGGCAGAAGAGTAATCAGATAGAGGAGTTTGCCTTAGAAAAGAATACCACCTCTTCCTGAGATAGAAAGGGCATTATGGGGGCCCTTGCTCTACAGCCTGTGTCATCTCAGTAAACTAAGAATTAAAGTTGTCTGCTGAATGCAAGAGGGCTACTATGAAGAATAAAAGAGAGAATGGAATGAAATTTGAGATAGCTATTGTTGGGAACTTGACAGGGTGTAAGGAGATAAAAAGAACTAGAGAGGTGCAGAAAGGCACCAGTGGAAGGCCCACAAGAGACTGGAAACACCTGTTAGCTTGTGACACTACCCATCAATAGTCAACTTAGATAGGAGACAGCAAAGCAGAGACAAATGCCATGGACTTTGTGTGCCTCTGAATGCTGAAGCCCAATGTGATTGTACTTGGGAGATGTAGTCTTTGGGAGGTCATGAGGGTAGGACCCTTATGATGGGATTAGCATCCTTATAAGAACAGCCATATGAGAAGACAGTGACAAGGTGGTAAGTCAGAAAGCAAGCCCTCAGTAGGAACTGAATTAGCTGGTACCTTGATCTTGGACTTTGTGGTCTCCAAAACTGTGAAAAATAAATCTCTGTTTTTGAAGTGCACCTGCAGTCTATGGTATTGTACAAGCAGGCTGAGCAGACTAACAGAGTTAACCAGACTTGCAAAGGGAGCCCAGCCAGTGTAGCAGAAAAAAATTATTAACACTAAAGAATGTATCACCAAAATGGTTAGTGACAGACAATAGCAGCCAAGGGAGCTAATGATGAGGGCAAAGGACCATCACCCACATTTACTGATGGGAAACCTGGGCACAGAGATGTAGAGTTGCCATAATTATCCATTAGCATAGGCAGCACCAGGACCAGAATCCAGGTTCCCTGGCTGCTAGCCTCAAGCCTTTTCCACAACACTGTTCCTCCCTCTGTGGTCTTGGATGCCCCCTATGGTCTATATGGAAATTAGCTACACAACAGAAAACTGTTTCAAACATATTATTATTATTTTTACAGATTCTAGGTTCACTAATAATGCTGCAACACACGCTGGTGTAAGGTGACACAGGGCCTGGGATCACACCTCTGGCCAGGCTGAGCACCAACGTCCAGTAGGTCCCTGTCTCAGGTGAGGCAGCTTTCAGGAGGTTCCCAGGCGCAGCATTTCAGGACACCAGAGAGGGAAGGAGCTGCAAGCCTGTGTGCGCAAGTCTGTGCTGTGTGGGGGATGAGCTGCCACCTTGTGGTGGCTCAGACCCTGACTCTGACTTGGGAGCCCCAGACAACATCTCTATGAAGGTTAAGACATGATCAAGGTGCTCGGGGGACCATGAAAAGGACGAGCTGGGTTTCTGTAGCTTGAATGTTTTGATGAGAGCCTCATTTTTCAATCACACTGCAATGCAGAAAGGCATCAAGAGGCCTGGCCCAGTATTTAGAAGTGAAGATGTGGCCCAGTCCTGGGCTATAACTGTATCATCAAGTGCCCGTGGTTTCCAGGTGGTGATTCAGGAGTCCTTCAGTGTTTTCTCATTAATACCCTGTTCCGTGGATGGCACTCCATACTTTTCAAAGCCCTTTAAATATATCTGTGGGTTTCTTCTGGGGACTCTAGCTTACACAGCTTCCTGCTCACCGGCGCTGGTTTAGACCTGTCAAGTTCTTGAGCTGATACAGGGACGGAAAGAGAGAGAATGATGAGGCCTTGCCCTGCCTCTCAGACTCCAATAGGAAGATCAGGATTTTCAAGGTGGCAGGCATGGCTATGGTATCCAGATCTGACATATAAGGGTCCCGGGAGCCAGTGATGTTTCTTAATGCCAGCAAAAAATAAAGAGGTGGGTTATTTGGGACAAAGAGACTGGAGCTGAACCACTGTCAGTCTTATTAGTAGCTTTCCAGTATAAGGCTTTTGGGTTAATGACATGCTGTAAGGATTACAGGGCAGGAATGGGATGAGGGGGAGAGCAGAGGTGAGCGGGGCAGAACTTACTGTCACAGCTGCACCCATGAGTCCTTGCACCAGTGCCTCTCCAGTAGACTTCATCTAGAAGGAGTAAAAGTCAGGTTCTCATAAACCCCCCAACAGAAGCTCAAAGGTCAAACAGGTAGCACAAATCAGGAGACCTATGAGCCTCAACAGGTGGAGTCAAGAGGGCCCTGTGTACTAGAAGAACAGCCTATGGACACCACCACCACAAATAGGGCAAGTGAGGCTCTCAGGGAAGGGCTGTCCTCAGGACTGTCAACTGAGGCCAAAGGGGAGCAAGAGAACAGATGAGTGACCAGCTTTGGTCCAAGGAGGGCACTGTACCTAGTAAGGGGGCTTCCCAAATGATTAGTCCCACCTACCTGCTTGGCTGTGTGGCCCATGTTCATTGCATCATTAATCCGGTTTTCCAGAAAGCGCCAAGTGTCCTCAAAGTCTGGGGAGGAGTCCTGCATCATCACCAGCTCTGTTGTGTTGTAGATGCCAGCCAGCACAGCTCGGCGGGTGTACCAGTTAAACTGCACAGAAACCAGCGCAGGAAGGTGGGTCACCATTACTGCCGTGGGCTGGGGCAAGTGTGGGGTAGTTCCTACGCAAAGCTGTGGGCACTCAGAGGCTTCCGCCTGGTTTCTTCTTTCCTTCACAGGTACCTATGGCCCTCTGTACAACAATACTGTTCCGGAACTTGGGTGGGCATCAGAATTATCTGGGAGATTAAACTGTAAGCTCCTGGGCCCAACCTCTCTCATTTAGGGTCAGTAGATATGAACAAAGTGTCAGGAATCTGGATGTTTAATGAGCATCCCAGGTGATTTTGCTATATCAAGTCTGTGAAATGACTGTCTTAGGACATCTAAGTTCTTAGGGAGGCTCTGTGGTCAGCCAGTTATGACCAAAACTTGTTGTATTATGTGAGGGCTGAGATGCAATCGTGGACAGATTAGAAATACCTGAGAAGAGCTGAGCATTCAACTCAGCAACTTCTGACTGTCCTGGCAAACTATTCTTCAGAGCACTAGCTCAGCTGTTTCATGTTTTATTCCTTTAATTTCTTTGCTTTCTAATTTCATTTTCCTACCATCTCTGTTGGTGGTGTATTCCCGCATGGGGAAAGTTTATTAAAGTGCTTTGTTAGAGCAATGGTAGGAGTCTCTTTGCCTCCTCATCCTGGATTCCACAAAATACCATCACATATTAATTTCTTTTATGAAGGTATATTTTTTATAAGTTTCCTACCAAAAATATGATAGCATTAACAAGTCAGATTCTTTCCTGTGAGTGTTTAAAGGCTTATTGATCTCTTAGCAAAGCAGGCCAAGATGGGCTGGGGGAAGGGAGTTTCTTTTTAAAGCAATGGGTGTCTCCATGGCATTTAAAAAAAAATTTGTCCCATGAAACACACACACTGAGAGTCTGCTGCAGAATCTTAATCTTAGGAGACTGAGGGGAAAATGATCATTAAATGACAGCCCAATCACAAGGCCTTCCATATGCTGGAAGGAATTTGTGGCTAGAGTGCTGATCCCTGAATGCAGACACAGATCCCACTGTGCCTTGTTGAGGGACTTTCCTTATACCTTAGTCTCTCCTTTCCAAGAAGGGAATGACACTGCAGGCCCCCTGATGTAAGGAATTTCACAGATTTCTTCCCAAGCCTTTTTTGGTATCCTGTGGGTTTGCAGAAAGCACTCACGTCAGTGGACTGGTCCCCAGCGTAATGCCACATGTCATCCACCATGCTGGTAAGCAGGCTCAGGCTGGATGGGATGTTGGGAGGGAGCATGAGTATGCTGAGGGCCTGAGGAAAGAATGACAGAGGAATAGGTACCGAACCCAGCTAACGGTACATGGGCGATTGGTGCCTTACCTCTCCAGAGGTATGTAAGGGGCCTGCCAAGCTCTCACTGAGAGCCACCATCTCCACCCACTGGGATGAGCTCCCAGCAGCTACCCACCCTGACTACAGCTGACGGGAGCCAGGGGCAGCCCCAATTCTCAGCTGGCCCAATTACCTTCTCAGTCCCTAGCATGTAGACTTAAGAGTGCAGCCAGAGGGTCTAGCCTGGTCTCTCTAAGAGTACTGAGAGCAAGGATGGGAGCAGGCACTCATTCTGAACATGGAGGAAGCAGAGATAAGAGGGGAGTTGGGGGTCGGTTTCAAGGTCCAAATCCTAGGCCACTCCCCAGGACCCAGTAATATTCCTGGCCTTGATGCCCCACTGCAGCCTCATAGTAAATTCCTGTTTTGTTTTGTTTTGCTTTTGCTGAACTCAAGATGATTTCTGTTACCTGAAACTCTAAATCCTTCAACTAATACAAGCAGTGGCACAACCCAGAGATGCTTCCATTAGTAAACCTTAACTACTAACAGTACAAAGTCTTGCCATTTTATCAACTCTAAAATCCACTGGCTGTGGTCTGTGGGAGCTGGTCAGAGAGGTCCTGGATTGGCTGGAAAGTTTTCTCCTATGGAAGCAGCCCAGAAGGAAATGTGCTGAATCAGGAGGTCTCCAGGGCCCAACACATGCACTTCCACTGCTTTAACTGCAAGCTGAAATAAGCCAAGGCCACAGGTCTGCAAAACAAATGTGCCAAGCACAGGCAGGGGGTGGGATTTGACTCTCACTGTACTCCCTTCACACCCAGCCTGGGATCAGGCATACTACAGGTGTTCTGATGTCTACAAACTGACTGGCTGAAAGTACATGTGCGATAGATCTCCCAGCTGGGCAGAGGACACTAGAGAATCTCTGCATTCCTCCCATTTCTGATGTGCTTTGACTCTGCTTTCTTAACTGACAGAAAGGCCCATGCTGTGACATGCTTTGAAATAGGAAAAAGGAAGCTTTAGAAAAGGTGGGAGGCAGGGGAGAGGGTGGAATGTCCTTGGAATGAATATTCTAATTCTCAAGCATCATAGTGGCAATATGAAAAAGTCCCAGTCCTCTGAAAGCTAGAACACAACAGGCCTGTAATGACAATGGTCAATACAATCTCACTTTTCAAATCTCCTTCATGGATTCCTCCTCACTGAAGACCTGGAGGCACACTTGGGCCACTAGCCCCACCTGAGATGTGATCTGGTACTCAGGCCACTCACATTTCCAGAAACTAAGATACAGATGGCTCGGAGTTACTCTTTGGCACTCCCAACTTTGAAACTTAGCTCTAGCTAAGTGCATGGAAGTATCTCTGGGTTTGTGGAACTTAAGGAGAAAACTTCCGAATAGTATGCAAGATCCACTAAGTGAAAGGTCCTGAGAATTATAAATATTAATACGCTATTGCCCTGGAGCCTAGATTTGGACTCTGTACCCGGGGCCAGTGCTCAATGTACGGAATCAGCATTCTCAGTCTGGTTTCCACTGCATCCCTCAGGAACTGGTCTGTCTTCCTCTTCCTGGAAGAGGGAAAAGAAAATAGTGTGTCTCTGGGTCAAAGGCATGGGCTCAGTGCTATACTGGTTACTCAGCCCTAGGCAGGACATCCCCAGCACCTGACGACTACAGCTGTCGGAGACAGGAAGCTGCATTTCAGTCCCATCAAAGCAGCAAGGCTGCTCAATCTACTCTTTCTTGGTTCTGCTTGGATTGGCCTGGGAATAACTGTGGGGCCTGATTCTCCTGATCCTTAGCTGCCACCCTGAGCAATAATGCCATAGGACTTACTCTGCCTGGCCCAGCTGTACCAGCTTCTGTTCCTCTTCCAGCACATGGGTGAGCCGAGTGTTGCACTGGGTCACAAAATGCAGTATCAGCTCACTGCCATCATTTCCAAACATGCTGGCTGCTGCACTGGAGAGACCCAGAGACTATAAAAGGGGAGAGGAGAGACAGAAAAGTGAGGGCAAATGCAGTGGACACTTGTTGCCTGCTCATCACTAGCTCCTCTTCTTCAAGTATAAGCAGCTTAATTTCCAGGGGGACACCCCCAGCTCTTCACTCTTGGTGCATGTGATCTGGGCGGAGCTGACCACCAGTCCCTCCACACTCCATCAAGTCCCCTGATGTGTTGCAAAGCACAGGATCCAGACTTGGATAACGAGCCCACAGCAGGCAGCTCAGGGTTGTGCACTTGATCAAATCCAGGCCCTGCGAGGCCACCTCTGGACTTCTGCCAGTGCTGATGGGAAAGAGATGCTTTCTTGCCACTGGGGCTGCTGAGCCATTTTTAGTCCTGCCTGGGAAGTCCCTGCTGAGAATGAAGCTCACAGAGAGGAAAGCAAAGCCACTACGACGTAGAGATAGTGCCAGCAGCACAACCGAAGAACATCATGCCAGGGCTGAGCTACTTCCAGGCTTCTCTGTAACCACAGGAGCCAAAACACTCCCTTTCTTGCTTGAGCCAATTAGAATCGAGTTCTGACATTTAGAACCTGGAGTCTTGATGTATATAAAAAGGGGCTCAGAAAGAGAAAATGACTCTCTTCCTCACCAATTCCTTTAATCTAAATCTCTCAGAAATCAGGTTTCTCGGTTATTAAGAAAAAAACAAAAAAAAACTCTTCTTAAGGAGTTGCTAAGGAGTTAACAAAACCATGAAGATCTTTGTTAGTCCTGACAAATGGCAGTCACTGAGCATGTACTGGTGCCAGAACCCTGACAGCAGCAGGGACAGAGGGCAGAAAAGGAACAAAAGGATTACTAACTACGAAGTCCCACTCTTGGGAGTGGGGACGGCACTTCTCTCCGGTGGAGCTACACAGCCTTTACAGAGGGCAATTTGGCAGTATTCGCAACAGCCACAGAGTTGCAGCCTCACAGCAACTCCAGCCGGGAAGATCATCATCCACATTCTACAGATGAGAAAACTGAGGCTTAAAGCTCCTAACCATCAGGCTATATTGCCTCTAATACGTACATAACAAGAACTTAAAAAATACAGGTGGAGAAAGACAAGTACCAAATGATTTCCCTTTGTGGAGCATAACAATGAAACAAAACTGAAGGAACAGCAGCAGACTCACAGACTCCAAGGGACTAGCAGTTACCAAAGGGGAGGGGTGGGGAGGGAGGGAGAAGGGGATTGAGGGGCATTATGATTGGCACACATGGTGTGTGTGGGGTCACGGGAAGACAGGTAGTGACTCTGTGACATCTTACTATGCTGATGGACAGTGAGCATAAGGGGGTGTGGGGGGGTACTTGATAATACGGGTGAATGTAGTGACCAGCGTTTTTCATGTGAAACTTTCATTAGAGAGTATATCAATGATACCTTAATAAAAAAAAATACGCCCTCTCTCTGGGCCAGTTACTGAGTTACTATCTCTCAGTTCCAAACCTACCCTCCTATTCTCAGTTTTGTGATGCTAGGCAGGCCTCTGCAAACCCCATTTGTGAAGCCAGGAGCTCTGCCAGTTGTGTCAGAGGGAGACTGCAAGGCTGGAAGAGGGAGACACTTGTTTACTTCCCATCCACTAGTGGCTTCTGGGAGTGTCAGCCCAGCAATGCTGCTTCACCCACCAGCAGCCCTTCCCTCCCCTGGCAGTGGGGCAGTGGCTGAACCCAGTCTGAATTTTTCTCAACACTTGCCAGCCTACTTTCATCAAGCCACACCGTTCTCTCCCTGCCCTCCCAACTGCACCAACACTATTCCTAGCCCCAGAGGTGAGGTGCCAGCCCAAGGGACCCTGACACACCAGTGCCAGCTGCCTACCACCTCCCCATCAGAGGGCTGAGTTCACCTCTACAAGGAAACTCCTTCAAGCTTCCAGTTTTAATAATTCCAATGCTTCCCTTTGTCCCCTTAGCCCTGGGGATGGAAGCCCTTCCTGCAGGCACTCTCTCCATAGCACCTTAGACTGGGCTTTGTATCTTTTCAGTTGCCTGGTTATCAACTTTATACTTAGCTAACAATTCTTTGTATTAAATTCCTCCATTCAAATAACAAGTGTGGTCTGTCTCCTGACTGATACACACGCTGAAATAGCAACTCCACTTCTTGGAACTTGTCCTAAAGAGACTAATCAGAAAGACACTTCAATATGTCATACAAATAGGTTTTTAATACTAAGAAATTGGAAACAACCCAAATATTTATCAACTGTGGTCAAGTCAATATAGCGGGTATTATGTGGCCACTATGAATGAAGGTATTTAGAGTAAAAAAGCCAGTTAACCACAGAATATGCAGTATGATCAGACTTTTCCAAACAATCCCATTACGTGTCTGTCCTCCACTTGTTCCATCACTTTCTGTAATGATTCCTTTGCACCTTCTCTGCTACCTTTGTCTCCTCCCATCCTTCCCTAACTTTAGATTCACAAAACAACCACACCTCCTTCAGAGAAAACAGAAGCCGCCCCCGGGAACTCCCTCAATGTTCTTCTAGACTCTAAACCTGCAGCTGTCTTCACCAACTCTGGCCCAATCCATCTAAGGCCAGACCTGCCACCTATTTTCTGGATGTCATAGTTCTTGCCTTCAAGGAACCACATGCTTTTGGTTTTGCTTCTTTCTCATATGTCAACCGTCACCATCATTTCTGCACTCTTCCCATCAGTGTTCAAACATGCTCAACTTCCATCCCATGTCCCCGTGAGAGTGAGATGGGAAGTGTAGCTCCTTCATTCTCTGTTCTCACAGACCTCTTGTAGGATGGTACCTAGCTATGCTTGAATTCTCTACAGCTTGGCCTAAACATGAGCCTATTGCTTAACCTAAAGCAGCAATCTGTTCCAATGCAAGAGGAAATGCTGCTGGTCTTATTGAGACAAATAAGTGTGCTGGTCGCCACAGTGGAGACTTCTTGGGAGTTTTAAAAATCAGTGAAACTGAGTTGATGATGTGTTGAACTGATGATGTGTCCTAGTTTAGCAGGTAGCACTTTCTCTTTTATAGTGATAAAATAATGGTGTTTCTTACAACCAATGGCATCTTAGATGCAATGAAATATGGTAGTTTTGAGTACAGGCAGTCCTTGCCTAATGGGTTGCCTTTAGAACCTAATTCCCAAGAACCAACTCTAGGGTATATTCTTTTTATATTAAAAAATAAAGCCATATTCATCCTACTGGAAAAAATCAAATCCCTCTAGAAAATCCTATAGCAATGAGGGGCTCTGACTGGGACCAGAAGAAAGCATGAAGCCCTCTGGCTGGCATGACTCCCTCCTAGCTATCTTGGTCAGGCTGCCCCAGTCTCCCGTAGACACACCTGGGCTCCTTCTGCGATTGCTTCTGCTGTCCACCCATGGGCAGGCACGAACTCCAGGGCTGCCGTCAGGATGCGGTGCTGCAGCTGCTCCTCACTCTCATGGTCCTCCTCCTCCTCACCGCCCTGATCTGTGTACCTGAGGCCCAAATCCCAGAGAGAAAGGGGATGGAGCCAGCACACCGCATCTCACTGCCTGCTGCCTGACCCCAAACCAGAGGCTCTGTGCCTCCCCTAAGCACATGCTGGGAAAACATTTACTTTTGCACCAGTATTGGTTTCAATGCCAACAGAATAAAAATCATATCATTCTTCTCCCCTCATACAGTCACTGAGAGAAGGGATCCAGTGAATGAGGAGGTCATGTGATAAGAAGGCAAATGCAGCACCTGAATTTCCTTGTTCACGGCCCTCAGCACACTGTTTCCTTATCTGTATTTGCATCAGACTGTAACTCCATGAGGACAGGGACAATGGTTATATTATTCACAAGGCCTGGCACAAAGCAGACCCTCAAAAAATATCTGAATTGCAATAAAAAGTACTTTAATTAGGAGAACCAAGAAAATGACTAGGAACAGTCTAATTTCAGAGCTAGAGGAATGTCTCAGTGGCAAAATTAAAAAGAAAAAACATCTAATGGAAATGTAAACTATTATTACCTCCTGGAGGACAATTTGGCCCCATACATGTAACAAAACATTAAACATGCACATCTTTAAACTCAGTTCTCCCACTGCTGAATCATGCACTTTATCACATTTTCATACCAGTGAAGGAAATCTAAATATTCATCAGTAAAAGATAAATTAAATAAATTTTGGCACTGCCATTTGTTGAAATATTACACAACCATTAAAATAATACAGACTGTGAAAAGACATTAAAAAGGTAATGCTGAGTGAAAAAATGGGTTCTTGAACAGCCTGCATAGTATAATTGGTCATTTATTACATCACAGGTTTATATATGAAATAAGCTTAGAGAAACATCTAAAAGGGTGTTTGTAAAAATGTTAGCAGTTATAGATGAGTTAGTGACTTCTGGTAATTTTTGCTTAATTTTTGTGAACTCCGTATTGTTTAGATGTTTTAAAATGTACAGGCACAATTTTCAACAAAAAATAGGTTCTCTTCAAAGACAGCCTTAAAAATGATGGCAGGTGGAAGGGGGATAAAAAGAAAAAAGGGGAGGCAGCACACATATACCCAAGCATGCAACATGGCCAGAAACAGATTACAGTTCTGATGCCTACCTGGGGGGTGAACGAGACGAGTCTGGGTGGGGTTTTCCTGCCCCCTGTGTCTCAGAATGTTGCTGAGAAAAAGAGGGGGGAGACTGCTGCTTCTGCTCATCTGAAGCCTTCAGCTGCATTGCTGAAGCATGGAAAGCACGTGGCGCCATGGCTGGTCGGCAGCGGGACACTGAAACACAAACTGGGCTGGTCAGTCAGGGACACTTAACAAAGAAGACCCTTTGAGACCCAGAGTGGCGTGCAGTCAAGGGAAGAGGGAAACATGGGCAGAATCTACTCCAGAATTTATGCAAATATTGCAGCCCAGACAAAAATCTTGGGTAAACTGACAACCTTGTGACATGAGGTGGTGGCAAAATTACAAGCCAGGGAACAGAAGACCCAGCTTCCAGGCCTGTTTCTATCAATTGTTACTGTGTGGTAATGGGCAAATCACTTCACCCCAAAGAACATGATTTTATAATATGCAAATTAGGAGGAATGATCTCTATTTGCTCAATGAATGCTGTGAAGCCAAAACAAAAAGTTTTACATATTATGGCAAGAGCACTGGACAAAATTGGAAGGTCTGAGTACTGACTCAGTGTTTATATGGTGTCTGTTTCCTCATCTGCTATGCTTCAACATCCCATTTGCTTTGGAAAGTGCAGGCTCATACTACTTTTTTCTTTCCCAACATTTTATTATCAAAACTTTTGAACTACAAGTTGAAAGAATTGTGGCATGAACACTTAGGATCTACATATCATATATCCATCACACCTTCATTCCTCAATCTGTCTTTTTTGATGCATTCACTGCAGACCTCAGTATTCACCTCTATAAACATTTCAGCATACGTATCATTAACGAGACATTGGCATTTATTTCCTGTTCTTTTTTAGAGGGGACAGTTATACACAATGAAATGCACAAATCTCAAATGTGCCAATTCTGAGTTTTGACACATGTACTCACTTGCATAGCCTGAACCCCCAACTAGACAGAACATCACAATGTTCCCTCAGGTTCCTTCCCAGTCATTCCCCACCCACACTGTTCTGAATGTTTCACCCTATTTTTGCCTGTCCTAGAATTTCATCTAAATAGAATCACACAGTATGACCTTCTTGTGTAAGACTTCTTGCTTCTTATATTTTTGTGTAAATCATTGTCACTTTTAATTGCTGAGTTGTATTCCATTAAGAAACATTATTGATGGACAACTAGGCTGTTTCAGTGTTAACTATTATGAATAAGGTAACTATGAATACGTTTGTACAAACCTTTTTGGGGACATATGTTTTCATTTCTCTTGGGTAAATGAGATTTCTGGGTCAGTCATAAGCACTACTTTTATTTAACACATTGGAGTTTTGTACAAAAACAACAAAAAGGCACACATTTAAAAAAATCTATGGATAACTCAGGGAACAATTATTTTATAAGAAACAAATAGTATGAATAAAAATATCAATATTTTAGTTATGTACAGAAAAAAATGGAGCAAATATTCATAAAACTTTGAAGAGGAGGGAGGTCCCAAAGCACAATTGTGCAGTCACTTTAGTTCACAAGATTCGAAGTGAAATACAGGAGAATATTTCTTTCTTTTTTTTATAAATCATCATCATTTTTATTGTTTGTGGGGATTGGTACCTTTTGGTCAATTGCTGTGGCACAAGTATACATTCTATAGAACAGAAATCAGCACTATAAGTTTTTCTCCTCTTGGTTGGGCTGCTCTGTTTCCTCTTTCCATCAGCTCCAGAATACCTTAGTTCTAAGAACTCGCCTTGCTGGATAAGCCACATGTGTATCGCTGTTTCTTTTTGGTGAATATCTTCCCTGTTCTCTCATTTTGTAAGGCCATGGAAAGGGAGCAGTCAGATAAGGACTGGAGCATTTGGCACTTCCAGTAGCCATAGTTCGTATTCTGTCTTGAATAGTTACTGGCCAAACAGAGCTTTGCAACTGCTTATCTAGTTGTATATTGTGGGGAAAATGGAAGTTCTATGGCTACGATCCTCACCCGAACCTAAACTGCTTGATGATGTAATCGGCCTACTGCTAGGCTAATGCTTCCATACCTGTCACAATGAGCTATTATTATTATTATTATTATTTTTTGAGAGGGCATCTCTCATATTTATTGATCAAATGGTTAACAACAATAAAATTCTGTATAGGGGAGTCAATGCTCAATGCACAATCATTAATCCACCCCAAGCCTAATTCTCGTCAGTCTCCAATCTTCTGAAGCATAACGAACAAGTTCTTACATGGTGAACAAATTCTTACATAGTGAATAAGTTCTTACATGGTGAACAGTACAAGGGCAGTCATCACAGAGGCTTTCAGTTTTGATCACGCATTATGAACTATAAACAATCAAGTCAAATATGAATATTCGTTTGATTTTTATACTTGATTTATATGTGGATCCCACATTTCTCCCTTTATTATTATTATTATTTTTAATAAAATGCTGAAGTCGTAGGTAGATGCAAGATAAAGGTAGAAAACATAGTTTAGTGCTGTAACAGAGCAAATGTAGATGATCAGGTGTGTGCCTGTAGACTAAGTATTAATCTAAGCTAGACAAGGGCAACAACACATCCACGGATGCAGAAGATTTCTCTCAAAACAGGAGGGTGAGGTTCTAAGCCTCACCTCTGTTGATCCCCAATTTCTCACCTGATGGCCCCCCTGCGACTGTGCCTGTCTTAGGTTGTTCCTCCCTTGAGGAATCTTACCCGTCTCTGGCTAACCAGTCATCTTCCAGGGCCATACAGGGAAATGTAAAGTTGGTAAGTGAGAGAGAGGCCGTATTGTTTGAAAAGGTTGGCTTTTTACTTCTTTGCAAATTTATGCCCTGTGGCTTCTATGCCCAGCATTTGTCTTGAGGTATCTTTACCACTTGGAGGAATTATGATACTCGGTAAATTCGATACGAGGCATGAATTCTATTTAAGGGTTGTAATTAGGAAGGAAGAAGAAAAGCTATAGGAGAATGTTTATTTCTTAGTTCTACATTTGTTAATGTGTCAATGCATACATTCTCTTTATGGAAGGTGACACTGATTTTCCGCTTATAGCAGTAATATAAAGTGTTCTCTTTTAAGTAAACATCTATGTATTTCTGAGAACTCGAGCATATAAACAAATATACTAACTATACAGGTGGGCACGAGGATATCCCAGAATTACTTAAGTGGCAGGGAAATGACTAACTTAAGAAACAACGGACTGGTTGCTCTCTGCGGCTGCTTCCGACTTCGTCCGTCCTGGCCCAGGGCCTTGGCAATGGACTTAAGAAAATGGGACGGAGTCGGCCAGTGCGCAACTGAAGAGGTGCCTGACGCTGGGCACCCACCGCCCTCTCTGGGGCTCCGTTAACTCCAGTAAATGGGAGTGACAGGCCCTGCCCGGCTGCTCCTGCCCCTTACAGTTCCAGACGGGGCGCAGAAGCCAGCCAGGCGGGGCCCGTTCAAGCCCGGGGCGCCGGCGGCTCAGCGCCAATGCCCTTCACCTCACCTTGCGGGCCACCAAGACGACCTCTTCCGCCCCGCACCCAGCCCGGGAGGCTTCGTGCCCCCTCCCCGATCCTCCCGCTAGCCGGCTCGGCCGCCCCCTCACCGGGCAGGCACCGCAGCTGCAGGAGCCTCCAGCCCGCCCGGCCGAGCGTGCCAGTCACCGCTGCCGCCGCCATTTTGGAAGCGGACACGCCGCCGACCGCGCCGCGACTGGCAGCACCGGGGCTCGGCGCGGCCACTTCCGCCCTCCCTGAGTCGTCGGAGCCTCGACATCTCGCGATAGGCGCGAGGCGCGGAGTAGGCAGCGGCGGCGAAGCCGGGAGCGAGCACAGGGCCGTAGGTGAGTGCCGTTCTAGTGGCAGGAGAGACCAACTCTCCCGAAAGGTCCCCTCTCTGTCCAGCCTCGTCCCCAGACACTCTCATTTCCTATTCCCAGCCCTGTCCCTCCGTGGGAACATAGCCATGGCCACCTCCCTGGGGACCACGGCGGGTTTTTGCTGGGGGACATGGGTGTGAGGCTCCCGGCCGGCCCGGCCTGCCCTGGACGCCTGGCGCTGTGACTTCGTGCCCTTCCCGGGCTGCCTCGCCTTCGGCGCCGCCGGCATCGGTGTGAGGCCCCCGGGACAGCGCGCTGACGAGGAGGAGACCTGGCTCTGAGATCGGCTTCTGCCAGTAGCCAGCTGTTGTGACCTTGGGCCTCAGTCCCTCTTCTCAAACATTGGAGAAACTGAAGTTTCCGTCTTCGGGGCCACCTGAACCTCCAAGGTGTTAAGTTGAAGTAACTTACTTTATTAAGTAACAAAAATTCAACCGAGTAAAATTTAAAGGTGTAATTGGCTTTATTGAACAGTTCACGAACTGGGCAGTATCCCATCTAGCAAGTACAAAGGAGCGTCAAAGAGCTACAGAAAAGGAAAGGTTTTTAAAACAGAGGAATGGTACAAAGAAGTCACAAATGGAAAAAAGGATTATTTAGACAAGGTCACCTTCCTTTGGGGGACAAACGGGGTCTGTTAGGCAAATACCTCATTAAGGTTAACCAGGAAATTCCAGACTGGTTGCATAAGATTACATTCCTGGAGAGGTCAAAACTACAGTTGTGTTAGGTCTTAGGTTTTGGTGACATGGACTTAGCACAACTGACTCCATCTGGGGTTTGTCTCCTTTTTTTTTTTTTTTTTTTTTTTTTTTTGAGAGGGCATCTCTCATATTTATTGATCAAATGGTTGTTAACAACAATAAAATTCAGTATAGGGGGGTCAATGCTCAATGTACAATCATTAATCCATCTCAAGCCTAATTCTCGTCAGTCTCCAATCTTCTGAAGCATAACGAACAAGTTCTTACATGGTGAACGAATTCTTACAGAGTGAATAAATTCTTACATGGTGAACAGTACAAGGGCATTCACAGAAACTTTCGGTTTCGATCATGCAATATGACCTATAAACCATCAGGTCAAATATGAATATTCATTTGATTTTTGTACTTGATTTATATGTTGATCCCACATTTCTCCTATTATTATTATTATTTTTATTTTTAATAAAATGCTGAAGTGGTAGGTAGATGCAAGATAAAAGTAGAAAACATAGTTTAGTGCTGTAAGAAGGCAAATGTAGATGATCAGATGATCAGGTGTGTGCCTATGGACTAAGTATTAATCCAGGCTAGACAAGGGCAGCAAGACATCCACGGATGCAGAAGATTTCTCTCAAAGCAGGGGGGGTGAGGTTCTGAGCCTCACCTCTGTTGATCCCCAAATTCTCACCTGATGGCCCCCCTGCGACTGTGCCTGTCTTAGGTTGTTCCTCCCTTGAGGAATCTTACCCGTCTCTGGCTAACCAGTCATCTTCCGGGGCCATACAGGGAAATGTAAAGTTGGTAAGTGAGAGAGATGCCATATTGTTTGCAAAGGTTAGCTTTTTACTTCTTTGCAGATTTATGCCCTGTGGCTTCTATGCCCAGCACTTGTCTCGAGGTATCTTTACCACCTGGAGGAATTATGATACTCGGTAAATTCGATATGAGGCACGAATTCTATTTAAGGTTTGTAATTAGGAAGGAAGAAGAAAAGCTATAGATGTAGCATATGAAGGAAACTTGGGAGGATTAATTATTTCTTTGACATATCTTCTTGTATAGTACCTTAAGTATGTATAGGTTTTAAACTACTAACTAATTTGCACACACATATTAACATAATAGGAATACGGTGACATAAACAAAGCAAATCTATAATTACCAGCCATCTCCAGTGAAGCCAAGAAAACCATTTAGGCACCCTCGGCATTTGTGAAAATTTATCTGTAATATGATGGATATTTTCCAACTGTACTTGAACCATCAGACAAATTAAAGCAGCCCATTTCTGGGATCTGTTCACATCCCATATGTTCTTTTAACCATAGATAGTCTATAGTCATGAGATTTTGGGGTGCTACAACTTGCACCCCTCCCAACTCCTGGTTGAGTTCCAACAGTACAGATCCAGTCAAATTCGTTGTCTCACTGTATGCACATGCCAGCCTAGACATCTCTCTCCTCCTTCTTATGGCAAGTCCAGGAGACGGTGGGCTGGATGCAGCCACAACCGCAGCATCGTCCGGATCCCTGGGGAGGCTTTTTGATGATCATCCCCCGGCACGAGTCCTCCAGAGAGTGCTGATGCCGGAAGCTCCTCCTCATATCGTATCTTATTTCATTTTCTGGGTATCCAAGCTAGGCCTTGATCTTCTGCGTAGAAACAAACAGACCCTTTGCCCACACTTTGACATGCCCTCTATACCACTGTGCAGAACTCATTGGAGGTCAGCACACAGTAATTGCTTTTTTTTTTTTTTTTTTAATTAAGAGAAAGGAATATTATCAGAAAAGAGTACCTCCATAGCTGATCATCTGACACCCTTTAAGTGATCAACATTAAGGATATTTAAAGCATGCGTTGATCTTTGATTTACCAATAGTTTTATCCTGTTAATGAGTAATCCCCTTTTCTTTCTTTCTTTCTTTCTTTTTTTTTTTTTTTTTTTAAATTTTTAATCTACCCTTACATGAAGAATACTATGTTTACTATGCTCTCCCCTATATCAGGTCCCCCCTAACAACCCCATTACGGTTACTGTCCATCAGCTTAGCAAAATGTGGTAGAGTCACTACTTGTCCTCTCTGTGTTGTGCAGCCCACCCTCCCCTTTCTCCCTCCCCCCCATGCATGCTAATCTTAATACCCCCCTTCTTCTTCCCCCCCCTTATCCCTCCCTGCCCACCCATCCTCCCCAGTTCCTTTCCCTTTGGTACCTGTTAGTCCATTTTTGGGTTCTGTAATTCTGCTGCTGTTTTGTTCCTTCAGTTTTTCCTTTGTTCCTATACTCCTCAGATGAGTGAAATCATTTGGTATTTCTCTTTCTCCGCTTGGCTTATTTCACTGAGCATAATACTCTCCAGCTCCATCCATGTTGCTGCAAATGGTTGGATTTTTCCACTTCTTATGGCTGAGTAGTATTCCATTGTGTATATGTACCACATCTTCTTTATCCATTCATCTACAGATGGACATTTAGGTTGCTTCCAATTCTTGGCTATTGTAAATAGTGCTGCGATAAACATAGGAGTGCATCTGTCTTTCTCAAACTTGATTGCTGCGTTCTTAGGGTAAATTCCTAGGAGTGGAATTCCTGGGTCAAATGGTAGGTCTGTTTTGAGCATTTTGATGCACCTCCATACTGCTTTCCACAATGGTTGAACTAATTTACATTCCCACCAGCAGTGTAGGAGGGTTCCCCTTTCTCCACAGCCTCGCCAACATTTGTTGTTGTTTGTCTTTTGGATGGCAGCTATCCTTACTGGTGTGAGGTGATACCTCATTGTAGTTTTAATTTGCATTTCTCTGATAATTAGCGATGTGGAGCATCTTTTCATGTGTCTCTTGGCCATCTGTATTTCTTTTTTGGAGAACTGTCTGTTCAATTCCTCTGCCCATTTTTTAATTGGGTTATTTGTTTTTTGTTTGTTGAGGCGTGTGAGCTCTTTATATATTCTGGACGTCAAGCCTTTATCAGATCTGTCATTTTCAAATATATTCTCCCATACTGTAGGGTTCCTTTTTGTTCTATTGATGGTGTCTTTCGCTGTACAGAAGCTTTTCAGCTTAATGTAGTCCCACTTGCTCATTTTTGCTGTTGTTTTCCTTGCCCGGGGAGATATGTTCAAGAAGAGATCACTCATGTTTATGTCTAAGAGGTTTTTGCCTATGTTTTTTTCCAAGAGTTTAATGGTTTCGTGACTTACATTCAGGTCTTTGATCCATTTTGAGTTTACCTTTGTATATGGGGTTAGACAATGGTCCAGTTTCATTCTCCTACATGTAGCTGTCCAGTTTTGCCAGCACCATCTGTTGAAGAGACTGTCATTTTGCCATTGTATGTCCATGGCTCCTTTATCAAATATTAATTGACCATATATGTTTGGGTTAATTTCTGGGGTCTCTAATCTGTTCCACTGGTCTGTGGCTCTGTTCTTGTGCCAGTACCAAATTGTCTTGATTACTATGGCTTTGTAGTAGAGCTTGAAGTTGGGGAGTGAGATCCCCCCTACTTTATTCTTCTTTTTCAGGATTGCTTTGGCTATTCGGGGTCTTTGGTGTTTCCATATGAATTTTTGAATTATTTGTTCCAATTCATTGAAGAATGTTGCTGGTAATTTGAGAGGGATTGCATCAAATTTGTATATTGCTTTCGGCAGGATGGCCATTTTGACGATATTAATTCTTCCTAGCCATGAGCATGGGATGAGTTTCCATTTATTAGTGTCCCCTTTAATTTCTCTTAAGAGTGACTTGTAGTTTTCAGAGTATAAGTCTTTCACTTCCTTGGTTAGGTTTATTCCTAGGTATTTTATTCTTTTTGATGCAATGGTGAATGGAATTGTTTTCCTGATTTCTCTTTCTATTGATTCGTTGTTAGTGTATAGGAAAGCTACAGATTTCTGTGTGTTGATTTTGTATCCTGCAACTTTGCTGTATTCCGATATCAGTTCTAGTAGTTTTGGAGTGGAGTCTTTAGGGTTTTTTATGTACAGTATCATATCATCTGCAAATAGTGACAGTTTAACTTCTTCTTTACCAATCTGGATTCCTTGTATTTCTTTGTTTTGTCTGATTGCCGTGGCTAGGACCTCCAGTACTATGTTAAATAACAGTGGGGAGAGTGGGCATCCCTGTCTGGTTCCCGATCTCAGTGGAAATGCTTTCAGCTTCTCGCTGTTCAGTATAATGCTGGCTGTGGGTTTATCATATATGGCCTTTATTATGTTGAGGTACTTGCCCTCTATTCCCATTTTGCTGAGAGTTTTTATCATGAATGGATGTTGAATTTTGTCAAATGCTTTTTCAGCATCTATGGAGATGATCATGTGGTTTTTGTCTTTCTTTTTGTTGATGTGGTGGATGATGTTGATGGATTTTCGAATGTTGTACCATCCTTGCATCCCTGGGATGAACCCCACTTGGTCATGGTGTATGATCCTTTTGATATACTGTTGAATTCTGTTTGCTAATATTTTATTGAGTATTTTTGCATCTACATTCATCAGGGATATTGGTCTGTAATTTTCTTTTTTGGTGGGGTCTTTTCCTGGTTTTGGTATTAGGGTGATGTTGGCTTCATAGAATGAGTTTGGGAGTATTCCCTCTTCTTCTATTTTGTGGAACACTTTAAGGAGAATGGGTATTATGTCTTCTCTGTGTGTCTGATAAAATTCCGAGGTAAATCCGTCCGGCCCCGGGGTTTTGTTCTTGGGTAGTTTTTTGATTACTGTTTCAATTTCTTTGCTTGTAATTGGTTTGTTTAACTTTTGTGTTTCTTCCTTGGTCAGTCTTGGGAGGTTGTATTTTTCTAGGAAGTTGTCCATTTCTTCTAGGTTTTCCAGCTTGTTGGCATATAGGTTTTCATAGTAGTCTTTAATAATTCTTTGTATTTCTGTGGAGTCTGTCGTGATTTTTCCATTCTCATTTCTGATTATGTTGATTTGTGTTGACTCTCTTTTTCTCTTAATAAGTTGGGCTAGAGGCTTATCTATTTTGTTTATTTTCTCAAAGAACCAGCTCTTGGTTTCGTTGATTTTTGCTATTGTTTTATTCTTCTCAATTTTGTTTATTTCTTCTCTGATCTTTATTATGTCCCTCCTTCTGCTGACTTTAGGCCTCCTTTGTTCTTCTTTTTCCAGTTTTAATAATTGTGATGTTAGACTATTCATTTGGGATTGTTCTTCCTTCTTCAAGTGTGCCTGGATTGCTATATACTTTCCTCTTAAGACTGCTTTCGCTGCATCCCACAGAAGTTGGGGCTTAGTGTTGTTGTTGTCATTTGTTTCTATATATTCCTTGATCTCTATTTTGATTTGTTCATTGATCCATTGATTATTTAGTAGCATGTTGTTAAGCCTCCATGTGTTTGTGAGCCTTTTTGTTTTCTTTGTAGAATTTATTTCTACTTTCATACCTTTGTGGTCTGAAAAATTGGTTGGTAGAATTTCAATATTGTGGAATTTACTGAGGCTCTTTTTGTGAGCTAGTATGTGGTCTATTCTGGAGAATGTTCCATGTGCACTTGAGAAGAATGTATATCCTGTTGCTTTTGGATGTAAAGTTCTATAGATGTCTATTAGGTCCATCTGTTCTAGTGTGTTGTTCAGTGCCTGTGTGTCTTTACTTATTTTCTGCCCGGTGGATCTATCCTTTGGGGTGAGTGGTGTGTTGAAGTCTCCTACAATGAATGCATTGCAGTCTATTTCCCTCTTTAGTTCTGTTAGTATTTGCTTCACATATGCTGGTGCTCCTGTATTGGGTGCATATATATTTAGAATGGTTATATCCTCTTGTTGGACTAAGCCCTTTATCATTATGTAGTGGCCTTCTTTATCTCTTGTTACTTTCTTTGTTTTGAAGTCTATTTTGTCTGATATTAGTACTGCAACCCCTGCTTTCTTCTCACTGTTGTTTGCCTGAAATATGTTTTTCCATCCCTTGACTTTTAGTCTATGCTTATCTTTGGGTTTAAGGTGAGTTTCTTGTAAGCAGCATATAGATGGGTCTTGCTTTTTTATCCATTCTATTACTCTATGTCTTTTGATTGGTGCATTAAGTCCATTTACATTTAGGGTGACTATTGAAAGATATGTACTTATTGCCATTGCAGGCTTTAGATTCGTGGTTACCAAAGGTTCAAGGTTAGCTTCTTTAGTATCTTACTGCCTAACTTAGCTCGCTTATTGAGCTGTTATATACACTGTCTGGAGAGTCTTTTCTTCTCTCCCTTCTTATTCCTCCTCCTCCATTCTTCATATGTTGTGTGTTTTGTTCTGTGCTCTTTTTAGGGGTGCTCCCATCTAGAGCAGTCCCTGTAGGATGCCCTGTAGAGGTGGTTTGTGGGAAGCAAATTCCCTCAGCTTTTGCTTGTCTGGGAATTGTTTGATCCCACCATCATATTTAAATGATAGTCGTGCTGGATACAGTATCCTTGGTTCAAGGCCCTTCTGTTTCATTGCATTAAGTATATCATGCCATTCTCTTCTGGCCTGTAGGGTTTCTGTTGAGAAGTCTGATGTTAGCCTGATTGGTTTTCCTTTATAGGTGACCTTTTTCTCTCTAGCTGCCTTTAAAACTCTTTCCTTGTCCTTGATCCTTGCCATTTTAATTATTATGTGTCTTGGTGTTGTCCTCCTTGGATCCTTTCTGTTGGGGGTTCTGTATAATTCCATGGTCTGTTCGATTATTTCCTCCCCCAGTTTGGGGAAGTTTTCAGCAATTATTTCTTCAAAGACACTTTCTATCCCTTTTCCTCTTTCTTCCTCTTCTGGTATCCCTATAATACGAATGTTTTTCCTTTTGTATTGGTCACATATTTCTCTTAGTGTTGTTTCATTCCTGGAGATCCTTTTATCTCTCTCTCTGTCAGCTTCTATACGTTCCTGTTCTCTGGCTTCTATTCCTTCAATGGCCTCTTGCATCTTATCCATTCTGCTTATAAATCCTTCCAGGGATTGTTTCACTTCTGTGATCTCTTTCCTGACATCTGTGATCTCCTTCCGGACTTCATCCCACTGCTCTTGCATTTTTCTCTGCATCTCATCCCACTGCTCTTGCATTTTTCTCTGCATCTCATCCCATTGCTCTTGCATTTTTTTCTGCATCTCTGTCAGCATGTTCATGATTTTTATTTTGAATTCTTTTTCAGGAGGACTAGTTAGGTCTGTCTCCTTCTCAGGTGTTGTCTCTGTGATCTTTGTCTGCCTGTAGTTTTGCCTTTTCATGGTGATAGAGATAGTTTGCAGAGCTGGTACAAGTGACCGCTGGAAGAGCTTCCCTTCTTGTTGGTTTGTAGCCTTTTCCTGGGAGAATAGCGACCTCTAGTGGCTTGTGCTGGGCAGCTGTGCGCAGACAGGGCTTCTGCTTCCTGCCCAGTTGCTTTGGGGTTTATCTCCGCTGTTGCTGTGGGCTTGGCCTGGCTGGGGCTGTTCCTCCAAAATGGTGGAGCCCCGTTGGAGGGGGAGCAGCCAGGAGACTATTTATCTCCGTAAGGGGCCTCTGTGCTCCCTGCTGCCCAGGGGGTTAGAGTGCCCAGAGATCCCCAGATTCCCTGCTTCTGGTCTAAGTGACCTGTCCTGCCCCTTTAAGATTTCCAAAAAGCACTCTCCAAACCAAAACAACAGCAGCAACAATGAGAGAGGGAACAGAAACAAAGAGAAAAAAAAAAGGAAAAAAAAGGAAAAAACAAGCGATTTTTTTTTTTTTTTTTTTTTTTGTCCTCAGGTGCCGGTCCCAGGCACCCGCTCACTGGTCCTGCTGCCCTGTCTCCCTAGCACCAGGGTCCCTGTCCTTTCAAGGCTTCCAAAAAGCACCCACCCACCGGTCCCGCAGGGAAGGAACGCTCAATATTCTTTGTCCTCAGGCACTGGTCCCACGCACCCGCTTACCAGTCCCGCCGCCCTGCCTCCCTAGCACCGGGGTCCCTGTCCCTTCAAGGCTTCCAAAAAGCACTCAGCAAAAAGAGAGAAAAAAAAGGGGAAAAACGCGCGATTTCTTCCGTCCTCAGGTGCTGGTCTCAGGCACCCACCCACCGGTCCCACAGGGAAAAATGCGGGATATTCTTTGTCCTCAGGTGCCGGTCCCAGGCACCCGCTCACCAGTCCCGCCGCCCTGCCTCCCTAGCACCGGGGTCCCTGTCCCTTTTAGGCTTCCAAAAAGCACTCGCAGAAAAGAGAAAAAAAAAGGGGAAAAACGCGCGATTTCCTCTGTCCTCAAGTGCCGGTCTCAGGCACCCGCGCACCGGTCCCGCAGGGAAAAACGGGGGATATTCTTTGTCCTCAGGCGCCGGTCCCAGCCACCCGCTCACCAGTCCCGCCACCGTGCCTCCCTAGCACTGGGGTCCCCGTCCCTTCAAGGCTTCCAAAATGCGCTCGCCCAAAAGAGAAAAAAAAAAACAGGGGAAAAACGCGCGACCTCCTCCGTCCACAGGCACCGGTCTCAGGCACCCGCCCCCAGGTCTCGCAGGGAGAAACGCGGGATATTCTTTGTCCTCCGGCGCCGTTCCCAGGCACCTCCTCACCGGTCCCGCCACCCTGCCTCCCCAGCAACGGGGGCCCGTCCCTCTAAGGCTTCCAAAAAGCGCTCGCCAAAAAAAAAACCGCTCCGGTTTCTCTCCACCCGCCGGGAGCCGGGGGGAGGGGCGCTCGGGTCCCGCCGGGCTGGGGCTTGTATCTTACCCCCTTCACAAGGCGCTGGGTTCTTGCAGGTGTGGATGTGGTCTGGATGTTGTCCTGTGTCCTGTGGTCTCTATTTTAGGAAGATTTTTCTTTGTTATATTTTCATAGCTCTATGTGTTTTTGGGAGGAGATTTCCACTGCTCTACTCACGCCGCCATCTTGGCTCCGCCTGGTTTGTCTCCTTTTTTAATGGTGTAATTTCCCAAACTTGCCATTTAGGGTGCTTGTTAATAAATCAGGTACTCAGGTCTTTCTCCTGGAGAGTTAATTCAGTACAACTGGGTATAGTCCAGAAATCTTACTTTAACAAATGCCCCCAAGGGATTTGTAGGATCTACAAGTTTGGGGAAAGTTGATGATGTTCATTCAGCCTCTGAGTACCAAGCTCTGGGTGACTTAAGGGGTTCATGGACTTATCACTAAACAGATAAATGTAGAGCGCCTCACTTATTTGTTTAGTATAAAAACAAAGCAAAACAGGAGGAACAAAATAGCAGTACACTGTAGACATCAAGAAGGGACTAGTGTTTACCCGAGGGGAGAGGTGGGCGGTAGTGAGGGAGAAGGGGATTAAAGGGCACAGTAATTCACTATAACAGTAAAGGTTGTTCACAGGACGGTAGGTAGTACAGCACAGAGAATACAGTTAATGATTCTGTAACATCTTACTACGTGAATGGACAGTGGACTGCACTGGAGGGGGTGAGGGTTTGACAATGTAGGTGAAACAAAAAAAATGCAGCATGCCTCACTGGGCTATCTATCATTGGGGGAGGCTTCCTGTTATGAGGAAGAAGTAAATGATTTTTGGCTTAGGGATAACTGATGACAAGCACTAAGCATGTCATTCTGTAATTTTTTTTTCTATTGCTTTAAAAAAAATTTTTTTTGTATCATTAATCTACAATTACATGAAGAACATTATGTTTACTAGGCTCCTGCCTTCACCAAGTCCCCTACACATACCCCTTCACAGTCACTGTCCATCTGCATAGTAAGATGCTGTAAAATCACTACTTGTCTTCTCTGTGTTGCACAGCCCTCCACATGCCCCCCAACACTATACATGCTAATCGCAATGCCCCCTTTCTTTTTCCTTTCCCTTATCCCTCCCTTCCCACCCATCCTCCCCAGTCCCTTTCCCTTTGGTAACTGTTAGTCCATTCTTGGGTTCTGTGAGTCTGCTGCTGTTTTGTTCCTTCAGTTTTCCTTTGTTCTTACACTCCACATATGAGTGAAATCATTTGGTACTTGTCTTTCTCCACCTGGCTTATTTCACTGAGCGTAATACCCTCTAGCTTCATCCATGTTGTTGCAAATGGTAGAATCTGTTTTTTTCTTACGGCTGAGTAATATTCCATTGTGTATATGTACCACATCTTTATCCATTCATCTAGTGATGGACATTTAGGTTGCTTCCATATCTTGGCTATTATAAATAGTGCAGCGATAAACATAGGGGTGCATCTGTCTTTTTCAAAATGCTGCATTCTTAGGGTAAATTCCTAGAAGTGGAATTCCTGGGTCAAATGGTATTTCTATTTTGAGCATTTTGAGGAACCTCCATACTGCTTTCCACAATGGTTGAACTCATTTACATTCCCACCAGCAGTGTAGGAGGGTTCCCCTTTCTCCACAACCTCGCCAACATTTGTTGTTGTTTGTCTTTTCGATGATGGCGATCCTTACTGGTGTGAGGTGATATCTCATTGTGGTTTTAATTTGCATTTCTCTGATGACTAGCGATGTGGAGCATCTTTTCATGTGCCTGTTGGGCATCTAGATTTCTTCTTTAGAGAACTGTCTATTCAGCTCCTCTTCCCATTTTTTAATTGGATTATTTGCTTTTTGTTTGTTGAGGTGTGTGAGCTCTTTATATATTTTGGATGTCAACTTTATCGGATCTGTCATTTATGAATATATTCTCCCATACTGTAGGATACCTTTTTGTTCTATTGATGGTGTCCTTTGCTGTACAGAAGCTTTCAGCTTGATATAGTCCCACTTGTTCATTTTTGCTTTTGTTTCCCTTGCCTGGGGAGATACATTCATGAAGAAGTCATTCATGTTTATGTCCATGAGATTTTTGCCTATTTTTTTTCTAAGAGTTTTATGGTTTCATGACTTACATTCAGGTCTTTGATCCATTTCGAATTTACTTTTGTGTATGGGGTTAGACAGTGATCCAGTGATCCAGTTTCATTCTCTTACATGTAGCTGTCCAGTTTTACCAGTCTGTCATTTCCCTATTGTATGTCCATGGCTCCTTTATCATATATTAATTGGCCATATATGTTTGGGTTAATGTTTGGAGTCTATTCTGTTCCACTGGTCTGTGGCTCTGTTCTTGTGCCAATACCAAATTGTCTTGATTACTGTGGCTTTGTAGTAGAGCTTGAAGTTGGGGAGGGAGATCCCCCCTCCACTTTATTCTTCCTTCTCAGGATTGCTTTGGCTATTCGGGGTCTTTGGTGGTTCCATATGAATTTTTGAACTATTTGTTCTGGTTCATTGAAGAATGCTGTTGGTAATTTGATAGGGATTGCATCGAATCTGTATATTGCCTTGGGCAGGATGGCCACATTGACGATATTAATTCTTCCTAGCCAGGAACATGGGATGAGTTTCCATTTGTTAGTGTCCTCTTTAATTTCTCTTAAGAGTGTCTTGTAGTTTTCAAGGTATGTCATTCACTTCCTTGGTTAGGTTTATTCCTAGGTATTTTATTCTTTTTGATGCAATTGTGAATGGAATTGTTTTCCTTATTTCTCTATTAGTTCTTTGTTAGTGTATAGGAAAGTCACAGATTTCTGTGTGTTAATTTTGTATCCTGCAACTTTGCTGAATTCCGATATTAGTTCTAGTAGTTTTGGAGTGGAGTCTTTAGGGTTTTTTATGTACAATATCATGTCATCTGCAAATAGTGACAGTTTGACTTCTTCTTTACCAATTTGGATCGGTTGTATTTCTTTGTTTTGTCTAATTGCCATGGCTAGGACCTCCAGTACTATGTTGAATAACAGTGGGGAGAGTGAGCATCCCTGTCTTGTTCCTGATCTCAGAGGAAAAGCTTTCATCCTCTCGCTGTTCAGTATGATGTTAGCTGTGGGTTTATCATATATGGCCTTTATTATGTTGAGGTACTTGCCCTCTGTGCCCATTTTGTTGAGAGTTTTTATCATGAATGGATGTTGAATTTTGTCGAATGCTTTTTCAGCATCTATGGAGATGATCATGTGGTTTTTGTCCTTCTTTTTGTTGATGTGGTGGATGATGTTGGTAGATTTTCGAATGTTGTACCATCCTTGCATCCCTGGAATGAATCCCACTTGGTCAAGGTGTATGATCCTTTTGATGTATTTTTGAATTCGGTTTGCTAATATTTTGTTGAGTATTTTTGCATCTGCGTTCATCAGGGATATTGGTCTGTAGTTTTCTTTTTTGGTGGGGTCTTTGCCTGGTTTTGGTATTAGGGTGATGTTGGCTTCATAGATTGAATTTGGGAGTATTCCCTCCTCTTCTATTTTTAGGAAAACTTTATGGAGAATGGGTATTATGTCTTCTCTGTATATCTGGTAAAATCACGAGGTGAATCCATCCGGCCTGGGGGTTTTGTTCTTGGGTAGTTTTTTGATGACTGCTTCAATTTCGTTGCTGGAAATTGGTCTGTTTAGATTTTCTGTTTCTTTCTGGTTCAGTCTTGGAAGGTTGTATTTTTCTAGGAAGTTGTCCATTTCTCCTAGGTTTTCCAGCTTGTTAGCATATAGGTTTTCATAATATTATCTAATAATTCTTTGTATTTCTGTGGGGTCTGTTGTGATTTTTCCTTTCTTGTTTCTGATTCTGTTGATGTGTGTTGATTCTGTTTTTCTCTTAATAAGTCTGGCTAGAGGCTTATCTATTTTATTTTCTCAAAGAACCAGCTCTTGGTTTCATTGATTTTTCCTATTGTTTTATTCTTCTCAATTTTATTTATTTCTTCTCTGATCTTTATTATGTCCGTCCGTCTGCTGACCTTATGCCTCATTTGTTCTTCATTTTCCAATTTCGATAATTGTGACAGTAGACTATTCATTTGGAATTGTTCTTCCTTCTTTAAATATGCCTGGATTGCTATATACTTTCCTCTTAAGACTGCTTTCGCTGCATCCCACAGAAGTTGGGGCTTTGTGTTGTTGTCGTTTGTTTCCATATATTGCTGGATCTCCATTTTAATTTGGTCATTGATCCATTGATTATTTAGTAGCATGTTGTTAAGCCTCCATGTGTTTGTGAGCCTTTTTGCTTTCTTTGTACAATTTATTTCTAGTTTTACACCTTTGTGGTCTGAAAAGTTGGTTGGTAGGATTTCAATCTTTTTGAATTTACTGAGGCTCTTTTTGTGGCCTAGTATGTGGTCTATTCTGGAGAATGTTCCATGTGCACTTGAGAAGAATGTGTATCCTGTTGCTTTTGGATGTAGAGTTCTGTAGATGTCTATTAGGTCCATCTGTTCTAGTGTATTGTTCAGTGCCTCTGTATCCTTACTTATTTTCTGTCTGGTGGATTTGTCCTTTGGAGTGAGTGGTGTGTTAAAGTCTCCCAAAATGAATGCATTGCATTCTATTTCTTCCTTTCGTTCTGTTAGTATTTGTTTCACATATGTTGATGCTCCTGTATTGGGTGCATATATGTTTATAATGGTTATATCCTCTTGTTGGACTGAGCCCTTTATCATTATGTAGTGTCCTTCTTTATCTCTTGTTACTTTCTTTGTTTTGAAGTCTATTTTGTCTGATACTAGTATTGCAACACCTGCTTTTTTCTCCCTGTTGTTTGCATGAAACATCTTTTTCCATCCCTTGACTTTTAATCTGTGCATGTCTTTGGGTTTGAGGTGAGTCTCTTGTAAGCACCATATAGATGGGTCTTGCTTTTTTATCCATTCTATTACTCTGTGTCTTTTGATTGGTGAATTCAGTCCATTTACATTTAGGATGATTATTGAAAGATATGTACTTATTGCCATTGTGGGCTTTAGATTTGTGGTTACCAAAGGTTCAAGGTTAGCTTCTTTATTACCTTACTGTCTAACTTCACTCGCTTATTGAGCTATTATAAACACAGTCTGATGATTATTTCTCTTGCTTCTTATTCCTCCTCCTCCATTCTTCATATGTTGTGTGTTTTTTTCTGTGCTCTTTTTAGGAGTGCCCCTATCTAGAGCAGTCCCTCTAAATTACCCTGTAGAGGTGGTTTATGGGAGGCAAATTCCCTTAACTTTTGCTTGTCTGGAAATTGTTTATTCCCTCCTTCATATTTAAATGATAATCGTGCTGGATACAGTATCCTTGATTCAAGGCTCTTCTGTTTCATTGCATTAAATATATCATGCCATTCTCTTCTGGCCTGTAAGGTTTCTGTTGAGAAGTCTGATGATAGCCTGATGGGTTTTCCTTTGTAGGTGACCGTTTTTCTCTCTCTGGCTGCCTTTAATACTCTGTCCTTGTCTTTGATCTTTGCCATTTTTTTTTTTTTTTTAAGTTTGGGGAAATGTTTATTGTCATAAATTTCTACTTACAATGTAGTTTATAAAACAATTTGGAATATAATTTATAAAAGCATTTGGAGATTTAAAAGGAGTGTGCACCTTAATGTAGCAATTCTATTACTAGATATCTAAGGAAATAAATTGTCCAAAGATACAGGTATAAGCACATTTTTTACAATTTATGTTAATAGCAACACAAAGTCGAAAATCTGAATGTAAAAAAAGCTTCTAGGAATTCATAAGGTGGAGTATTAGGTAACCATCAAAAATTATAATGCAGAGCTATCTTAATTGACATGGGGAAGTTTCCAATATATTTTTAAATAAAATGCTCTTTACACAAGAATATAAAGCAATGATCTAATTTTTTGTAAAAAAATCATACATGGCTCCAAAGGGTATAAAGACAAATGTAAAAAGCAAATACAGGAACAAAATTGAACCAAAAAATTAAAAATTACTTTACTCTCATTCATAACAATAGAGCAGTTTATACAATAATTTGTTTATAAAGACCTGGAAAAACTCAAAACCTTCATCGTTGAATATTAACATCCCCACGGGAGTAGATGTAGAATAAGAATGCATTCTCAGGGAGCATAAATTTACATCCATTGTGGAATGTACCTAATGCTGCCTTTTTTTTTTTTTTTTTTTTGAGAGGGCATCTCTCATATTTATTGATCAAATGGTTGTTAACAACAATAAAATTCAGTATGGGGGGGTCAACGCCCAATGTACAATCATTAATCCATCTCAAGCCTAATTCTCGTCAGTCTCCAATCTTCTGAAGCATAACGAACAAGTTCTTACATGGTGAACGAATTCTTACATAGTGAATAAATTCTTACATGGTGAACAGTACAAGGGCATTCATCACAGAAACTTTTGGTTTTGATCATGCATTATGACCTATAAACAATCAGGTCAAATATGAATATTCGTTTGATTTTTGTACTTGATTTATATGTTGATCCCACATTTCTCCTATTATTATTATTATTTTTATTTTTAATAAAATGCTGAAGTGGTAGGTAGATGCAAGATAAAGGTAGAAGACATAGTTTAGTGCTGTAAGAAGGCAAATGTAGATGATCAGGTGTGTGCCTATGGACTAAGTATTAATCCAAGCTAGACAAGGGCAGCAAGACATCCACGGATGCAGAAGATTTCTCTCAAAGCAGGGGGGGTGAGGTTCTGAGCCTCACCTCTGTTGATCCCCAAATTCTCACCTGATGGCCCCCCTGCGACTGTGCCTGTCTTAGGTTGTACCTCCCTTGAGGAATCTTACCCGTCTCTGGCTAACCAGTCATCTTCCGGGGCCATACAGGGAAATGTAAAGTTGGTAAGTGAGAGAGAAGCCATATTGTTTGCAAAGGTTAGCTTTTTACTTCTTTGCAGATTTATGCCCTGTGGCTTCTATGCCCAGCACTTGTCTTGAGGTATCTTTACCACCTGGAGGAATTATGATACTCGGTAAATTCGATATGAGGCACGAATTCTATTTAAGGGTTGTAATTAGGAAGGAAGAAGAAAAGCTATAGATGTAGCATATGAAGGAAACATGGGAGGATTGATTATTTCTTCGACATATCTTCTTGTATAGTACCTTAAGTATGTATAGGTTTTAAACTACTAACTAATTTGCACACACATATTAACATAATAGGAATACGGTGACATAAACAAAGCAAATCTATAATTACCATCCATCTCCAGTGAAGCCAAGAAAACCATTTAGGCACCCTAGGCATTTGTGAAAATTTATCTATGATATGATGGATATTGTCCAACTGTACTTGAACCATCAGACAAATTAAAGCAGCCCATTTCTGGGATCTGTTCACATCCCATATGTTCTTTTAACCATAGATAGTCTATAGTCATGAGATTTTGGAGTGCTACAACTTGCACCCCTCCCAACTCCTGGTTGAGTTCCAACAGTACAGATCCGGTCAAATTCGTTGTCTCACTGTATGCACATGCCAGCCTAGACATCTCCCTCCTCATTCCTACGGCAAGTCCAGGAGACAGTGGGCTGGATGCAGCCACAACCGCAGCATCGTCCGGATCCCTGTGGAGGCTTTTTGATGATCATCCCCCGGCACAAGTCCTCCAGAGAGTGCTGATGCCGGAAGCTCCTCCTCATATCGTATCTTAGTTCATTTTCTGGGTATCCAAGCTAGGCCTTGATCTTCTGCATAGAAACAAACAGACCCTTTGCCCACACTTTGACATGCCCTCTATACCACTGTGCAGAACTCATTGGAGGTCAGCACACAGTAACTGCTTTTTTTTTTTTTTAATTAAGAGAAAGGAATATTATCAGAAAAGAGTACCTCCATAGCTGATCATCTGACACCCTTTAAGTGATCAACATTAAGGGTATTTAAAGCATGTGTTGATCTTTGATTTACCAATAGTTTTATTCTGTTAAGGAGTAATCACCCTTTTCTTTCTTTCTTTCTTTCTTTTTTTTTTTTTAATTTTTAATCTACACTTACATGAAGAATACTATGTTTACTATGCTCTCCCCTATATCAGGTCCCCCCTAACAACCACATTACGGTTACTGTCCATCAGCTTAGCAAAATGTTGTAGAGTCACTACTTGTCCCCTCTGTGTTGTGCAGCCCACCCTCCCCTTGCTACCTCCCCCCCATGCATGCTAATCTTAATACCCCCCTTCTTCCCCCCCCTTATCCCTCCCTGCCCACCCATCCTCCCCAGTTCCTTTCCCTTTGGTACCTGTTAGTCCATTTTTGGGTTCTGTAATTCCACTGCTGTTTTGTTCCTTCAGTTTTTCCTTTGTTCCTATACTCCTCGGATGAGTGAAATCATTTGGTATTTCTCTTTCTCCGCTTGGCTTATTTCACTGAGCATAATACTCTCCAGCTCCATCCATGTTGCTGCAAATGGTTGGATTTTTCCACTTCTTATGGCTGAGTAGTATTCCATTGTGTATATGTACCACATCTTCTTTATCCATTCATCTACCGATGGACATTTAGGTTGCTTCCAATTCTTGGCTATTGTAAATAGTGCTGCGATAAACATAGGAGTGCATCTGTCTTTCTCAAACTTGATTGCTGCGTTCTTAGGGTAAATTCCTAGGAGTGGAATTCCTGGGTCAAATGGTAGGTCTGTTTTGAGCATTTTGATGCACCTCCGTACTGCTTTCCACAATGGTTGAACTAATTTACATTCCCACCAGCAGTGTAGGAGGGTTCCCCTTTCTCCACAGCCTCGCCAACATTTGTTGTTGTTTGTCTTTTGGATGGCAGCTATCCTTACTGGTGTGAGGTGATACCTCATTGTAGTTTTAATTTGCATTTCTCTGATAATTAGCGATGTGGAGCATCTTTTCATGTGTCTCTTGGCCATCTGTATTTCTTTTTTGGAGAACTGTCTGTTCAGTTCCTCTGCCCGTTTTTTAATTGGGTTATTTGTTTTTTGTTTGTTGAGGCATGTGAGCTCTTTATATATTCTGGACGTCAAGCCTTTATCGGATGTGTCATTTTCAAATATATTCTCCCATACTGTAGGGTTCCTTTTTGTTCTATTGATGGTGTCTTTCGCTGTACAGAAGCTTTTCAGCTTAATGTAGTCCCACTTGTTCATTTTTGCTGTTGTTTTCCTTGCCCGGGGAGATATGTTCAAGAAGAGATCACTCATGTTTATGTCTAAGAGGTTTTTGCCTATGTTTTTTTCCAAGAGTTTAATGGTTTCATGACTTACATTCAGGTCTTTGATCCATTTTGAGTTTACCTTTGTATATGGGGTTAGACAATGGTCCAGTTTCATTCTCCTACATGTAGCTGTCCAGTTTTGCCAGCACCATCTGTTGAAAAGACTGTCATTTTGCCATTGTATGTCCATGGCTCCTTTATCAAATATTAATTGACCATATATGTTTGGGTTAATTTCTGGGGTCTCTAATCTGTTCCACTGGTCTGTGGCTCTGTTCTTGTGCCAGCACCAAATTGTCTTGATTACTATGGCTTTGTAGTAGAGCTTGAAGTTGGGGAGTGAGATCCCCCCTACTTTATTCTTCTTTTTCAGGATTGCTTTGGCTATTCGGGGTCTTTGGTGTTTCCATATGAATTTTTGAATTATTTGTTCCAGTTCATTGAAGAATGTTGCTGGTAATTTGAGAGGGATTGCATCAAATCTGTATATTGCTTTGGGCAGGATGTCCATTTTGACGATATTAATTCTTCCTAGCCATGAGCGTGGGATGAGTTTCCATTTATTAGTGTCCCCTTTAATTTCTCTTAAGAGTGACTTGTAGTTTTCAGAGTATAAGTCTTTCACTTCTTTGGTTAGGTTTATTCCTAGGTATTTTATTCTTTTTGATGCAATGGTGAATGGAATTGTTTTCCTGATTTCTCTTTCTATTGATTCGTTGTTAGTGTATAGGAAAGCTACAGATTTCTGTGTGTTAATTTTGTATCCTGCAACTTTGCTGTATTCCGATATCAGTTCTAGTAGTTTTGGAGTGGAGTCTTTAGGGTTTTTTATGTACAGTATCATATCATCTGCAAATAGTGACAGTTTAACTTCTTCTTTACCAATCTGGATTCCTTGTATTTCTTTGTTTTGTCTGATTGCCGTGGCTAGGACCTCCAGTACTATGTTAAATAACAGTGGGGAGAGTGGGCATCCCTGTCTGGTTCCCGATCTCAGAGGAAATGCTTTCAGCTTCTCACTGTTCAGTATAATGCTGGCTGTGGGTTTATCATATATGGCCTTTATTATGTTGAGGTACTTGCCCTCTATTCCCATTTTGCTGAGAGTTTTTATCATGAATGGATGTTGAATTTTGTCAAATGCTTTTTCAGCATCTATGGAGATGATCATGTGGTTTTTGTCTTTCTTTTTGTTGATGTGGTGGATGATGTTGATGGATTTTCGAATGTTGTACCATCCTTGCATCCCTGGGATGAACCCCACTTGGTCATGGTGTATGATCCTTTTGATATACCGTTGAATTCTGTTTGCTAATATTTTATTGAGTATTTTTGCATCTACATTCATCAGGGATATTGGTCTGTAATTTTCTTTTTTGGTGGGGTCTTTGCCTGGTTTTGGTATTAGGGTGATGTTGGCCTCATAGAATGAGTTTGGGAGTATTCCCTCTTCTTCTATTTTGTGGAACACTTTAAGGAGAATGGGTATTATGTCTTCTCTGTGTGTCTGATAAAATTCTGAGGTAAATCCGTCCGGCCCCGGGGTTTTGTTCTTGGGTAGTTTTTTGATTACTGTTTCAATTTCTTTGCTTGTAATTGGTTTGTTTAACTTTTGTGTTTCTTCGTTGGTCAGTCTTGGGAGGTTGTATTTTTCTAGGAAGTTGTCCATTTCTTCTAGGCTTTCCTGCTTGTTGGCATATAGGTTTTCATAGTAGTCTTTAATAATTCTTTGTATTTCTGTGGAGTCTGTCGTGATTTTTCCATTCTCATTTCTGATTATGTTGATTTGTGTTGATTCTCTTTTTCTCTTAATAAGTTGTGCTAGAGGCTTATCTATTTTGTTTATTTTCTCAAAGAACCAGCTCTTGGTTTCGTTGATTTTTGCTATTGTTTTATTCTTCTCAATTTTGTTTATTTCTTCTCTGATCTTTATTATGTCCCTCCTTCTGCTGACTTTAGGCCTCATTTGTTCTTCTTTTTCCAGTTTTAATAATTGTGATGTTAGACTATTCATTTGGGATTGTTCTTCCTTCTTCAAGTGTGCCTGGATTGCTATATACTTTCCTCTTAAGACTGCTTTCGCTGCATCCCACAGAAGTTGGGGCTTAGTGTTGTTGTTGTCATTTGTTTCTATATATTCCTTGATCTCTATTTTGATTTGTTCATTGATCCATTGATTATTTAGTAGCATGTTGTTAAGCCTCCATGTGTTTGTGAGCCTTTTTGTTTTCTTTGTAGAATTTATTTCTACTTTCATACCTTTGTGGTCTGAAAAATTGGTTGGTAGAATTTCAATCTTTTGGAATTTACTGAGGCTCTTTTTGTGAGCTAGTATGTGGTCTATTCCATGTGCACTTGAGAAGAAAGTATATCCTGTTGCTTTTGGATGTAGAGTTCTATAGATGTCTATTAGGTCCATCTGTTCTAGTGTGTTGTTCAGTGCCTGTGTGTCTTTACTTATTTTCTGCCCAGTGGATCTATCCTTTGGGGTGAGTGGTGTGTTGAAGTCTCCTACAATGAATGCATTGCAGTCTATTTCCCTCTTTAGTTCTGTTAGTATTTGCTTCACATATGCTGGTGCTCCTGTATTGGGTGCATATATATTTAGAATGGTTATATCCTCTTGTTGGACTGAGCCCTTTATCATTATGTAGTATCCTTCTTTATCTCTTGTTACTTTCTTTGTTTTGAAGTCTATTTTGTCTGATATTAGTACTGCAACCCCTGCTTTCTTCTCACTGTTGTTTGCCTGAAATATGTTTTTCCATCCCTTGACTTTTAGTCTATGCTTATCTTTGGGTTTAAGGTGAGTTTCTTGTAAGCAGCATATAGATGGGTCTTGCTTTTTTATCCATTCTATTACTCTATGTCTTTTGATTGGCGCATTAAGTCCATTTACATTTAGGGTGACTATTGAGAGATATGTACTTATTGCCATTGCAGGCTTTAGATTTGTGGTTACCAAAGGTTCAAGGTTAGCTTCTTTAGTATCTTACTGCCTAACTTAGCTCACTTATTGAGCTGTTATATACACTGTCTGGAGATTCTTTTCTTCTCTCCCTTCTTATTCCTCCTCCTCCATTCTTCATATGTTGTGTGTTTTGTTCTGTGCTCTTTTTAGGGGTGCTCCCATCTAGAGCAGTCCCTGTAGGATGCCCTGTAGAGGTGGTTTGTGGGAAGCAAATTCCCTCAGCTTTTGCTTGTCTGGGAATTGTTTAATCCCGCCATCATATTTAAATGATAGTCGTGCTGAATACAGTATCCTTGGTTCAAGGCCCTTCTGTTTCATTGCATTAAGTATATCATGCCATTCTCTTCTGGCCTGTAGGGTTTCTGTTGAGAAGTCTGATGTTAGCCTGATGGGTTTTCCTTTATAGGTGACCTTTTTCTCTCTAGCTGCCTTTAAAACTCTTTCCTTGTCCTTGATCCTTGCCATTTTAATTACTATGTGTCTTGGTGTTGTCCTCCTTGGATCCTTTCTGTTGGGAGTTCTGTGTAATTCCATGGTCTGTTCGATTATTTCCTCCCCCAGTTTGGGGAAGTTTTCAGCAATTATTTCTTCAAAGAGACTTTCTATCCCTTTTCCTCTTTCTTCTTCTTCTGGTATCCCTATAATACGAGTATTATTCCTTTTGTATTGGTCACATATTTCTCTTAGTGTTGTTTCATTCCTGGAGATCCTTTTATCTCTCTCTATGTCAGCTTCTATACATTCCTGTTCTCTGGCTTCTATTCCTTCCATGGCCTCTTGCATCTTATCCATTCTGCTTATAAATCCTTCCAGGGATTGTTTCACTTCTGTGATCTCCTTCCTGACCTCTGTGATCTCCTTCCGGACTTCATCCCACTGCTCTTGCATTTTTCTCTGCATCTCATCCCACTGCTCTTGCATTTTTCTCTGCATCTCATCCCATTGCTCTTGCATTTTTCTCTGCATCTCTGTCAGCATGTTCATGATTTTTATTTTGAATTCTTTTTCAGGAGGACTAGTTAGGTCTGTCTCCCTCTTAGGTGTTGTCTCTGTGATCTTTGTCTGCCTGTAGTTTTGCCTTTTCATGGTGATAGAGATAGTTTGCAGAGCTGGTACAAGTGACCGCTGGAAGAGCTTCCCTTCTTGTTGGTTTGTGGCCTTTTCCTGGGAGAATAGTGACCTCTAGTGGCTTGTGCTGGGCAGCTGTGCGCAGACAGGGCTTCTGCTTCCTGCCCAGTTGCTTTGGGGTTTATCTCCGCTGTTGCTGTGGGCTTGGCCTGGCTCGGGCTGTTCCTCCAAAATGGTGGAGCCCCGTTGGAGGGGGAGCGGCCGGGGGGCTATTTATCTCCGTAAGGGCCTCTGTGCTCCCTGCTGCCCAGGGGGTTAGAGTGCCCAGAGATCCCCAGATTCCCTGCCTCTGGTCTAAGTGACCTGTCCTGCCCCTTTAAGACTTCCAAAAAGCACTCTCCTAACCAAAACAACAGCAACAATGAGAGAGGGAACAGAAAGAAAAAAAAAGGAAAAAACACGTGATTTTTTTTTTTTTTCTGTCCTCAGGTGCCGGTCCCAGGCACTCGCTCACTGGTCCTGCTGCCCTGTCTCCCTAGCACCAGGGTTCCTGTCCTTTCAAGGCTTCCAAAATGCACCCACCCACCGGTCCCGCAGGGAAGGAATGCTCGATATTCTTTGTCCTCAGGCGCTGGTCCCAGGCACCCACTCACCAGTCCCGCCGCCCTGCCTCCCTAGCACCGGGGTCCCTGTCCCTTTAAGGCTTCCAAAAAGCACTCGCCAAAAAGAGAGAAAAAAAGGGGAAAAACGCGCAATTTCCTCCGTGCTCAGGTGCCGGTCTCAGGCACCCGCCCACCGGTCCCACAGGGAAAAACGCGCGATATTCTTTGTCCTCAGGCGCCGGTCCCAGGCACCTGCTCACCGGTCCTGCCACCCTGCCTCCCTAGCACCGGGGTCCCTGTCCCTTTTAGGCTTCCAAAAAGCACTCGCAAAAAAGAGAAAAAAAAAAGGGGAAAAACGCGCGATTTCCTCTGTCCTCAAGTGCCGGTCTCAGGCACCCGCCCCCCGGTCCCACAGGGAAAAACGTTGGATATTCTTTGTCCTCAGGCACCGGTCCCAGGCACCCACTCACCAGTCCCGTCGCCCTGCCTCCCTAGCACCGGGGTCCCTGTCCCTTTAAGGCTTCCAAAAAGCGCTTGCCAAAAAGAGAAAAAAAAGAGGGGAAAAACACGCGATTTCCTCCGTCCTCAGGCGACGGTCTCAGGCACCCGCCCGCCGGTCTGGCAGGGAGAAATGCGGGATATTCTTTGTCCTCAGGCGCCGGTCCCAGGCACCTGCTCACCGGTCGTGCCACCCTGCCTCCCTAGCAATGGGAGCCCGTCCCTTTAAGGCTTCCAAAAAGCACTCGCCAAAAAAAAAACCGCTCTGGTTTCTTTCCACCTGCCGGGAGCCGGGGGGAGGGGCGCTCGGGTCCCGCCGGGCCGGGGCTTTTATCTTACCCCCTTCGCAAGGCGCTGGGTTCTTGCAGGTGTGGATGTGGTCTGGATGTTGTCCTGTGTCCTGTGGTCTCTATTTTAGGAAGATTTTTCTTTGTTATATTTTCATAGCTCTATGTGTTTTGGGGAGGAGATTTCCACTGCTCTACTCATGCCGCCATCCTGGCTCCTCCCCTGATCTTTGCCATTTTAATTATTATGTGTCTGGGTGTAGTCCTCTTTGGGTCCCTTCTGTTGAGATTTCTGTGTGCTTCCATAGTCTGAGCAACTATTTCCTCCCCCAGTTTGGGGAAGTTCTCAGCAATCATTTCTTCAAAGACACTTTCTATCCCTTTTTCTTTCTCTTCTTCTTCTGGTACCCCTATAATGCAGATATTGTTCCTTTTGGATTGGTCACACAGTTCTCTTAATATTGTTTCATTCCTAGAGATCGTTTTATCTCTCTCTGCGTCAGCTTCTATGCATTCCTGTTCTCTGGTTTCTATTCCATCAATGGCCTCTTGCATCTTATCCATTCTGCTTATAAATCCTTCCAGAGATTGTTTCACTTCTGTAATCTCCCTCCGGATGTCATCCCTTAGCTCTTGTATATTTCTCTGCAGCTCCGTCAGCATGTTTATGATTTTTATTTTGAATTCTTTTTCAGGAAGACTGGTTCGGTCTATCTCCTTCTCAGGGGTTGTGATTTTTGTCTGTATCAAATTCTTTTGCCTTTTCATGGTGATAGAGATAGTTTGCAGAGCTGGCACAAGTGATGGCTGGGAGAACGTCCCTTCTTGTTGGTTTGTGGCCTTCCTCTCCTGGGAGAACAATGACCTCTAGTGGCTTGTGCTGAGCAGCTGCACGCAGATGGGGCTTCTGATTCTTGCCCTGCTGCTATGGAGTTTAGGTCGGTGGTTGCTGTGGGCGTGGCCTGCCTCGGGCAGCTGCTCCGATATGGCGGAGCCACGTCGGAGGGGAAATGGCCAGGAGGCTCTTTATCTCCGTGAGGGGCCTCTGAACTGCTCTGCTGTCCAGGGGGTTAGGGGCCCAGAGTTCCCCGGGATTCCCAGCTACTGGGCTAAGTGTCCCAGGATGCTTCTGTCCAGCTGTGGGGTCCCTGTCCCTTTAAGACTTTCAGAAAGCGCTCGCTTTTCTTTGTCCCAGGGGCGTCAGCTGCAGGGACCCACTCACAGTCTTACTGTCCTCTTTCCCTAGTATCCAGCACCCCATGCACTGTGTGTCTACTCTCCGGTGCGAATGGCTAGGGCTGGGTGTTTAGCAGTCCTGGGCTCCCTCTCCCTTCCTGCTCTGACTCCTCTCCTCCCGCTGGGAGCTGGTGTGAGGGGCACTTGGGTCTCGCCGGGCCGGGGCTTGTATCTTACCCCCTTCGCAAGGCGCTGGGTTCTTGCAGGTGTGGATGTAGTCTGGCTGTTGTCCTGTGTCTTCTGGTCTCTCTTTTATGAAGAGTTGTATTTGTTGTATTTTCAAAAATATATGTGGTTTTGTGAGGAGATTTCCGCTGCTCTACTCATGCCTCAATCTTGGCTCTCATTCTGTAATTTTTGCTTGTGCCATTAGACCATTGTCTTTGTTTTACACACCCCTTACCAACTCTAGTCTTTTTGAAACAACATGCTCTCCCCTTCATGGATATAGAAGCCCTCTTAAGCAAATTACTTCCCAAATGTTAAATTCCAGATCCTATGGATTTCAGTAAAACACTACTGATATCTCCATGAGGTCTTTTTTTCCGAGTTTCCATCCACCCATCTTCAAATAAGCCTTTCTTGTGGAAATTCTAACACTTAACATACCCTTTCTGAAACCTTTAACTTGCAACACAATTGCCTGGAGATAGTCTTCCATTCTTGTCCTTTGAGTTTCCTTTTTCCTCGAGTACATCACCTGTTTTTCTGTGTATGCACATTCAAGAGATTCAGTCCATCTTAATTAAAAATCTCCTTTCTAATAACTCATCTTTATCAGAATATTTTGTCACACAATTTAAAAGGATTCAGTCCTTGGTTTGAACTGATATCAAATTTCGGTCTTTTCTTTTGGCCCTCTTCATCTTTGAGAGGAGCCAAAAGCCTCAAGGTAAGATGTTTACTGGGTACCTTAAAAATAAACAAGTGCATCTCCAGAAGCTGTTATCAGATGTCTGCTTTCAGTCTCTGCCAGTAACATTTGAGAAGAGCTGTGGATGTGTGTGTACCATTGTTGGAAAGGTGCATAACAAACAAGGCCAGTGACAGGACAATGGCTTTTTCTACTCCATCCCTTTTTAATTATGAAATTGGGCTCTGTGTCACACTTCTAAGTATGTTAACTAAGATGTCAGACGTTATTTCCTTATGGCATTTTTTTAAAAGACGGATTGACAGCCATACAAAACTTTGATGAAAAGTATCATACTTTGGCTTTTAGATATTTAAAAGAACATTGTTTTTTTCCATTTTATTTGGAAAATGCTGACCAAAAATGGTGGCTGTGGTTTTTGAGCATTAACATTTAATAGATGTATTTTATGAGCTCTGTCTTACCATAGAAGACTCATTTTGGGGGATGTGGAACACAAAACATTTTACATTCTTCTAATTTACTGACACAACCCTCTGGAGTACTATCTAAGATGTCATGAAATGCAGCTCTTACACTGTGTAATTCTAACAATGAGGAAGAAGCTTCACATCGCTCCCTGGGGAGTCATCCCAGTAGGCATGGCTGAGAAGGAAGAACAGGTTTTATGGGACTATTTGAAGCAAGGGCAAAAAAAACTGGCCAATGAGAAGTGGAGGCTTATTATTTTATTGAGCTGTGTGTGTCAGGACCTGCTGAATGCTTTGCATATTTTTGTCTTCTAATTTACTTCTTATAGCAGCCTTGCAAAAGATGAGATTATTATCCCTACTTGAATGATGGAAAAAGAGAGAGGCTAATAACTGACCCATGGTCATGTAGCTAATAAGTAGAAGATAGAACCCCAGTTGATTGGTATTCAAAACATGCTTTATAAAACTCTGCTTCCATAAAAGTTACTGAAAAGGTCTAGACATCTGGCTTTTTGTTTTTCTCTAGCTAATAAGTAACCTTTTACCCCTCCTTTATTTCATGAGGGTTTTTCTGTGAGTACAGTGCTAGGTTGTAGTTGTGACAGGTGGACAGGATGGTTGTCATCCCTTTTACTGTCCCAAGGAGGGACCTGTGCCAACATTATTCTAGAAATATGTCTTATTTCTGATAACTTAATGCCTAGCAGTCTGTACTTCTGTCTTCTCTGGTTGGTTCTTAAATGTGAGATTGATCTCAAGTTGCTCACCTTAAAGATTTTCAAGGTTTCTTCTTCAATATCATGTGACAGTTAAAAATTTAACATTTCAGTTCCTGATTGTGTGCTTTTTGGGGTTAAAAGACCACAGTTTGGCAACTAAGTATCCTGCTTGTCTGTTAATAGCTGGCATCCTTTTACTGAGGCTGCAGTTAGGTCAGGATAATAAAGAATAGGCATTCCACATAGAAGGAATTAAATGAAAGCCATAATAGGGTGAAAAGGCAAATATTTTTTCATAGAACAAGGTGGGATTCACTTTGGAGAGGTGGAAGATATAGGTGGAGCCACATTATGGAGGACATGAATCCAGAAAATTAGAATTTTTTATTTTGTTCTAGAAAATAAATCCCTTAGTAGGAAATGAGTGACAATATCAAAATATTTAAGGCTGACTGGCTAACCTGGGCATGTTTTATACGCAGAAGGAAAGTCATTTGAAGTGTACATTTTTAAAGAAGGAAGAGTGTAGTGGACACGGCTTAAATACAGTCCTGGAGTGTCTGGGGTGGCAGAATTGTGACTGAGTTAGCCACCTCTGCAGAAGATAGAAATGGTCAGTGTAAGGCTGATCTATGCTTAACCTCTTTACCTTAACTAACTTTATTTTAAGTTAGAAACTCAGTGGCTTTAATGTTTAAGAAAGAATGGAGGAACTGAGTAGTGTATTATTGCCTGACCTCATTTCATTGAGAACACATTCTATATTTACCTGAGTATCAAGTGGAAGAGAAAGTTGACCCAGGGTGGGGAATCTCCATAGGTTAAAACCAGATTTTCACAGACTCCAAGAAGGGACTAGCAGTTACCAAAGGGGAGGGGTGTGGGAGGGCAGGTTGGCAGGGAGGGAGAAGGGAATTGAGGGGTATCATGTTTAGTACACATAGTGTGGGGCCATCTTGGGGAAGACAGTGTAGCACAGAGAAGGCAAATAGTGAATCTGTGGCATCTTACTACACTGATGGACAGTGACTGCAATGGGGTAGGGGGGGATTCGATAATATGGGTGAATGTAGTAACCACATTGTTTTTTGTTATTAAAAATTTTTTATTAAGGTATTATTGATATACACTCTTATGAAGGTTTCACATAAAAAACAATGTGGTTACTGCATTTAACCATATTATCGAATCCCCCCCTACCCCATTGCAGTCACTGTCCATCAGTGTAGTAAGATGCCACAGATTCACTATTTGCCTTCTCTGTGCTACACTGTCTTCCCCAAGATGGCCCCACACTATGTGTACTAAACATGATACCCCTCAATCCCCTTCTCCCTCCTCCCCACCTGCCCTCCCACACCCCTCCCCTTTGGTAACCGCTAGTTCCTTCTTGGAGTCTCTGAGTCTGCTGCTATTTTGTTCTTTCAGTTTTGCTTAAATGTCATACTCCACAAATGAGGGAATCATTTGCCACTTGTCTTTCTCTGCCTGGCTTATTTCAGTGAGCATAATGTCCTCCAGCTCCATCCATGTTGTTGCAAATGGTAGGATTTGTTTCCTTCTTACGGCTGAATAGTATTCCATTGTGTATATGTACCACATCTTCTTTATCCATTTATCTCCTGATGGGCACTTAGGTTGCATCTTCGCTATCGTAAAAAGTACTGTGATAAACATAGGGGTGCATATGTCTTTTTGAATCTGAGAAGTTGTATTCTTTGGGGAAATTCCAAGGAGTGGGATTCCTGGGTCAAATGGTATTTCTATTTTGAGTTTTTTGAGGAACCTCCATATTGCTTTCCACAAGCAATGTAAGGTTGGACTACCTTACATTCTCACCAGCAGTGTCGGAGGGTTCCCCTTTCTCTGCATCCACGCCAACATTTGTTGTTCTTAGTCTTCAGTGCTGGCCATCCTTACTGGTGTGAGGTGATACTGCATTGTGGTTTTAATTTGCATTTCCCTGATGGTTAGTGATGTGGAGCATCTTTTCATGTGTCTGTTGGCCATCTGAATTTCTTCTTTGGAGAACTGTCTCTTCATATCCTCTGCCCATTTTTTAATCAGGTTATTTGCTCTTTGGGTGTTGAGGCGTGTAATTTCTTTTTATATTTTGGATGTTAACCCCTTGTCGGATATGTCATTCACAAATATATTCTCCCATACTGTAGGATGCCTTTTTGTTCTGTTGATGGTGTCCTTTGCCGTACAGAAACTTTTTAGTTTGATGTAGTTCCACTTGTTCATTTTTGCTTTGCTTTTGCTTCCCTTGCTCGAGGAGATGCGTTCAGGAAGAAGTTGCTCATGCTTATATTCAGGAGATTTTTGCCTATGTTGTCTTCTAAGAGCTTTATGGTTTCATGACTTACATTCAGGTCTTGCATCCATTTCGAGTTTACTTTTGTGTATGGAGTTAAACAATAATCCAGTTTCATTCTCTTGCATGTAGCTGTCCAGTTTTGCCAACACCAGCTGTTGAAGAGGCTGTCATTTCCCCATTGTATGTCCATGGCTCCTTTATCATATATGAATTGACCTTATATGCTTGGGTTTATATCAGGGCTCTCTAGTCTGTTCCATTGGTCAATTGGTCTGTTCTTTTGCCAGTACCAAATTATCTTGATTATTGTGGCTTTGTAGTAGAGCTTGAAGTTGGGAGCCTAATCTCCCCAGCTTTATTCTTCCTTCTCAGAATTGCTTTGGCTATTCGGGGTCTTTTGTGGTTCCATATGAATTTTAGAACGATTTTCTCTAGTTCGTTGAAGAATGCTGTTGGTATTTTGATAGGAATTGCCTTCAATCTGTAGATTGCTTTAGGCAGGATGGCCATTTTGACAATATTAATTCTTCCTATCCATGAGCATGGGATGTGTTTCCATTTATTGGTATCTTCTTTAATTTCTCTCATGAGTGTCTTGTAGTTTTCAGAGGTTAGGTTTTTCACTTCCTTGGTTAGGTTTATTCCTAGGTATTTTATTCTTTTTGATGCAACTGTGAATGGAATTGTTTTCCTGCTTTCTTTCTCTGCTAGTTCATTGTTAGTGTATAGGAATGTCACAGATTTTTGCGTATTAATTTTGTATCCTGCAACTTTGTTGAATTCAGATACTAGATCTAGTAGTTTTGGAGCGGATTCTTTAGGGGTTTTTTATGTACAATATCATGTCATCTGCAAACAGTGACAGTTTAAGTTCTTCCTTGCCAAGCTGGATGCCCTTTATTTCTTTGTGTTGTCTCATTGCTGTGGCTAGGACCTCCAGTGCCATGTTGAATAGAAGAACCACATTTTTTTTCATGTGAAACCTTCATAAGAGTGTTTATCAATAATACCTTAATAAAAAAGAAAGGCATAGGCTTTACAGTCTTATGGATTTGGATTCAAATTTCAGCTCTTAACTTTATCCATGCAACACTTTCTAGTTATAGGACCTGGGCAAAGTCAGTGGCTTCAGTTTCCCAGCTCCAAAATGGGAATAATACCTAGTTTAAGGTTGTTCTGAGATTCAGTTGAGATAATGCATATACAGTGCTTTGAACAGTCTGGCTAATATTAAATATTAAAGACATAGTAGATATTATTGATCACTGCAGATTCAATGGAATTGAATTTTCAAACTTAAATGAAAGTAAAAATGTCATTATTCAATCTGCTACATTGAAGTATGCTGTCTCTTCTTTTAGAAACATTGAGCTTGTGGTTGGGTTATGCCTGCCAACTGATTTTTCTACCTTGCTGAGTCATACTTCTGCCTAATGTCCTGTGTGTTTTATATTTTGTTCAAGCTGAGTTGTCTGAAATCAAAGAGAAAATAATCTTTCTGCCTTTGGCCTCCTTACTTGGCTGCCAGGTCAGATTCTCACCAAAGAACCACCTGCCTTGTTTGGGAATGTGAGGTTATGAAACCTTGAGATAATGGGTTGCTTGATTCAAACTTTGTAGTATCCACAGTTAAGATTTTCTAATATCGTCAGCTTTCCTTGGTGGGAGGTCAGAACTAGGTTGGGATTCTAATCGTATTTGATGGTGCTTCATGGATTTAATTGTGCTTTTGTCCCTGCTTAGTCTTGACTTTTTTTTGGCCCATAATTTCTAGGTCCATCAGCACTTCAGGAATGGCAGATTTTGGGATCTCACCTGGCCAGTTTGTTGCAGTGGTCTGGGATAAGTCATCCCCAGTGGAGGCTCTGAAAGATCTGGTGGATAAGCTTCAAGTGTTAACTGGTGATAAGGGCCAAGTGTCTGTGGAAAACATCAACCAGCTTTTGCAATGTGAGTATCTTCCCAGGTTGTCTTACAGAGCTGGGAGAGTTTGATGGGAGTGCTGTATTTCTGTGGTTCCTTGATATCTGAGATTTTGCTTTGAGTGGCATGCGATAGTAGAGGCCAGTCATCCCATTGTTTTTCAGTTGAGATACAGTGGACCTAGGAGTATAGTTGATGATTTGTATCTTCTTATTTCTTATTAGATACCCCACATTTTAAAAAATAAAACACTGTACTCTTCATTCAACTTCCTTTTTTACTTCTATCCATGAGCACATAAAAGGATATGGAGTTAGTAAGACAAGGAGAGCAGGACATCAGCTGCATTGTCCCTCTTGCTGGTAATGGCAGTATAATAGCACATGCCGAACAGGCAGATGTTCCTGCTCCCAGAGCCTGGCCTGTAGCCTTTGTAGGGTACTGGGGGGAATTGGGCAATTGCCTCTGGGTCCCGGGTGATTGCTAATTAGAGTCTTCTTCCTCCTCAGCTACCCACAAAGAATCCAGCTTTGATGTTATTTTGTCGGGTGTAATTCCTGGAAGCACCACTCTCCACAGGGCTGAGGTTTTGGCTGAGATGGCCCGGGTCCTTCGGCCTGGTGGATGTCTTTTTCTGAAAGAGCCAGTAGAAACAGCTGTAGGTAAGGAAATTGTCATTTGAAAAGTTAGTGTTTAACAGGGTTGGATCTTTAGGTATGTTTGCTGCTTCTCTCTGAGCAGTTATCATTTCAAGATCTTTAAATTATCATAAAAATCTGAAGCAACACATCCAAAGAAATTGTGATCTTTTTGCTCACCCATCAGGTAGTAAAATAGAAGGAAACTGCCTATCTGAAAATGGCAGGGTCCTTCAAGAGATGAATGGTTAGACTGTGGTACAGTTTCCATACCAAGGAAAACTATGCAGCAATAAAAAGAAATAAACTGTTGAAATGGGCAACAACTTGGATAAATCATAAGGGAATCACGCTGAGTGAAAAAAGCCAGTCTTAAAGGGTTGCATGCTATATGATTCTGTTCATAAAGTTCTTGAAATAACAAAGTTACAGTGAAGAAGAACAGATTGGTGGTTGCCAGGGATTAGGAATGGGAGGGACGGGATGTGTGAGGCTGTGAAGGAATAGTAGGAGGGCTCCTTGTGATAGAATGTTCTGTATCTTGATTGTGGTAGTGGTTACATGACTCTACAAGATTGCATAGACCTACTACATGCATGCAAGTACATATAAAAGTGACAAAATCTGGGTAAGCTCTGTGGACTGGCAGTGGCAGTTTCTGGTCTTCATATTACACTGTAGTTGTATGAGATGTTAACGTAGGGGAGAGACGAGATGAAGGGTCCTTGAGACCTCCCTGAGCAATTTTTTTAAACTGCTTCTGCTTCTGTAGTTATTTGACAATAAAATGTTAGAAAATAATGACTGGAAGCCTGGGAGTGATGAGATGTAATTACTAATTCAGGTGAAACTAATGATAGAATTCAAGAAATAAAAACCTCTCTTTTCTGCTCAATGGTGAAGCTGTCAAAGAAGTCATTCAATTCTGAATTTTTAACACTTTTTACTAGACCCTCCATCAAAATGATGACTTATTTCAGCAAATAAGGTAGTAGAGTGAAAGTATTTTGAAACAGATAAAGGTGTTTATGTGAAAATATAAACTCATAATATATATAGCAGATACCAGCTTCTTTGAGAATGTAAACTTTGGATGACTAAACATGGTATCTCTTTATCAGAACTATGCAGAGAGAATACTTGTATACTGTACAGTTTCCAAGCCCCTCTCTCATCATTATCCAACAACCCCTAGAAGGTTAGGTATTTCCAAGAAGTGGAGAGTGATAAGAAACAATAATAATGGAATTATTAAATTACAGGAGCATAGGTAAGAGCATTTTGAATAACCAAAAGGATTTGTCAAATTAAAACACCATCACTAAAAAATCTGTATGTTGAACAAGATAGGTTATCATTGTTTAAATGCCTGCTGATCCAAATAGGGTAGAACTTATATTTTCCCTGCCTTGACTATAAAGCTATTAATTGGGCTTTTCCTCTTGGCAGTTAACAATAGCAAAGTGAAGACGGCCTCTAAGCTGTGTTCGGCCCTGACTCTTTCTGGCCTTGTGGAAGTGAAAGAGGTATGTTGGCAGAAAGCCTTGGATGATAACACCCAGTATCTCTGTCAGATGATACAGAGAGAATCAGGGGGAAGTAACAGCCCTGAAGGTGAGGTGATCAGTGTTGCTTAAACTAGGAAAGTTGAGAAGTGCTTTGCATCTAAGATATTTTTTGGATACTTTAAAGCTTTCCAAAGGGTAGGCTCAAAGTAAACATGTAGACAAAAGTTATACTCTAGAGTCCTGATCTCTGAGGAACTGAATGTGAGGCATAAGGTGATGTCTGTTATCTCCCCCATTATATACTTAATGCACAGAAATATGTGATGCCTGTATTGCTGGACTTAGTATAACATCATTTTGTAGAAAGAGTGTGACCTAATCCTTTTGACGTCTTGAATTCTAGTTGCAGCGGGAATCCTTGAGCCCCGAGGAGATACAGTCTGTTCAAGAACATCTAGGTTACCAGAGTGACAGCTTGCTCTCTGTGCAGATCACAGGCAAAAAACCCAACTTTGAAGTGGGTTCCTCTAGTCAACTTAAGCTTTCTATTGCCAAGAAGTCTTCTCCTTCAGGTAAGACTGGCCTAGGGCTATTGTTCTGTCTGAATGGGCCTGAAAGGACATACCAGAAATCAAGTGAGGGATCTGAATGAGGCAGTAATATCTTTAGAGGTTTTATCCTCTCTTCATTTGTCATTTCTGAATGGAAGAATGCTTAATGTAGTACTGTCCTGGGCTTGTTCAGATCCAAAACTGAGTTAATGCATACACATTACCTAGTTCGACCCCTTCTCTGCACTAGAGGACGCTGAGACCTCCAGATTCTAGGGGCCCGAGTCACATAGTTAATAAAGTCTTTCCAGGCCCCATATTAGGACATTTATCTTCAGAAGACCTCCCAGTGGTAGTCATTGTATGTAAGAGTGCCCTGCTCCTCTTACAGGCATCCTTTTCTTCTGTGCCTGTAAAGTTAGCTTCTCTTACTTTAAGAATCCTAAGACACTTGTAAAAATATTTCTTCTGCTCAGCAAATTGCATCTCAATCTTTGCTACTGCTCTCACCCTTCCTATCATTTCTTTTTTAAGCCTGGGTTAAGAACAGTTGTCCCAGCTGAGAGATACACAGAAATTTACAGGTACATTCACACTGCTCTGTTTTGACTCTCCAGCCTAAATCTTCAAGAAGTCCTTTGGATTCATAGTCCAGAATGGGTAACGACAGCTTAGGTGAACAGTTGGTCCTGTGGAGGGTCTGAGCATCCAGGAATGATGGTGATCAGCAGTGGGTACACTTACCCACAAGACCCATTTGAGGTCCTACCCACACTGAATCTGGGTTTCAGCTTTCTCAGGCCTTTCTCTGCATTCCCTTGCCCTCAGCAGTCAGTAGGTATAAGATTTGTGTCTGCCAGTGACTTGGGTTACACTGCCACCATCAGCTCTACAGTCTATTTTCTTATATGTAACATGTTTACATGAGGCTAAAGCTTTGCTGTTCATGATGCTTTCTGACATGATTTCTCATTTAATCTTCAAATCTCCTGCAAGAGGTATAGGGAATGCTATTAGCCCCATGTTCTAGAGGTGGAAGCTCAGATAAGGAGAAGGTAATATAGAGGGAAACTTAAAAGCATTAGACAGACTTATATTGTGGCTTTGTATTAACTGGACTAAGTATCTAAACCTGTTTCTTCATCTATAAAATTAGGATGACATACTTTATAAGGTTGTTAGCAGGATTAAATTAGATAATGCATGTGAAATGCTGAATTTGGTATCTGGTACAAAGTAAGTGCTTAACAATGATGGCTTCTGTTGCTGTAAAGTGATTGGTCCCATGTGATGCCTTATGTAAGAAGCAGAGCTGAGCCTCAAACCCAAGTCTAGATTCCCAGACCACTGTGTTCTCTACAGAGTCTCAGTAAAAAGAAAGCACTGACAGATGTGCTGCTTTACGGAGCCTTTTCTTTTCTTGGTTGGACACAGTGAAGCCTCCTGTGGACCCTGCAGCTGCCAAGCTCTGGACCCTCTCAGCTACTGATATGGAGGATGACAGCATGGTGAGTTGGCCCTGTGTTCACTTGATTGCTTTCTTTTAGGCCCCACTTGCGGTGTGAGTGGTTGCAGTTTGGAGTTGACTTGGAGGTGTAGACGTATTTAAAGCCCAGCATTGTGGCTGTGCCTGACACTGGCATTTTTGATTTAGAAGAAAACTCCACATTGGTGGCATTTTAAATTTCTTTTTCAGCTTCTCTTTTTCCCACAGATTTTCCTATTTTCACTTCTTAACGATGTATTAAAGGTTCTTGTGGGCATGTGTAAACTTGAGAAGTGTTCATCAGCTAAATATTTTTATTGGCTCTGGGCAAGTCAGTAAACACTCACTTTCTTAAAAGCAATACTTTTCCATCTTCAGTTAGTGCCATCTGTAATAAAGTTCTTCATTTCTACAGCTATTAAAGTTATGGTGGTAAGCAAAACAGGTTATGGTTTGTGACTTCATAAGCTTACAGATTAATTGTCCATATGTTTATCAAAGAATTACACAAGTTTATGTATAATTATTTGCCTTACTCTAACACTTCTCTTTATTCTTTTTGCTCCCTCCCTACACACACACATGCTTATGTATATATTCTCAACACATGATAAATTCCCAGTTCCCTCACAACCTAATGCTTCTTCTGTGTACATAGTTGAGTTCACTGTGGTAGTCAGCTTGAGTTTAATGATCAGTCACAGTAGGACAGTGAATGCCTTCTTTACTTGGATGGAATAAACCTGCTCCCACCACCTGTGACCACCTCAGCGTTTCATTAGCAGAGACCATGACCATGTCATTAACTGCTTAAAACACTCCTCAGGATCTCATTGACTCAGATGAGCTTCTGGATCCAGAAGATTTGAAGAAGCCAGATCCAGCTTCCCTGCGGGCTGTTTCATGTGGAGAAGGGAAGAAGAGGAAGGCCTGTAAGAACTGGTAAGTGGTCTGCCATGCTGCTCCTGTGACTTCAGACACAAGGAGTCACAGTACTTTACTTTTATTATAACATGTTTTATTGTGAAATGTATCATACATACAGAGGAGGATATTAAATAGGTACATTTTAAAGAATAATAAAATGAACACCCATTTACTGATCACCCAGATTGAGAGTCAGAAACATACGAGTACCTTAGAAGTCACCTCTGCCTGCTTCCTCAGCTGCATCTTGCTTCCTTGCCCCACAAGAGGTTACCATTTTTCTAAGCTTGTGTTAATCATTCCTGGTTTTTTTGGTAGTTTATCACCTATGTGTGAATCTACAGACAACATATTGTTTAGTTGTGAAGAACTGAGTAGTAGGGGCTCTCTTGTCCCCTCCTTGCCTGAGCCAGGAGCTCTGTCCTCTCACTTCCTATCTAAATAAAAGACTCTAGGGGAGACGGCTAAAGATGGCGGCATGAGTAGGGCAGCGGAAATCTCATCCCTAAACCATATATATTTTTGAAAATACAACAAATACAACTATTCCAAAAAGAGAGACCAGAAGATACAGTACAACAGCCAGGCTGCATCTACATCTGCGAGAACTCAGCATCTCACGAAAAGGGTAAGATACAAAGCCGGGACCCAGTGGGACCCAAGCTCTACCCCAACTCCAGCTCACCAGCAGGAGGAAAAGAATCAGAGTGGGGAGGGAGTGGAAGCACAGGACTACTAAACAACCAGCCCTAGTAATCTGTACTGGGAGCACAGACACATTGCATGGTGTACTGGATAATAGAGAAATGGGAAAGTAAAATCTAAAATAGAAACTGCGAGCGGGTCCCCACAGCCGGCTCCCCTGGGACAGAAAACAAGCGGGCGCTTTTAAAAGACTTAAAAGGACAAGGGCTTAACAGCTGCACAAAATCGTCTCAGCACACTCAGCCCAGCAGGCTGGGAATCTTAAAGAACTTCAGGCGCTCTAAACCCCTGGGTGGCAACGCAGCTCTGAAGCCCCCCCATGGTGATAAGCAGCCTGCCATTCATTCCCCCCGCGGGCGCAGCAAACAAACCAGCTGACCTGCTACTGCTGCGGAGCACCAGGGAGCAGCCCTGCCCACAGCAACCACATAGAATCTCCTCCCAGCACACAGCTAACCATGACAGACCCAGAGGCTGCCGCCAGCGCACAGCTGCCTGGCACAGACAGGAAGCCGGAGCAAGATCCAGAAGGTACAAAGGGTGTTGTTCTCGTAGGAGAACATACCTGGCGCGTCTGTGACCCCCCACAGTACTCTAGGCTATCCTGAGGGCCGCCCTGCCCATGACAGCTCAGGAGATTAACCCAGAAACTGTGCCCAGTGTGTGGGTAACTGGCACAGGCAGTGGAGAAAGGCAAGGCGACCAGCAAGTAGAAAGCGACTTTGTTCTCCCAGGTGACACACATGTCACCTGTGGGTGATCACTTCTATTGCCATGAAAAGGCAGAAGAATCTGGTCCAGTCAAAAATCACTCAGACAACTCCAGAGAGAGGGCCTGGGGGAGATAGATATAACCAATCTTCCTGAAAAAGAATTCAAAATAAAAGTCATAATCATACTGATGGACCTGCAGAGAAATATGCAAGAGCTAAGGGATGAAGTCTGGAGGGAGATTACAGAAATGAAACAATCTCTGGAAGAATTTAAGATCAGACTGGCTGAGGTGCAAGAGACTGTAGTTGGAATAGAAAATCAGAGAACAGGAATACAGAGAAGCTGAGGCAGAGAGAGATAAAAGGATCTTCAGGAATGAAAGAATATTAAGAGAACTGTGTGACCAATGCAAACGGAACAGTATTTGCATTATAGGGGTACCAGAAGAAGAAGAGAGAGAAAAAGGGATAGAAAGTGTCCTTGAACAAATAATTGCCAAAACTTTCCCCAAGCTGGGGAAGGAAATAGTCTCTCAGACCATGGAAGCCCACACGTCTCCCAACAAAAGGGACCCAAGGAGGACAACACCAAGACATATAATAATTAAAACGGCAAAGATCAAAGACAAGGACAGAGTATTACAGGCAGCGAGAGAGAGAAAAAAGATCACCTACAAAGGAAAACCCATCAGGCTATCATCAGACTTCTCAACAGAAACCTTACGGGCCAGAAGAGAATGGCATGACATATTTAATGCAGTGAAACAGAAGGGCCTTGAACCAAGAATACTGTATCCAGTACGATTCTCATTTAAATTTGAAGGATGGATTAACCAATTTCCAGACAAGCAAAAGTTGAAGGAATTTGCCTCCCACAAACCACCACTGCAGGATATTTTAAAGGGAATGCTCCAGATGGAAGCACTCCTAAGGCTAAATAGATGTCACCAGAGAAAGTAAAATCACACCAAAGAAAGCAGACCACCCAAATACTAACTAAAGGTAAAAAATAAAATCAACTATCCACAAAAGCAGTCAGAGGAAACACAAAAGAGTGCAGAATAAAACACCTAACATATAAAACATGGAAGAGTAAGAATAAGAAGGGAGAGAAATAAAGAATCACCAGATTGTGTTTATAATAGCATAATAAGAGAGTTAAAGTTAGATGGTTAGATAGTAAAGAAGCTACCCTTGAACCTTTGGTAACCATGAATCCAAAGCCTGCAATGGCAATAAGTACATATCTATCAATAGTCACCCTAAATGTAAATGGACTGAATGCACCAATCAAAAGACACAGAGTAATAGAATGGATAAAAAAGCAAGACCCATCTATATGTTGCTTACAAGAGACTCACCTCAAACCCAAAGACATACACAGACTAAAAGTGAAGGGATATAAAAAGATATTTCATGAAAACAATAGGGAGAAAAAAGCAGGTGTTGCAGTACTTGTATCAGACAAAACAGACTTCAAAACAAAGTCACAAGACATAAGGATATTACATAATGATAAAGGGCTCAGTCCAACAAGAGGATATAACCATTATAAATATATATGCACCCAACACAGGAACACTGACATATGTGAAACAAATACTAACAGAATTAAAAGGGGAAATAGAATGCAATGCATTCATTTTAGGAGACTTCAACACACCACTCACTTCAAAGGACAGAGCAACCAGACAGAAAATAAGTAAGGACACAGAGGCACTGAACAACACACTGGAACAGATGGACCTAATAGACATCTATAGAACTCTACATCCAAAAGCAACAGGATGCACATTCTTCTCAAGTGCACATAGAACATTTTCCAGAATAGACTACATGCTAGACTACAAAAAGAACCTCAGTAATTCAAAAAGATAAAATTCTACCAACCAACTTCTCAGATAACAAAGGTATAAAACTAGAAATAAATTGTACAAAGAAAGCAAAAAGGCTCACAAACACATGGAGGCTTAAGAACATGCTGCTAAATAATCAATGGATCAATATCCAAATTAAAACAGAGATCAAGCAATATATGGAAACAAATGACAACAACAGCACAAAGCCCCAACTTCTGTGGGATGCAGCAAAGGCCGTTCTAAGAGGAAAGTATATAGCAGTCCAGGCCTATTTAAAGAAGGAAGAACAATCCCAAATGAATAGTCTAAAGTCACAATTATTGAAACTAGAAAAGGAAGAACAAATGAGGCCCAAAGTCAGCAGAAGGAGGGACATAATAAAGATCAGAGAAGAAATAAATAAAATTGAGAAGAACAGAACAATAGAAAAAAATCAATAAAACCAAGAACTGGTTTTTGAGAAAATAAACAAAATAGATAAACCCCTTGCCAGACTTATTAAGAGAAAAAGAGAGTCTATACACATAAACAGAATCAGAAATGAGAAAGGAAAAATCACAACGGACACCACAGAAATACAAAGAATTATTAGAGAATACTATCAAAATCTATATGCTAAGAAGCTGGATAACCTAGAAGAAATGGACAACTTTCTAGAAAAATACAACCTCCCAAGAGTGACCAAGGAAGAAACAGAAAATCTAAGCAATTACCAGCAATGAAGTTGAATTGTTAATCAAAAAACTAGCCAAGAACAAAACCTCTGGACCAGATGGATTCACCACTAAATTTTATCAGACATTTAGAGAAGACATAATACACATTCTCCTCAAAGTTTTCCAAAAAATAGAAGAGGAGGGAATACTTCCAAACTCATTCTGTGAAGCCAGCATCACTAATACCAAAACCAGGCAAAGACACCACAAAAAAAGAAAATTACAGACCGATATCCCTGATGAACATAGATGCAAAAATACTCAACAAAATATTAGCAAACCGAATTCAAAAATACACCAAGAAGATCATACACCATGATCAAGTGGGATTCATCTCAGGGATGCAAGGATAGTACAACATTCGAAAATCCATCAGCATCCACCACATCAGTAAAAAGAAGGACAAAAACCACATGATCATCTCCATAGATGCTGAAAAAGCATTCGACAAAATTCAACATCCATTTGTAATTATAAGTGTCAACAAAATGGGTATAGTACCTCAACATAATAAAGACCATATATGACAAACCCACAGCCAACATCATACTTAACAGCAAGAAGCTGAAAGCTTTTCCTCTAAGATCAGGAACCAGACAGGGATGCCCACTCTCTCTGCTGTTATTCAACATAGTACTGGAGGTCCTAGCCATGGCAATTAGACAAAACAAAGAAATACAACCGATCCAAATTGGTAAAGAAGAAGTCAAACTGTCACTATTTGCAGATAACATAATATTGTACATAAAAACCCTAAAGACTTCACTCCAAAACTGCTAGAACTAATATTGGAATTCGGCAAAGTTGCAGTATACAAAATTAATACACAGAAATCTGTTGCTTTCTTATACACATAATGATGAACCAGCAGAAAGAGAAATCAGGAAAACAATTCCATTCACAATTGCATCAAAAAGAATAAAATACCTAGGAATAAACCTAACTAAATAAGGAAGTAAAAGACCTATACCCTGAAAACTACAAGACACTCTTAAGACAATTTAAAGAGGACACTAACAAATGGAAACTCATTCCATGCTCTTGGCTAGGAAGAATTAATATTGTCAAAATGGCCATCCTGCCCAAAGCAATCTACAGATTCAATGCAATCCCTATCAAAATACCTACAGCATTCTTTAACGAACTGGAACAAATAGTTTAAACTCATATAGAACCACAAAAGACCCCTAATAGCCAAAGCAATCCTGAGAAGTAGGAATAAAGCAGGGGGAATCTTGCTTCCCAACTTCAAGCTATACTACAAAGCCACAGTAATCAAGACAATTTGATACTGGCACAAGAACAGAGCCACAGACCAGTGGAACAAAATAGAGAATCCAGATATTAACCCAAACATATACGGTCAATTAATATACGATAAAGGAGCCATGGACATACAGTGGGGAAATAACAGCCTCTTCAACAGCTGGTGTTGGCAAAACTGGACAGCTACATGTAAGAGAATGAAACTGGAACCCCATACACAAAAGTAAATTCGAAATGGATCAAAGACCTGAATGTAAGTCATGAAACCATAAAACTCTTAGGAAAAAACACAGGCAAAAGTCTCTTGGACATAAACATGAGCAACTTCTTCATGAACATATCTCCCTGGGCAAGGGAAACAAAAGCGAAAATGAACAAGTGGGACTGTATCAAGCTGAAAAGCTTCTGTATAGCAAAGGACACCATCTATAGTAAAAAAAGGCATCCTACAGTATGGGAGAATATATTCATAAATGACAGATCCGATAAAGAGTTGACATCCAAAATAGATATAAAGAGTTCACGCACCACAGCAAACAAAAAGCAAATAAGCCAATGAGAAAATGGGCAGAGGATATGAAGAGACAGTTCTCCAAAGAAGAAATTCAGATGACCAACAGACACATGAAAAGATGGTCCACATCGCTAGTCATCAGAGAAATACAATTAAAACCACAATCAGATATCACCTCACACTAGTAAGGATGGTCACCATCCAAAAGACAAACAGCAACAAATGTTGTCAAGGATGTGGAGAAAGGGGAACCCTCCTACACTGCTGGTGGAAATGTAAATTAGTTAAATCATTGTGGAAAGCCGTATGGAGGTTTCTCAAAAAACTAAAAATAGAAATACCATTTGACCCAGGAATTCCACTCCTAGGAATTTACCGTAAGAATACAGCAGCACAGTTTGAAAAAGACATATGCACCCCTACATTTATCGGAGCACTATTTACAATAGCCAGGAAATGGAAGCAACCTAAGTGTCTATCAGTAGATGAATGTATAAAGAAGATGTGGTACATATACACAATGGAATATTATTCAGCCATCAGAAGAAAACATTCTACCATTTGTAACAACATGAATGGAGCTAGAGGGTAATATACTCAGTGAAATAAGCCAGGCGGAAAAAGACAAGTATCAAATTATTTTACTCATATGTGGAGTATAAGAAAAAAGAAAAAAACTGAAGGAACAAAACAGCAGCAGACTCACAGAACCCAAGAATGGACTAAACAGTTACCAAAGGGAGAGGGACTGGGAGAGTGGGTGGGAAGAGAGGGATAAGGGGGAAAAATAAGGGGGCATTACTGTTAGCAGACATAATGTAAGGTGAGGGGCACGGAAAGGGCTCTACAACACAGAGAAGACAAGTAGTAATTCTATAGCATCTTACTATGCTGATGGACAGTGACTGTAATGGGGTATGTGTGGGTGACTTGGTGATGGGGGGAGTCTAGTAAACATATAATGTTCCTCATGTAATTGTAGATTAGTGATACCAAAAAAAAAAGAAAAAAGAAAACCCTGAAGACTCCGCTCCAAAACTACTAGAACTAATATCTGAGTTCAGCAAAGTTGGAGGATACAAAATTAATACACAGAGATCTGTTGCTTTCCTATACACATAATGATGAACCAGCAGAAAGAGAAATCAGGAAAACAATTCCATTCACAATTGTGTCAAAAAGAGTAAAATACCTAGAAATAAACCTAACTAAGGAAGTGAAAGACCTATACCCTGAAAACTACAAGACGCTCTTAAGACAATTTAAAGAGGACACTAACAAATGGAAACTCATTCCATGCTCTTGGCTAGGAAGAATTAATATTGTCAAAATGGCCATCCTGCCTAAAGCAATCTACAGATTCAATGCAATCCCTATCAAAATACCAACAGCATTCTTCAATGAACTGGAACAAATAGTTCTAAAATTCATATGGAAACACAAAAGACCCCTAATAGCCAAAGCAATCCTGAGAAGTAGGAATAAAGCAGGGGGAATCTTGCTTCCCAACTTGAAGGTCTGCTACAAAACCACAGTAATCAAGACAATTTGGTGCTGGCACAAGAACAGAGCCACAGACCAGTGGAACAGAATAGAGTGTCCAGATATTAACCAAAAAACATATGGTCAATTAATATACGATAAAGGAGCCATGGACATACAATGGGGAAATGACAGCCTCTTCAACAGTTGGTCTTGGCAAAACTGGAGAGCTACATGTAAGAGAATGAAACTGGATCACTGTCTAACCCCATACACAAAAGTAAATTCGAAATGGATCAAACACCTGAATGTATGTCATGAAACCATAAAACTCTTAGAAAAAAATGGGCAAAAATCTCTTGGACATCAACATGAGCGACTTCTTCATGAACATATCTCCCGGTCAAGGGAAACAAAAGCAAAAATGAACAAGTGGTACTGTATCAAGCTGAAAACCTTCTGTACAGCAAAGGGCACCAATAGAATAAAAAGGCATCCTACAGTATGGGAGAATATATTCATAAATGACATCTGATAAAGGGTTGACATCCAAAATACATAAAGAGCTCATGCACCTCAACAAACAAAAAACAAGTAATCAATTAAAAAATGGGCAGAAGATCTGAACAAACAGTTCTCCAAAGAAGAAATTCAGATTGCCAACAGGAACATGAAAAGGTGCTCCCATCGCTAATTATCGGAGAAATGCAAATTAAAGCCACAATGAGATATCACCTCACACCAGTAAGGATGGCCATCATCCAAAAGACAAACAACAACAAATGTTGGCGAGGATGTGGAGAAAGGGGAACCCTCCTGCTCTGCTGGTGGGAATGTAAATTAGTTAAACCATTGTGGAAAGCAGTATGGAGGTTCCTCAAAAAATTCAAAATAGAAACACCATTTCACCCAGGAATTCTACTCCTAGGAATTTACCCTAAGAATAGAGCAGCCGAGTTTGAAAAAGATATATGCACCCCTATGTTTATCAGAGCACTACTTAAAATAGCCAAGAAATGGAAGCAACCTAAGTGTCTATCAGTAGATGAATGGATAAAGAAGATGTGGTACATATACACATGGAATATTATTCAGCCATAAGAAGAAAACAAATCCTACCATTTGCAACAACATGGATGGAGCTAGAGGGTATTATGTTCAGTGAAATAAGCCAAGTGGAAAAAGGCAAGTGCCAACTGATTTCAGTCATATGTGGGGTGTAGAAACAAAGAAAAAACTGAAGGAACAAAGCAGCAGACTCACAGAACCCAAGAATGGACTAACAGTTACCAAAGGGAAAGGGACTGGGGTGGATGGATGGGAAGGGAGGGATAAGGGGGAAAGGGGGCATTACGATTAGCAGACATAATGTAGGCGGCGGGGTGGGGCACGGGGAAGGCTGTGCAACACAGAGAACACAAGTAGTGATTCTATAGCATCTTACTGCGCTGATGGACAGTGACTGTAATGGGGTATGTGGTGGAGACTTGATGATGGGGGGAGTCTAGTAACCATAATGTTGCTCATGTAATTGTAGATTAATGATACCAAAATAAAAATAAATAAATATGTAAATAAGCCTCTACCTTGCTCTCCTAAAAAGAAAAGAACTGAGTAGTAAGCCCAAATCTGACTAGGCAAGGAGAGGTCAAAATTCCATATGTTTGAAGGCTCCCAGTGAAAGATAAGGTCAGCAGAGTCTTCTGTTTTCATTTGTTTGAGAATCTGCAACATTTGCATCTGGGGAAGTTTGTAGAAAGAGTCGTGAGTCTGCTCAGGAAACCCAGGGACGCTGTCGTTAGAATGCCTGGCAGCATTGTGGTGTGATGCAGTGACTGGGTGACCAGCACAAATACGTCAGAGGGAGTGGGCTGTTCTGTGTGTTCTCTTCTAAGCTTACCGTAGCCTAAGCGCCCCTCTTAGGAGCAGATCAAAGCAGAACACTTCCGTTGGGTGAAATAAGTGTCCTCAGCTGATCAGGGTTGGGAGGGTAAGTTGAATGTTATTAGCACATGTCAAGATAAGACAAGGACAGAGTCCAGGCTCACTTACCTGCCCTTGGGTTGAAAGAAGGTAATGGCAGCTGTGGTTCGTGAGAGTGGCAGCCTTCAAACTTGATCCTTTCTGTAAGACCTCATGTTCCATTTTAGAAGTTTGTAGAATCTTCTTTATCCCCAGTATCATTTTATAATATCATGTCTTGAATAAGGATCTGTTTCCATCTTTTGCACTAGCCATTGAATGCATCTTTTCAGTCTAGAACCATGTCCATAGTCTGGGAAATATTCTTTAATTTTGTTTATGATTTTTGTCTTTTCTCTGTTTTCTCTTTCTGTAACCTGTTACTCAGATCTCTCTGATCGGTCCTGTAATTTTCTGCCTCCCACATTTTTCTTATGCCCTACTTTGTGGAAAATTTCAGCAAGTTTGTCCTCCAAAACTTCTGCTGAGTTATTTCTACCATCATGTTTTTAATTTCTAAGATTACTTTTTTTTTTGTTTTGACTTGTTTTTAATATGACATCCTATTTTATGTTGTGGATGTGATCCCTTCTCTTTTCCCTGAGGTTAGTAATAGTTCTTGTGAGGGTTTTTTTCTGCCTGCATAGTCTTTATCTTCTGATTGGCTTTTCCCTTTTAGCGTCATCTCTGAGTTCTACATAGAGGCTTTTTTAAGAGGCTTGGTAACCTTGGTTGTCTTCAAGATAATAATGCAAGACAGAAAGCTCATTGGGGTCTCTGAGCTTAGAGGTGGGATTTGTTGACTGTGCTTTAGGGACCCGAGTAGGCCTTTGGGGGACACCCCAGAGTCAGCATCTTTGGGTCTTTCCCTTTGGGTTGGTTAGGTTTCTCAGAGAGGGGCTTCCTGGTGCCGCCAGTTCCTCTTGAGATCTCCGGGCACGCTACGGGTTTATCCCTCGGCACTCCTCCCTGCCTGGGTGGAGATTGGTCCTTCTGTCAAAGTCAGTTCTCCCTCCTCTGCTTTACAGTTGCCAGTGCTATACTGCTGTGGTTTCAATCTTTGTGGGTTTATGTCTTCATTGAATTTTTGTTGGGATTTTGAGGAAAAATGAAATTAGCTGCATACATTTGCTCCTAACCTGAAAACTTTGGTGTTGGTCTTTTTGCATTAGTGTCATAAGTGGGTGGAAAAGGTGGTAAAATTTAACTGGTCTTGTACCAGTGGTGTGCAGGCTTATTCAATCATCAGTGTGTTTTTAAATGTAGAATTTGCCAGCTTTTACATAGTAAGAAGATTTCAAGTAAGAATGCAGATTTTTTTGTTCTTAACTTTGGAAAATATGGCAGCAGTGGGTCTGCTTTGCTCCTTAACATTAATCAGCTGAAGTTGAGTAGTGGCTGGCCTTTGTAGACAAGACATCTCTCCCCTGGGTGCCTCATTCCCCGCCTTCTTACTGTTTCCCTAAACAGCCTCATGCATTTGTCTTACCTGTCTGGCACCATAAGCATTTAAGTTAAGACATCTCAGTATAAAGAGAAAGGCCTTAGAGCACATTTTAGCACTGCCAAGGTTTTGGAGTTTCTGGGTGGTGGCAAATCTCCCTCTGACCCTCCTCCTTCTCCCCCAGCACCTGTGGCCTTGCAGAAGAACTGGAAAAAGAGAAGACAAGAGAACAGATGAGCTCCTTACCCAAGTCGGCTTGTGGAAATGTAAATATCTGGATATAATGTGGTATTCATAAAACTGTTGGAGGTATTGGGCATCATCCTAAACTAAACAGACTAGCTCCAGCTGTAAGGATTACTGTCGAGGTGTTTGAATAATAGGCAAATATGTGAGAACATCTGTATAGGTAGTAATGGAGAAGAGGGGCTGTCTCCTACTCATGCTGTAGGGGAGGCTCCTGTTGTTTCTTATTTTTGGCTCCTTTCTTCCTACTTCGTAGTGGCCTCATGTTATCCAACCATTTGGCTGAGCTTGGCTATGATTTGAAATGCTGAGAATATAGAAATATAGCCTCCTAAGGAACTTTCCTAGACTACTGTTTTTCATGACACCAATGATCTTAATACTTGGGTCACAGTTGGACCCAGATGCACCCAGCCATCTCCTTCAGGCCACTGTGGCTATATAATGAAAAGAGGGGTCTGGCCATATCTCTGGGATAAGCTGACACTGGGCTTCCCTGTATGATCATCTCTTCTCTCAACAGTGCTACCTGGGCGACGCTTTCCGCTGTGCCAGCTGCCCCTACCTTGGGATGCCGGCCTTCAAACCTGGGGAGCAGGTGCTCCTGAGCAACAGCAATCTCAGTGATGCCTAGAAGGGACCCAGCATGGGATACATCTCCTCCAGCCCACTCCCATCCCTCAGGCCCCATCACTGTGCTTCCTCCCATCTCCTCTGGGTTTGCTCACTCTCTGTTTAAACTCCATTTGCAGGGAAGGCACTTAGTAGACAGAGTGAAGCTGGCTGTGGGGTGCAGTGGTGTGTAATGCTGCTGTGTATCAAAAGATTAAGGTGTAATGGGGCTTGGTTACCTGAGTGGGGGACCTGTTTCTTCACCTTATATTAGGGAAAGGGAGTGTGTCCTGAAGAGGCCCTGCTCTCAGTGTCAGAATGCTGACTGTAACACCTTGAGCCCAGACAACCTTGAGTATTAACACTCTGATGGGAGTCGTGCCCCTACTGTAAGCTCAGCAGTAGTGCCACTGCTTGTCTTCTAGAGTTGGTGGTTACTCAATGTGCAGTTCTTCGTTACACAAGTCAGGTGTCGTGTGGCCTCCGCAGGGCACCAAAGGAGTCACTCACTGGTTGCTGTGATCATATCCAGTGTCCCTCTGCCCCCCTTCCACTCCCACCCTATCCATCTTACTGTACTGCATCTGTGTCCTGTTGTGATTCCTGTTAATCTGCAATTATTAAACGTGTACTTCATCATATCAGTTGTAAGAGGGGATATGTATGTGTATGTGATGTCTGGCACAGCTGTCCAGGCTCAGTTTGGACCACAAAACTTTGTTTTTTGGAGAAACTTCATGTCACACACAAATGGGACCAGTGCTGCACTTGTGGATCAGGGTCTCCATCTACTTTAGAAGAGTCCACATTGAGGAGAATTAGAGAGAAACAAGACAGAAATCTGAACCAACAACATATCCTCTGAGCTGGAGACCCTTCATTTTCCTTGTTCCCCAGCCACACAGACTTGAAATTGATCTTGTGAAATCATTGGAGAGACTGTGTAGATTGAAGAGACCTGAGTTTTTTTTTTCCACTCATAAATAAAAGTGTTCATTGGTGTTTGTCCTTGGAACTTGACTTACTTCCCTAACTTTGCTTTTGCTTATCTTGGTCCCTGCTAGTGGGTTTTCGTTAGGGGTGCAGCCAACTCCAGAGTGCCTGGATAGGTTCACAGCCTGGAGCAGTCCGTGCCCTTGAGTCTGAGCAGGACTGGTCTGTGTGGTGGGCATCACCAATGTGATTAGGTTACAGTATGTGGTAAATGTGTGGATTTTGCAGATTCATTTAAAGCCCCTAATGGACCTTCAGTTAACAGGAAGATTATCCTGAGTGGGCCTGCCCTTCAACTGGTCCTTTAAAAGAACTGGAGGACCAACAGTTTCTCTTGCGTTCTCACTGGCTGGCGAGGGGCTGTGAGCAGCCTCCAGGAGCCCAGGGCAGATCCCCTGATCAGCAAGGAAAAAGGGGGCCCTCAGCCCTATTATTACAAAAACAAAAATCTAAACTCAACAACCAAATACACTCAGAAGAGGATCTGAGTTCCAGGTGGGCATGGAGCCTCACTGTGCCTGGACTCCTGACCCACAGAATCTGAGATGATTAATGTGTGTAGGTTTAAGCCTCTACATTTGTGTGGTAATTTGTTACAGATCAGTAGGAAACTAATAAAGCCCCTGACCAGGTTCAATATTAGCAGATTCATCAGTCAGGTTGCTGGGCCAGGATGCTGTTAGTTTCTGCTGCTGATGCTAAGGTGAAGGACAAAAATCTCACCTGCTGGTTGAGGACAGGAGATCCTGAGCCAAAAAGCTTCCTAGGATGGGCTTAGCAGGACCCCGGGCAAATGTCTTACGCTTCTCTGACCTGACTCTTGTCTGTGTCACTGTCTTTGCTGGCAAAAAGGATGACACTTCCTCCTCTGTGATACACTTGGCATAGTTACTGGTCTCATGTTGGAAGCTCCTGGGTCACTCCATGAGAGGGTTCAGAGGGAGACCAGCCGGCCTGCTGGAGAGAGGCCTTGCCATTGCCAGTTAGCCCATATCTGGCTTTGGAGCTCAGCTGCAACTGCACAGTGAGGAGACCAGGAGGGGACTGTTCTCACACCTTGTGACTGGAAGAAGGGAGGTTTTAGAGCCAAGAACAGCCTTGGATACCACTGAATGCAACCTCAATTTATATTTGAGGACACTGGTTAAGATAGACAGTAACCTGCTACCATCAGTTCCCTGAGGACCTTTAAAGGTACAGGTGCCCAACATCCTTGGATGTTCTAAGTCAGTAGGCTTGCGACGGTCTTGGGGAATTTTTTTGGTAAACTCTCTAAGGTCATTTGCTCATAACTTGACAGCATGCAGGTGGGACATAGCCCTCTCCCTGAAATC